>NC_061108.1:116967899-117030399 GCF_015104395.2 Macrobrachium nipponense
CGATATAAATATTTTTACATTTGTTTTATGATTCACATTTTGCATTTGAAATGTTTCAAAGTCGAAGAACTAGAGCGATAATGCAAAGGAATCTTCATGATTTATCGGCTACCCCTAGATGCTCTTAATTAGTTGCTTTGTTTTCAGGTCTCAATTGATCTGGTGCCGTTCACTTCTGACCCTTCCCAAGGCTATTTTTCGATGCCTCCCTCATGTCATCACGTGGATCTTCGTCATCCCGGAGTTGTCATTCTATAACTTTTATTAGCCCAACACTGGTCGTCCTTGTGCTTCACATTCTTTTTCTACGTCATTCTCCTCCATGGTCGCCTCACGTAATTAGTGCTCGTAATTACTGTGGGTGCCTAATAGCTGTTCTGCGAATATTGTTAACCCTCTCTTACTGGGATTGGCTAGTAGCAGTGCGTTGAGCTAACCGGTACACCTTTAAAGAACCAGATGAGATAATAATCCCCCAATCGAAGAAATATATATATAACGTGTAATGTCGCTATATATTGCATGAAGCAATTCTGAAAAGACGTTATCTTGCATAGCAAACTCTTACATCGTACAGGGCGTATAAGTTAAAAGAGGAAATTAAAAGGATAAGGATATACATACATATATATACGTATATATATATATATATATATATATATATATATATATATATATATATATATATCTCGAGCAGCTGAAAATGAGATAGTCTGACTATTTTCCTCAAAGGTTTATTTGAATGTAGGATACGAATCCCTTGAATCCCAATATAATACACACACACACGCATATATATATATATATATATATATATATATATATATATATATATATATATATACGTATATATATATATATATATATATATATATATATATATACATATATGTGTGTTGTGTGTGTGTGTGTGTGTGTGTGTTGACAGTTTTGTCTGCTTTCTATCTCTTAAAAGGTAAAATGAAAGAAAAATCTATTCAAAATCAGATGAATAAATCTCATGAACATAAGTCGAACGAACCTTCTCTCTCTCTCTCTCTCTCTCTCTCTCTCTCTCTCTCTCTCTCTCTCATATGCCATCCTCCCCAAAAGTTCACAACATTCCTTCTAGCTATCTTTGATCTTATGCTAATCAATAATTGGTATGAGACTTGAAACTCCAAATGCAACCTTATGCTTGGCATTGCTTCACTTTCAAACCCTTATTCATATCCTTTGAAGTCCCTCCCCGCACTTCCAGACTGTGGCACACCGTGGGGGACCTGAAAAGTTATACCCATTGATAGTAACGGAGGACGTGAAAATTCCGTGGTAGCCATTCCTGCCTATCTCCCGATGTTAAGGGTAGGCTCCACTTTGGGGGGTGCCGATCGTAAAAAATATTTGCCAAAAATACACTAATCAAGACAGGCTAATGAAATTTTCAGGCATTATTAGCACTATAATAATGCATATTCCCTGTGAGTTTTATCATCCTACAGGGAAAATTAATGATTTTATGAAAAAAAAATGTGAAAAAACGGAAATTTCCGGCCCCTCGTACTGAAGGTTATTTGGTGATTGGTGAGAAACTACAGTCTTGAATAGAAATTCGGTCTGACAGAATGTTGGTATATCCACCTGGAACATGCACAAAAAAAATTATCAAAATAGAACAGTAAATAAGCACGTAATAACAAAAAAAAGAGCAACAACTTTGTAAGTTCAGCGAAAGCCCCGCCGAAATAGCAGACTATAGCTAGGAAGAAATATTCAGGAAAAATTCAAATCTCGATTTAGGGACAAAAACCTTTTGAGAGTTTGTAGTTATTATGTCACTTGATAGCCTAAAACATCTAAAAAAATTATATTATTTAGGACAATCAAACAAAACCCACCTCAAAAAAAAAAAAAAACAAAAAAAAAAAAAAAAAAAGAAAGGTGGGGTGGTTTTTCTTTTTTCTTTGATTGTCCTAAATAATATAATTTTTAGATGTTTTAGGCTATCAAGTGACATATTAACTACAAACTCTCAAAAGGTTTTGTCCCTAAATCGAGATTTGAATTTTTCCTGAATATTTCTTCCTAGCTATAGTCTGCTATTTCGGCGGGGCTTTCGCTGAACTTACAAAGTTGTTGCTCTTTTTTTTGTTATTACGTGCTTATTTACTGTTATATTTTGATAATTTTTTTTGTGCATGTTCCAGGTGGATATACCAACATTCTGTCAGACTGAATTTCTATTCAAGACTGTAGTTTCTCACCAATCACCAAATAACCTTCAGTACGAGGGGCCGGAAATTTCCGTTTTTTCACATTTTTTTCATAAAATCATTAATTTTCCCTGTAGGATGATAAAACTCACAGGGAATATGCATTATTATAGTGCTAATAATGCCTGAAAATTTCATTAGCCTGTCTTGATTAGTGTATTTTTGGCAAATATTTTTTACGATCGGCACCCCCCAAAGTTGGAGCCTACCCTTAAGAAAGCTTGTTGTATAGGCGGGTTGTGGGGGAGGGGGGGGGGGGAGGGGGGGGGGACGAAGGTCCACCTGTAGACATCACGGTGACATTTTCATAACAAGACTTGAGAATTTGCTATTTTCACCTGAACGGAGGTGTTATAGATAGTCGTGACTGGTGAAGAAAACTGGAGAGAGAGATATGCACAATCTGCGAATGATGTGTGTGTACAGCAAGGACCTGAAAGAATGCGTACTATCCGATTTTTTTTTTCCTTTGATCGTCGTGTGGAGGCGTTTTGTGGTGCGAAGAAATAATTCTTCCCGTTATGGCGGCTCCAACCCAAGGATAACGGAGAAGGGTTGATTGTCACGATAAGAGAAAAATGAACCTAAAACTTGCATCAGGTCTTTGAATTTTGATGTGAGAGAGAGGAAGAACCGGTTCATCGTTCGTGGGCATTACTCTAATAGCTGATTCCTGTGTTTTTTTTTTTTTTTTTTTTTTTTTTTTTTTTTTGTCAACATTCGCTGTTGGTCATTACTTGGATGAGTAGATCCAGTGAATACCCGATGGTGTTGCTACTTAACATCCTGGTAACAATAGAGAGAAAAAAAAACGACAGACGTTGGAAGTATTTTCAGTTTTGTCAAGAAGGTAAATTTAGATTTTTGAGTAAGTGAACAAAAGACCAAAACAGAGAGAGAGAGAGAGAGAGAGAGAGAGAGAGAGAGAGAGAGAGAGAGAGAGAGAGGCCCCGATGGGATGACATAGAACGCTAATGTTTCACCAATTAGCCAAGATCGGTTTCATTTCCATTCCTCTTGATGAAGACGTGGTTTCGTCAGCCCATAACTCCAGTTCACGGAAATTGAATAGGACAGATATATACGTGTCCATTTTTTGTAAGGTTAAGAAAGTCCTTTATAATAATAATAATAATAATAATAATAATAATAATAATAATAATAATAATATATTAAGATAAATCTCTTGGGTACCTAACACTTGCAATAATTGCAAGAATACGGAAAAGAACTTGTGATTTCATGTCATATATGACGCGTTTCGACTCTTACTAAACATTATCACTCAAAACCTAAAAATAGAGAAAGCATGATTCATCATTATTATAATGCAGTTATCACAGAAATAATTCATGCAGTTGTTAATTGCAACTGACATTTTAATGTTTTGTGTCCTTTTACTGTGCTGATAATTAACTGTTGCATTTATTGTTCCTGTAACAATTGTATTAAAAGAATAATGTATTGTGCTATGTTTATCACTAAGTCTCAAGTGATACTGACTCTTAGTAAGTCGAAACCCGTTAAATAAACTATGAGAATATGATTTTCTTAGCATTAGGATTATAACAATAATAAAATAATCATTTGAATATGCATAAGAGCCATGAATATTTATCAGTTTCTAAGATGTCAAGGAAATGATTGTTCAACAGAGATTGCTTTAGCTCATCTAGTGATTAATAATTAAAGTCCTGGGAGAAGTTGTCATAATCCATATTAAATTTCAAGGAAGCCTTTGAAACGTAGTAAATGAGAAAGGCATATAAAAAGATGACGTATGTCTTTTTTTCTTGCAAAGAGTGGAAGCGTTACCCAATATTTGCTTGTATTATTACTGGCGCCCCCCCCTCTCTCTCTCTCTCTCTCCTCCTCCTCTCTCTCTCTCTCTCCTCTCTCTCTCTCTCTCTCTCTCTCTCTCTCTCTCTCTCTCTCTCTCTCTCTTAGAGATATCCCGATCCGAAAAAGAAAAGGAGCGATACTAGGGCGTTTCCTTGAAAACCTTCTTAACCCCTGTTGACCTAAGCACTAAATTACCGACCTGTTTTAGGTCCCAGCTAGGGGTAAAAAAAAAACAGTAACGAAAATGTGGAGTAGCAAATCATATTTAAAAATGCAAGAGCCAAGACAAAGTAATATTCAGCCCTGTGGTAGAGATAAATGTGGAAGTCAACCGCCCGTGCTTAAATTGACTATAGTGTCTGCTATTTCTTACTTAACTGCTAAGTAAGTTTTTTTTTCTGTAGGAGAGACAATTTCTCTGTAGTTGTATTTAGCTTCTAGGTAAATCAGCAGCCTGAATTCTTCGAAATGTCAAATATTTTTTCCCCCATTTTGGTTGGATTCTTTAGAAGAATATACCACAAACATTGCTCTTATATTACACGATATCCTTTTATATATTATAAGAAACATTATCAAAGCAATTATTTCTTGTTAAAGATGATTTAAGATACTTTTGTAGTGCATTTTGTAAAGAAAAAATTTAGTTCTCAGAATTTTCCAGGATACTTTTTTTCGGTAATTCCAAAGCCAAATAATATTTATTAATCATTTCTTAGAGCGTTTATTTTCTATTTTCATTTTAGTAAAAAAGAACAGTTACCACTTCCCTGTTGCCGCCTTATTCTTTTCATTTTATGTGGCGGCAAAACGAAATTTCACTTTACAGGATTATGCTTCTAATGTTACTTGAATTTATGAGAATTTTTAACAATTTTTAAAACAACCTGCGTAAAAGTGTTTTACATATTATGTTCTCTAGTCACACGAGAAGTTTCTTTTATTCTTGGCCAGTGCTTTTTAGCTATGAAACAGATTTCTGCTGTTGCTATGTTGTTAGGTCAAGATGGACTGAAGTACTTTGACCTCATTCTGTTTAAGCAGTTATTAAGACAAGACGCTTTCTTACTCGCCTACGTGTATTGGCATCGGACACGTAAGTTTCATTTTCATTTATTAGCATTAATATTCATAATTATTCATGGAGAAAACATCAGAATTTAGGAGAAATTGTGATAGAATTGACTTTCGTGCATATTCAGATTATTTTGTTAAGGTCTTATGTTGAAAAGCTTTTGAATTGTAAAGTATTAAAAGAGTTCGATGCGATTCCTATCAGTGCAGTTTGATTTAAGAGAACCATGAAAGTACAGAGAGAGAGAGAGAGAGAGAGAGAGAGAGAGAGAGAGAGAGAGATAATTTATATATATATATATATATATATATATATATATATATATATATATATATATATATATATATATATATATATATATATCCACTGTTTCTTTACGGTTTCTAAATGCTTATTTATTTATTTCACTTTTTTTTCGTAATCTCAACTTTTACCTCCCAGGTTCCTTCCAAATATAGATTTTAGATTAACCTTCGTGCATATTTTCCAAAACCATATATTCTGTTGTGATGATACATTCTTATTGCAATTAAGAAGGGGCTCAGACATGTGGTATTAGAGGATACAGAAGATTCGCAACGATGCCGTATCAGATCATCTTATCGAACCATTAGCCAAGACCGGTTTTAGCTCTCAGTTCAGGTATCTGGTAACATCGCCCTCATTAAAGCGGCAGGAATTTGTTGCTGCTTGAGCGCATGTAACTGTTTCTTTGCTAGATTAAAAGGAAAATCAATTTTTATATCCCAAAGACGTCTCATTCACTGGATGAAAGCGAGAGGATTCTCTTTGTCCAGAATGAACCCATTTCTATTAATTTTTTTTTTAAATTCTTTTATCTACTGTTTCTTTGGACGAGTGTGTCTTGCTTTTAGGTTAACAGGTAGTAGAGACAGCAAAGTGCCACACATTGTACCCAGCTGAATGCCAAACCGGTTGGCTCCTGATAATTAAAGCCATAAAATTCAATGTCATAAGCCCAGTCTTCCTGTCACAGAACCACGTATATAAGACCAGGTTTCCATAATCCTTTGTTTATTTTGCTTGTAACCGGTATGAACGTTAGTGTATGTGCCGACGAAATAAAGTTACAGTGTATATAACGAATAAACTTACAGTGAATGAATTTTTAGCTCATTTCCCAACTGTAAAGAAAACCATTTTGATAGACAAAAAAGATTAGAAGACGCAGTCCAGTGATATCAGTAGCTGTCATATTAGTGTTTTCGGAAGGAACTTGAGTTTAAGGATATTATACACTCATCGAATTTTGAAAGTTACGTTTAAATATTCAAAATTTATAGCTAAGAATTTTACAAATAATTCTCAAGTTTGTGTGATGAAAAATAACGGAGCGGAAGATTTTATGATACAATTGTTACGTAAATAAAAAAAAATTGATGAAATTGTTGTGGCACATTAATTTAGAGAATAGTAAATATTTGATTAAAAGTGCAGACAAAACCCAGTTCATTCATGTCGTAAAGTTATCTATTTAAACCTGTAAGCCTCCAGTATCACTTTCATTTTGGTAGAAGCCATCCAGTGATTTGAGAGACGTGTCAGCGGATCAGGTAATAAGAATGATAATGTTTCTATCGTGTATGGGCAATTCTGTGATATCACTCCGATTATCTGTTACCTAGGCTTCAGGTGAAGGGTAATTTTTTTTTAAGCGACCTTCATTTTTGAAATCGACATTTCTTACTTTTCAAGAGTGACAGTTCTTACCGTCAATAAGCTTCTTTGTCTTATCCAGGTAGGACTTCTTTGAGTCTTCTTAGTTACAGGGAGAAATAGAAATGCGAACAGTCTGAGAAAGTTCGCGTTTATTAATGTGGATATATTGAAGGAAGCTGACCTTATTCTATAAACGAATCCTTTCGATTCCGACGTCAATTTCCTGTTTTGTCTCTTGTGTCTCGCTCTATTTTCGATCTTGCTTTGGAGGTTTTCAATGTTTTATTTTATTTTACTTCTTTATTTGATTTGATGTTTTTTAAAGGAATGTGTGAGGCTTTTTTGGTACGTCCCTTTTCCGACAATTCCGTTTCTACTGCCTTCGATTCTATCCCATTTGATTATGTAAAACATCAAGTCACCAAAATGGAGTTTGTTAGAACAACGTAAAACCATTGATCTGTTTAAGGAGAAAAAACTGGACAGTTTAGTCATATGTGAGGGAAGAGCAAAAGGGCTCAAGTGCAATATTTGGATGAGTAAAAGCTGATTTTATCTATGATGACGAAGACGAAGTGCAAGAAAAGGGTAGTGCTAGTTTCATTAAAAATGCTATGGCTGAGGGGAAGAACATTTAAGATTAAGACCTAAGAGGTATTTGGGAAAATCTGAATTTAGGGCTTCATTGAAACTCATTACTCCCCACTGTGATTGATGAATAGTCAAGAATGATTCTCCAGGTGTCTTCTTTTTTCGTGTTGTGGAACACTTTATCCAAGCGATTTCTTAAATTCCTGACCGCATACTATAGTCTCTCGCCTTCCGCTTCCAACCGTAATATTCGATCCTCCCTCCATAAAACAACCTGATGCATTTTTGTAAGTAACTAATGGCATTACATTGTATTGCGGTTGAGAGGAACACTTTGTGGTTGACCACTGGTATCGCATCATCCTGCCGATCGTGAAAAGTAATGTTATGGTTGGCCTCTGTTTTATTGTAATCGATAGTTTTTTATGAGTTATTTCCTGCTTTACTGCTGTGTGGAAGTGTGGCAGTGATCATTGACGTTTATCTTATTGGAAGCCACCCACTTTTAGGAGAAACAGTTTATTGTTGAATTTGTGTATGTATAATATATATATATATATATATATATAATTATATATATATATTATATATACATACATACATACATATACATACATACATCACTACACACACACATACATACACATATATCTATCTATCTATCTATATATATATATATATATATATATATATATATATATATAATATATTATATATATATATTATATATATATATATATATATATATATATGCGCATAAATCAAGGAAGTTATTATAGATTTTCTGTATGTATGTTATAATTATATATATGTATATATATATATATATATATATATATATATATATATATATATATATATATAATATATATATATATATATATACACACACACACGCACACGGCCGTTGTAGTAGGACCCGAGAGCAAAAGAAGCGGCGGCTCATCTGCAATCTCTAGCTTGAACATTCAGATCGGAATGGAGTTTATACGTTGTGAAAGAAATGACCCCTAAAACTTGCAACAATAAAACTTGCAACAAACCTGTGCAAGCTAATGCAAAAGATAATTGGTCATTTAGAATTCAAAAACTTAAGAAAAACTATTTTTGATGGGCCTGTACTTAAATTCCCCATTTATGGTAACCCAAATCCAAAGGTATAAGTTTTATAAAAGGATAAAAAAAGGGTTTGCACGAGATCCCAGTTTATATCTGCTAAGGTTAATCCGTATTAATATTCTTTTGCTCTGACCATAGTTGTTGTGACGTTATTTTTTAGTGTGATAACTTATTAATTATTCTTTCTCATTTCAGGTACGTGATTGTGGGATATTTCACGGTAATAGTAAGTGCCAGTGTGCTTTTCCATGCAGTCGTTTAAGTAGCTGTAGAAATAACGCGTTAAAAGTTCAGGTAAACAGAATGCAAGATGACAGCATATGTGACCGTTTCTCAACTAATGATCGTTAGTTGTTTGCAGTTGAGGTATAAAGTACATTAGGAGCCGAGCAAGGGATCTAGAATTTCGGAGTTAATAAAAAAAATCAATAAAACATAGAAATGAATGAAAGGCCTCGTTGCGCAGTACTTTACAAGGTATGTATTTAACTTGGCCACCTCATCATGATTGGATCGAAGGGTTGTTTATGTGATTCTTGCTAACCGAAACCATGCCGTTAAGATTTTTATGGCTAAGAATCCTGCAAGATCTATCGCTATCCAGATTTAAAGTTCTGAACATTGCAAAAGCATTTAGAAGTTGGCTTCACCTCTTCAACAACGATCCGTTCTTCATATTAGCAAGGTTAAACGATTATCGGAATTCATTATAGACAGACATGGAGGGCAGCTTCAAACTCCTTTTCATAGGTTTTGGGCGGTGAAATCAAGAGCTTGCACTGGCTCAATATCCGTTTAATCTTGCAGCAAACTTCCGTCACATGATTCATTACCTAATACGAGAGGACAGTCTACCGAGTACTTATCGTCTGTATATTCTGCTATTCAGTTAATCCACCTGAATTGCTGCGTGGTATCAGCACTGACAAGGGAAAAAGGGAAAAATTAATAACGATTATTTAATCAGGGTTAGTGTTTAGTATAGTACACACACACACACACACACACACACACACACACACCACACAACACACACACATATATATATATATATATATATATATATATATATATATATATTATATAAATTATATGTGTGTCAGCGTGTAATACTCCATTGTCTTGACATAATGGCTAATATTACATTATTCCTTTTGTTAGTGAGTCGAAGAAGATAACGTTGAGCACAGTCAGCAGTTGTTGGGTATTAGAAACCTTCTTTGATATATTGTCCGGCTGTAAAATAACTCCTCAGGTTTAAATATGATTACGGAGTTAATTATCGCTAGGTGTTCAGTATCCTTACGGGATTCGTCAAAAGCCAATGTAAGAAACGCGGTCGCCACAGGGCTTGTTTTTCGATCAGTGAGGTTAGGCAACATTATTGAAAGCCAGACGCCGTTTGCACTAAAGAAGATCGACAGGCATTGATTGAGGTTTTTTATTTTTTTTATTTTTTTATTTTTTTATGTGAGGTCCGTTTACAATTGTGAATTATTAAAACTCCATTTAAGGTTCTTTCCATACCATTCCAATTTTTGACGTCTTAATGTACCACACAGATTTTCCAAGAAATTACGTAATAGGGGCACAGTGGAATATTTTCTCTTAGCTTTAGCCTTGAAATTATTTCACCGTGAGTTACTACTGTCTTATCAGGTGAATGTTAAGAGGAATTAAGTGAGATAAGCTTTATTTAATCGTTATCCCCTCCCCTACAGAAAAAAAATTACTGAAACCTGCAACACGGCATAATTGTCGCGAGTTATAGCACTAGGTCATAATACGGTTTGCAGACCACCCGAGTATGTATTAACAATTGTTTTATTTAGGTCTCCAGCTTTGAAAATATTCTAAAAGCTCTTTTTATCCATGCTTACACTAAATTAATTAATATCCTAAGATTTTACGGTAATAAATTAATGTCACTATTGATTACTAATCGATCCAACTTAGCAAAAACAGGTTCCCAGTTAAACCTGTTTTTAGTGACCGACCATTAAGCGTATTATCACAGGAACCTGTACACCCCTTCTAGGGATTAGGGCCCCACTTCCACGAATCAGTTACTCATTAGACAGTGAACAGTTTTTTTTTCTCTCTCTCTTTTTATAGAAATATGGAAATGATTTTTATCTAGTTTTGTCAGGAAATACGGAGATTCATTTAAAGAGTGAGGTTTCACTTACAAATAAACTTATGAATATTATATGTATATATATATATATATATATATATATATATATATATATATATATATATATATATATATATATATATATATATATATATATATATATATATATATATATATATATATATATATATATATATGTATGTATATGTTCATATATATATAGAAATGACTACCTTTGGTTTGGTCGACTCAAATTGCTATTCGGCTTCCAAGGCCATTGTTTTTGTGGCGCTATTTTAGTCGCCATAATTAAGCATGTAAATCAGCCCCCTGTCACTCTCCCGTTCAGTTAATAACGCGAAGGAAGTTATAGGCGGTAAAAAAAGGAAACGTTATATAATCCCACTTAATGCTGCCATCTTTGAACAATTCTGTGAAAATATCAATATTTTAAGCCACCTAGCCACCAACTGTAATCCATATTTGTGTAACAATTTGGTCATGAAACCTAACGGTTTGCAAAGTTTAATGAGATTAAACATTGCACTGTTCCGTGTGCGCTCCCTTCGAGGCGGAATTTTCAATCGATGCTTTCTCTTATTCGTTGTCTTTTAATGGGAGGTGGAAACTTCAGTTCAGAATACCACTTTTCGTCTACTTTTGGGGGGATGAGTTTGTGTGCGTTTCTGCCCGAATAAGATTCTCTCTTAGGAACACAGATGTGACTGCTAGAAGATTTACAAAATATTTAGAGATAACTCGAAATATTTGCAAATGTTGGATACATTGGAATATATATCTCAAAAAATCACCATAACGTGACTGGAATATCTTGAAGTTATTACTTTATATATATATATATATATATATATATATATATATATATATATATATATATATACATTTATATACACATACATACACACACACACACACACACACACACATATATATATATATATATATATATATAATATGATATATATATATATATATATATTATATATATATATATATATATATATATATATGAAAAGCTTTTCACCTATATATATATATGATATATATATATATATAGATATAGAGATATCAAATCAGTAATAATATATAGCTAGATATATATATCAATATATATAATATATTATATAATATATGAAAGCTTTTCACTTCTCTTATAATAATATATTTATATATATATTATAGTATATATATATATATATATATATTACGTAGATAGATATATCTTAAAGGCACTAGTAACAATCTATAATATTAAATAGCCGAGTTGATAACCTTAGCTCTTGCGAGTTAGAGGCAGATGCAAAATGCTGGATTCCTCAAAGATGCTGAAATGAGGAAGACAAACAGGAAACCTTACCGGAGCATAATTGGGTCAGTGATGCATTCCGAAGATCACGAGTTTCATGTATGGAGCGTGCATGCCTCTTGTGCGCTAATTGGTGAGTGTGTGTGTTCGTAATGCACAGAAAAGGACATATAATCTATTGTAAGGGAAGCAAAGGGGGACCCGCTGAATTTGATTGATAGAGTGTGGAACACACCGCAGAAGAGGTGTTGCAGGTCTGTCGGACAAGGTAACGCAGAGTGAAGAACTTTGAAAAAGTTGATATTTATAGTGACGAAATTCAGCTTCTAGATAAAGGGAAGTGAGGTGTGGCACACGATTTTTATTGACAAACTTTAATGTTTTATTGTGTCATAATTATGGTCTTTTTATTTCAGATGGATTCGAGGTCACCTTATGGGTTTTCTTTAGACTAATTTTAACTATTAATAAACTATGAATGTTTGAACACTTAGGGGGAAAGGGAGTGCTTACTTAAATATGATTTTGAGAGGAATATGATAGTTTAAAGTTTCTTTTTGGGTCATGCTTAATTTATTTTATTCCATTTTCATGTTCGCTAATTTTGGGAAACGAAAAGTATATTTTTGTAACAACAAGAGTTTACATTAGCCTAGTCTGAAACTGCTTTTCAGCTAACTCCAGAGAAGGCATTCGGCAGAAAAAAGGTAGGCTACGTTACCACAGTTAGATATTTTGTTTTCATTTGTTTAAATGAGTGTCATTTGGCCTCTTCAAAATTTTTCGTTGTTAGAGATTTTGGTGGCAGCGGTTAAAAGGTACATTCAAGGCTTATAGGTAATGTCTCTAAAGAGATTAAAATTAGATAGGTTAGGCATATTTTGGGGGAAAGTGGTTATAATTATATATCGGGCAACTGTCTCTATTGCTGATTTGAGGGGAATTTATCCGACAGTCAGGAAGTAACCCGGGTAGCTACTGCTGGCAGTGATCTTAGATGTTGCTTAGTGTAAAGACATGTTCCTGTGTTGCTGGGGCGGGGGTTAGTGAATTTATATCATAATGGGATTTAATTACACGCCATTGCACGTGTAGCAGGGTACGGACTTCGGACGGACCTATGAAGACGTGAGTGTATAAGTTTTTTTTTTCTCTCTCTCTCTCTTTATTGGTGTTTGCTCACAAGTGTATTTCATTTTGATGCCCCTCGGGATTCAGCGGACGTTAGGGGTTTTGTTGAATTGAAATGGATTAGAGAAAGTGGTACGATAAATTACGTTATTGTGTGTTGTATGAGAGAGAGAGAGAGAGAGGCGGCAGAGTGAATGGTTGTGCTAACTCATCAGATTTTGGTTCGAGATACATTCTCTTTCTCTCACTAGCTTCTTCCCGTTTTCTATAGACCAGCATGACCTTGTAACAGTTAAATCAGCTGATTAACCCTGAACCTGAGAAGCAGCTAGTTGCAAATAGCAGTTTGTTGGATTGATGCATGTTTATTTTATCTTTTATTGGTGAAAGATATATTATTACTTTTGGGTTGGTGGTTTGTGTGCGCATAAATGTATCAATGTTACTGAAGTCTGGGCGAATCCTAAAGCATAAGAGTTATCATAAAGAAGGTAAAATGGCCGACGCAATTGCAAGCCAAACGTTAGAGCACAAAATAACAATTATAAATGCAGGAGTTAGCCCTTTTTGAGGCATTGTTGATGGTGTTCTATCCCAACCAGTGCAAATTTTTATTGAGGGGGTGAATAGCTATTTAAACGCTAAGGTAATTAAGGATGATACAGAGGCGTTCACAAAGGCAAAAGCCTTGTAAGATTTCAATAAAAGGGATTTATCATTTAGATGCTGTACTTTTCAGTACACAAAATGTAGGTCAAGGATCAAATTACAAGCATTTTTAAGAGCTGCTTATGGCTCAAAAGAACACAGAGATATGGTAAGAGATTTAAGAGGGCTGTACAAAATTCGAAAAGGCACAACAAGCCTTATTTAGCATAGCTCTAAACTTTTTGACTCAGTGGAAGAATGGATACAGAAATTGAGAAATTCCAAATGGGTAAATGGAAATAATGTCTCACTCGACAATTTACATAAACTGATGCATTTCCCAATGCTCCTACACGATGCCCCAGAGCCCAGGCCGATAGCATATGGAATAGTGAAGGATCTGGATATCCCGATCCTCATAGACACAATGGCGCGTCTACAAATTAAATGCACCATAACCTGTATCAATCCTTGTTCTCCCGTTACCCTTTGAAACCCTCAATGGAGACGGCGTGTGATGCGCAAGCCCATAGATTAAACACCCTGGATTTTGTTAGAATACGATTTACTCTGGGTGATAGAGTGTTAATAAAACCATTTTTGGTTATAAAAGGGGTTGCGTTCGGCAAAAGACTTTTGTTTGGTTATCCTGCATGTAGAAGACACAAGATATCAGTCCATACAAGTGTTAGTGGTATAACTGTTGGAATACTTGGTGTTTTTATCCCTTATGAGGACGCAAGTGAAACTGAGATTATGGGGAATACTGAAAATGGGGGCACTTTTGGCGGCGCTAATGGTAATGATACTAGGGATATGGGGAGTGGTGATACCAAAACCCACGCTGATGATACGGGGATTAACTGCGGTGATGATAAACGGGATATTGAGGGCCACGATGGTAACAATTTTGGCGGGTTTAACAATGGAGTTATGGGTGGTGATACTGATACTAATATTGATATTATTACTGATACTAACAATGGGGTTTTGGTGGATGCAATGAGAACCATGGGCGGTAATATTTATGGGATCGTGGAACAGGGAGGTACTAACCACAAATATAAATGTGTTTTATCAGAGGATGTCATTTTAATGCCAGGTTCAAAGACTGTGGTAAAAGTTAAACTGAGGGAAGTGAAAAAGCCCACGGAAGTATGCGTAATTGAGGGCAGCAAGAAACTAAGAGAGGTTATTAGCACTGCATTAGTGAACAGTGTATCAAACACTGGTGTTACATGGGTAGAATTACTGAACTGTAATGATACAGTTAGGAAATACCAAAAGAATACATATATGGAAGACCTCCAAGAGTGGAGTAATGACAGTGGTTCATTGGCTATTGTAGAGGGGAAAACTGAGTTTTCAGAGGCAGAAATGCAATCAAGGAAGCAAATATTTAGAGAACATTTAGCTAATGCAGATTATAAAGAGCATATAGAAGAGGAAAGTGAGCTTTTGGCAGAATTTGGAGACATGGTAGCTTTACGAGGGGATAAACTGGGATTGACTAATGTGTTAGAACCTAAGGTAAACTTAGGGGAAGGTACCAAACCCATTTGTATTCCTGCATAACGCATACCTTTCAAAATCAGAGAACAGGTAGAAAAAGAGGTCAGTAAATGGAAATAGGAAGGAATCATTAGACCTAGTGCATCTCCATACAACTTTCTCTGTTAGCAGTGCCTAAGAAGGACGGCTGTGTCCGAGCATGCGTCGATTTTAGAGGTTTGAATGAAAAGACAATTCCTGACCATCACCCAGTTGCATGTATACCAGATCTTTTTGTAGAAATCAGGGGACATCATATTTATAGCTCAATTGATGTAGCACAGGGTTTTTTGCAGGCCCCAGGCCTTTTTAAGAGCTGCTTATGGCTCAAAAGAACACGGAGATATGGTAAGAGATTTAAGAGGGCTGTACAAAATTCGAAAAGGCACAACAAGCCTTATTGAGCATAGATCTAAACTTTTTGACTCAGTGGAAGAATGGATGCAGAAATTGAGGAATTCCAAATGGGTAAATGGAAATAATGTCTCACTCGACAATTTACATAAACTGATGCATTTCCCAATGCTCCTACACGATGCCCCAGAGCCCATGCCGATAGTATATGGAACAGTGAAGGATCTGGGTTATTGGGTAAAAATGTTTTTGTATACATGGATGATATATTAATTGCAACAGACTTGATCGTGCAACACCTAGAAGTGCTTAAGGAAGTACTTAGGAGACTTAGGTTAGCAGGATGGAAAATTAAGCTAGCTAAGTGTTCCCTCTTGAAGAAGCAAATCACATATTTAGGGCATGCCATATCCAAGGAAGGGGTTAGAGTAAATGACGATAAAGTCAAAGCAATAGGAGATTTTCATACTCCGAAATCAAAGAAAGAAATTAAGTCATTCCTAGGGATGGCAGGATTTTTTCATAGGTTTGTGAAAGGATTTTCTAACATAGCAGCTCCTCTAACAGATGTATTGCGGGAAGACATTCAATTTCATTGGGGAAAACCGCAAGAAGTAAGTTTTCAAAAACTTGAGGATGCGTTTATGAATCCCTCAGTTCTGAAATTTCCAGATTTCAGCAAACCAGTCACATTAGCGACTGATGCCAGTCAGGAGGGTACAGGTGCTTGCTTTATGCAAAAATTCGATGGGAGGTTCAATCCCATCGCGTTTTATAGCAGGAAATTTAGGACAAAGGGCAGCAATGAAAGATTAATGGCTACCGTAGGTAAAGAAGCCTTTGCCAATAGTATCAAGTTTGGTTCATTTTAAAATGCTACGGATGTGGAATAAAGTAGAAGTCCTTACAGACCACAAGCCATTATTGGATCTTTTTAATAAACCCGATTTGTCACCCTAAAGAGCTCGATGGTTCTTAACTATCAGGGACTCCGATGCAAAGCTCAAATATATAGAAGGCAAATTAAATGTAGTCGCAGATGCCCTTAGTAGAAATTTGTATGATACAGAAGGATCTCAAGTTACGCTAGTTACTAATGATTCTATACAATGGGATATGAGTCGCATAGATCAAAGGCAGGATGAAGATGAAATTTTGGCAGACGCAAAAGCGTTTCTCAGAGGGGAATCAGTCAGGAAAGGTTATAAGTTACCTTTTTCAAGTTTAGAATTAGAAGGTAATCGGTTGGTCAGGAAAATTAAATATAATTTAAGGTCTAGTGAAAGTAAAGGAGACACGACCCAGATCGTAATCCCGAAAGTCCTCATTCTAGTGGTTTTGGATAAAGTACATTGCAGGTTCAGTAGTCCACACTTGGGGATATAAAAAACATATAATGAGGTGCGTGCTAAATATATTCGGAAAAATATGGGGAAAGATGTTGAAAATTTGATGAAAAACTGTACAGTATGCAATGCTTGCAAATCTGCAAGGATAACTTCTTGCAAATTAGGGTCATATCCGATACCAAGTAGACCTTTTCAGAGAATACATATGGATTTCCTAGGAGATTTTTGTGAATCTAGGTATTCCAGTAAGAACCTGTTGGTAATAATTGATGAACTAATGAGGATAGTAGAAATTTTTCCGCTTAAGCATAAAACAGCGGAAGAAGTAGCTATAGCATTTTTCAATGGTATGCAGATATGGCTCACCCGAAGTTTCATTCACCGACAATGGCAGAGAATTCGTAAACAAGACTTTAGAATGTTTGGCAGAAGTCATGGGGATACAGAAAGTAACAATTATTCCATACAGACCTGAAGCTAATGGGTTATGTGAACGAGCAAACAGGAAAGTGCTCGAAGCTCTCAGGAAGACTGTAGGAGGAAATGATAAAAACTGGGACAGATATATAGATGTTGTTAGACATAACATCAACATTATGGTCAGTGATTCCATTAAAATGTCTCCATTCGAAGCATTTTTGCGTTGACAAGCACGAGGCACATTCGATCTAACTATACCTCATCGTGGAGAAAATACAATCGAAGCATTAATTTCCACAGCAAAGGAGAGACATGCTTGTCTCGGCCGTAATCTCGAGGCTACGACCTGAGAAATGGTGGAAAGGAGTAACAAGAAATCATTCGATGTTAAAATTGCTGTTGGAGACAATGTATTTTTAAAAATCAATGTGAGAAATGAACTAAATTACAAATTGAGTCCGAAATTTGAAGGTCCTATTAGAGTTATTAAGGAAAGGACAGGAAACAGATTTGTAGTCTTATAGATGAAAAGACAGGTTGTCGAAATTAACTCACATATATAAATTGAAAAAGGTTGGTAGTAGTAGCTAATAAGATAACTTCGCGCAGTTGCATTTTTTTCAGATTTTGCAAATTGATGACGAAATGTGATTAATCAGTTTAATGTAACATTTTTTTTCCTTTCATTCTTCTACTATTTTTCTTATTATGTGCAAACTGCACGATTTGGCGAAAACACCAGAAGTAATTATTTCATGATCAAAAACGGGGTGGAAAAATATGGGAAATTCCTGTCAAGTTGAGAAATATTATAAGAGGTCCGTGGTGATGATTATACCTGGTGGTGATTTGGTGATTCCTGGTTGTATTGGTTTATTGGGGCTGATTTTTTGTGGCTATTTTGGTGGTGATTTTTTTTGTGGCTATGATTTTTGGTGGTGAGCTATTGTGGTTTTATGGGACCCTATAAAGGTGGTGTATTTTATGAGGTTATATTCACCAGTGGTTATATTTGGCAGTATATAATTGTTATACATAATTCATGAATTGTGGTTTTCTGTGGTTTATATTCCGACTAGGGGGTTCTATATACATGTGGCAGTATCATAAATGAGTTACTTTGAGGTACATTGGTGGTCAAATGGCTTAGAATTTACCCTATGGGGGATATTTTATAATCGGTGGTTTTCTTTAATAGACGTTTTTGAGGACAATTTTTGGGGTACCCTTGAGGTGACAACAAGGATGTCCTGAGGATACTTTTTGAGGAATGTGGTTCTATAGTGTCAATAAAAATTTATTTAGGATTCCCATCAAGGATTTAATGGTGGATTTTTGGGCCATTTGAAGGAATGATGATTTCTAAGTTTTCGAGTCTGACTAGACAAGTCCATAGTGCGATTTGAGCACATGTTGTATACACAGGTGGCTTAATGCTGACAATGCTCTGATGAGACCGATTGTTGATATTTTCTTTTGGAGTTAATTACTCAGATGTTTGCACCGTTTTCAGGGATTTCAATGACGACATTCCATGGTGGAGAATATTATGGGGTTAATTCGGGTCGATACTGATATGTTGCGGCAGCAATTTGCGTGGCAATACATCTACGTTTTATATGGAAAAGTGCTGAATTATATATTTTTTTCTTCCTATATATTTTGTAATGGGAAAAGTTGAATTATTATTATTTTTTTCCTACAAGGGAAACTTGTAATCGGGATTAAGCGGTTTTTTTATGGTAACTTTACTTAGAATTTCTATTATAGAAAGGAGGTAGAATTTATCTTGGGATACGTAAGATAGAAGGGATATTCAGCATATGTTTGATGGAGGTTAGCTGTATGAATATTACAGCGGTTTTGCTGTAAAGACATTATGGGGATTGTGATAGTGTATTTGTCAGATTTGTGATTAATAATGAGTGGTCAGTTAGTGATGATAATTCTCTCAATAAGTTTAATAGGTGTCAGTAGATAAAGATCATATTTTATTTTAGTGAAGAATTTTAATCCTTAATAATTGACTGTGAAATTGGGTATATTAGTTTATGACAGATTCGAGACCATGTAGACTTGTCAAAAAATCAGTTAGAACCTATAAATGACGAAACTCGGACACACGATGACTTTAGAGGATTCCCAACTTCACACGAGGGTGACAACGAAAACAACTTACGATCTACAACACCAGATGTCGGATCTTCACACAGGCGACGATGTTACGAATCGCCTTTGCAAAGACGAGATGTCGTCGATGGATCGTTTCAGGACACATTCTGGGACAAATCAGGAATCTGCAATACTTCTACGAGGCGGATGCAAGATGCACTTGCATGTGAGTCACGGGATATTTCAAGTTAGCAACGAGGTGGCAGTTACAATTCCTTCATCAGGAGACGTCGAATCTACAGTTCAATAATGAGGGTGTTAGAATCACCTAAAGGGATGCAGACGCTTAATAATGGCGCATGCAGAGTCGTTTTGAGATGGTTCATGCGCTCAGCCGGGATCTACAATTATTCGACAAAGGCGTTCGTGAAACACTTACATGGGACCACGAGGCGGTTAAAGTTCCGCCTACGCAGGAGACCGTTAAAGGTTCCACGGCTAGAGGACAACGATGGGGATGAATTTTTCGACGAACGCTACAATATTACTTAAACTTTCTTATCAATGCCTTTAAAGTAATATGAAGAATGCTCGATAGCTTTGCAATAAAGTAACGCGGTTCCAGTGATTGCAGTTATAGTAGCTATAATGATAGTCGAAATGTGTGTTATAGGAGCTATCTTGCAAATGTTATGAACTAGTATATACCAGTAGCCAATTTAGTGTGCGAGAAGGGGGCACAAAAGACAGAGGTGGCCGAGCCATCTTGAAGGCACTAGTAACAATCTATAATATTAAATAGTCGGGTTGATAACCTTAGCTCTTGCCAGTTAGAGACAGATGCAAAATTAAAGATACTGAAATGAAAAAAACAAACAGGAAAGCTTACCAGCGCATAATTGGTCAGTGACGCATTCCGAAGATCACGAGTTTCATGTATGTAGCGTGCATGCCTCTTGTCCGCCAGTTGGTGAGTGTGTGTTCGTAATGCACCGAAAATGACATATAAAGTATCGTAAGAGAAGCAAAGGGGGACTGACTGAATTTGATTGAAAGAGTGTGGAACACGCCACAGAAGAGATGTTGCAGGTCTGTCGGACAAGGTAATGTAGAGTAAAGAACTTTGAAAAAAGTTAATATTTATGGTGACGAAATTCAGCTTCTTGAGAAAGGGAAGTGAGGTGTGGCACACATTCTTTGATGACGAACTTTAATGTTTTATGGTGTCATAATTATGGTCCCTTAATTTCAGATGGATTCGAAGTCACCTTAAGGGTTTTCTTCAGACTACTTTTGACTATTAATAAACTATGAATGTTAGGACACTTAGGGGAAAAGCGAGTACTTACTTAAATATGATTTTGAGAGGAATATGATAGTTTAACGTTTCTTTTTGGGTCATGCCTAATTAATTTCATTCCATTTTCATGTTAGCTAATTTTGGGAAATAAAAAGTATATTTTTGTAACAATAAAAGTTTACATTAGCCTAGTTTGAAACTGATTTTCGGCCAACTCCAGAGAAGGCATTCAGCTGAAAAAAGGTAGGCTACGTTACCAGTTAGATGTTTTGTTTTCATTTGTTTAAACGAGTGTCATTTGACCTCGTTAGTGATTTTTCCTTGTTAGATATATATAATATATATATATATATATATATATATATATATATATGTGTGTGTGTGTGTGTATACATATATATATATATATACACAAACGTACATCGGGGTCCACAATAACACATCAAAAAGCCCATAATTTATTAAGAAGAGACTTTTCACAATTGTACTATGTGCATCTTCATTCTGCCATATAACATAAAATTCGTTCAAATTTACAAAAACAATTTTAGAATTAAAAAAAATTTAAATGAATATAGCTTCAACAGTACACAGTAAAAAAGAAACCATTTCTCAACTAACTATCCATAGGAGAAGGAGAAAAACGAATGACCCCAATCTTTGATACCAACCTACGTCTTTAGATATTCTAGATAAAGAGGAGAAGCGGAAACGTTACAATTCAAAGACGGAACAAGCCGTTTGATGTAAAAGGGCTCAAGGGTAGTTCGGTCATCACTATGGCATATTCCACCAGTAATAGAGAAATACTTTTTATTTATTTCGATTTTACAAATGGAGGAATGGTTGTTTATATTAGAAAATTCTGGCTTACTCAATTTCTGACCCGTTCTAAAACTGTATCCCACATGGCTGCAATATCTCACCTGCAGTAACCTGCGGTTAGATCTAACATAGATACCGGGACATCGCGGGCATTATAATTTATAGATAATGTTAGTTCTCATGAAGGTCTTCAGTTTTTCCTTATAGCTAAAGACGACACCAATCTTGAGTGAACTAATTGGAATTAATTGCTTCTTAAGGCAGCCAAATTTCTTGTTTAATAATTTAAGTTTGGCTGAAAACTTGTCCGAAATATTAATATTTTGAAGCAACACTTTTCACATTTTTTCGGGTATTGCCACAGGGCTTTGTTGTAAGGCAAGTTCTGATTTTACTTATTGTTCCTGAGTTTTGAAAACACTCCCAGACCAAGGTTACACAGAATTTCAAAAGTAAAGAAAGGAATAAAACATAGAACTGTTCTTTTACTGATTCCGATGGCCTGTGATCTTTCCGTTTCCATCATCTAGTAGCTATTTATTCTTATATTTACAGTTAGAAGACATTCCGACCTTTCGGTCTAGTAACTTGACAGTTTGTAGTGTGTATTTTTTCTTTTAATCGTGATTCAGCTTCCCGTTGGTTCCTCTGGCCTCTCTCCAGATGTTTTATCTTTAGGCCCAGTTGTCCTTCAGCGTTGTTCAGGATCCTTGTGGTATTTCCACACGTTAATGTAAATGTATATATCAATATATTCAGATATGCAACTGCGCAGATCATTTTACAAACCTTCAGGAGTCTCTTTTTTGGGCTGTCTCGATCTGTAACTTTGTCAGGTGTGTTTTCTCATCACAATTATATGTTTTAGATGGTTTATGTCGTAGAGCATGAATACTTTTGAAGTTGTTTTGAATCTCCAGGTTTGTAACTGTATTCGGGTTGTCATTTTTAATGTATACAAATTAGAGTGGGCACGATCATATTTTTGTTAGATAAACTATTCCGACAATGCTTCTATCCATGTATTTTTTTGTACATTTCAGTAGTTAATCGGTGCGAAGCCATACCCTAGGATTGCTGTTGTGACATAGATAATTATAGATTTAATGAGACCGAAGGTGGTGCCACACGAGCACATTTTTCGGAATCTTTTAGCATGGCTGGGTACCAGGTAGCTAATAATTAATTTAAAAATGAAGTACATGTTCTTTCAGGGGATGTTACAAGAGCAAGAAGGCTTTGTGTTCCAATATTGCCATCTTTCTTTGCGACCTTGTGCTAAGGTTGGCAGTGAGAGGCTAGAATTGGTCAGATATGCTCCTGTGACACGGTTTTAAGTTGTAGAGGAAGACATTTTGCATTAATCTTAATTCCATTCGCGCAGAAGGTCAAGAGCAAATGAAGCGTATCCGGGCGTTTTCAGAACAGGAAGACAACTTTCACTCTTGACAGAAATATGAACATACTCGGAAACGAAACATGAAGGTGAATTCAATTATTTACTGTTGTTACCAGATGCTAAAATCTGTAGCATTGTCTCTCCTCTTCCTTTTACGTTGCAGCATCAGTATTCCTGTCTCAAAATCTACTGGTTTTTGTTCCCCACATGTCTAAGAACCTCCAGTGGGTGCCGCTTCATGATACCGATCTCTTTGCTGGGTCATGCACGAGTGCTCGCAATTATCCGTCAAATTATTGAAAGTCAGGTCGACGATTTTCTCTGCAAAAGGTTATAGTGCGTTATTGAAATTGCTGTGTCGATATTTATGATACGCTGATTTACCACTGAAAGCATAATTCATGAGTGATATCTTGAGTTAGTAAGGAAATCGGTTAGTGGTTTGAAATTATAATGGTGTTAGAGAGAGAGAGAGAGAGAGAGAGAGAGAGAGAGAGAGAGAGAGAGAGAGAGAGAGCTGGGTTGGTAGGTTTTGTGCCCGTAAAAGGGTACGTTTCTTAATCTTGAAGTCTTGCGAGACGTTGTTAAATACTTTCGTTTTTAGATGCATTTCCAAAAAGGCCTTAAAATGCACCAACACTTGCGTATAAATGGAATTACTTTTTAATTTTATGTATGTTGGTTAAGCCTTTACAAGAAGGGTTATTATGTGTATGTGTTTTTTTTTATACCTACCTGCGGGAGTTGGCAGACATGACCAAAGAACAGTCTCTCTTCTCTCTCTCTCTCTCTCTCTCTCTCTCTCTCTCTCTCTCTCTCTCTCTCTCTCTCTCTCAGGCGATCTCATGAAACTCCAGGAAAACCCACGTCTAAACTTATGTGCGTGTAAGATAAGCTAATAGCATATTATGACACCATCACTCCAAACATTAATAAAACACGTGATAATTAATGTGAGAACCAAATCTCCATTTCTCATCCCGTCGCTAAATGCGACATATTATGGAATTTCAATGTCCTTGAGTCACCAGTTCAAATTAAGACAGATGTCTAAGGGCAGTGTGCTACCATGTTCTTTCCAAACTAATTTACGAAAATCAGAAAGGTTACACCATTAACCGGCTAAAGTGTGTGTTTGTGGGTCTGTGCATGTGTGTATGTATGTGACTATGGGCAAAGATGCAGTGTACACTGTGAGAAAGAAAGAGTAGAAAGAGCAGTGATAAAAGTCAGTCTATTCAATCTTCAGAGGATTTATGAACAAGACGTTTTTTCTTTGCTAACATAAATTTGGAGTGAAGCAAATCCTATTTGATTTTACATGAATTTATGTTCGATTTTCTGTTAGTAAAAGATAATTGATTGCGGCCACAGAGAGTTTACAAAGCAAACGCAAATCATGTACATATTGATATTTATTGGATGGCTCCATGGTTCTCCTGTCTTACGACTCTTGAAAAAGCAAATGTTGACGTTCTGTATTCCAAACCTAGATTGCCAATCTCCTTCCACTTATACAAATTTATAGCTATTAGTCTTCGTTTCTTACAGCAGACACATTTTATTTATTTATTATTCACCACCTGATGTCATTCAAATTTGTATTCCTTGAAAGGGTATTCCAGTATATATACTTTGTTCTAAATGTATGAGAATACTGGTGATACCTTTCCGATTCTTTTGGTTGAGGAATTCTTGTTTTCTTATTCATTTCTACGGTATTTCTCTCCCCACATTTCAATTTCCACCTTTCTCCCCTGACCAAACGTAATCCCCAAAGACTGCCTTTCTATAATGGTTATTATTCAGGGGACTGTTCCTCCCTGACTCTTCCCCAAGCATCCAAATTTTCCAACTTCTGATCTCAGTCATTCTCTTTCTATCACGCCGCCAGTAACCAGGGCTCTCCTTTTACTCTCGTGTTTCATATTCCTTTGGACACTGTGCCCTTTTTTCCCTCACCAATTCCCTCACCAACTTCCGTCCAATATGACTGAACTCTAATTCTGCTACGTGTGAACTCGTCCTCTGATCACTGCCTTTAATGTTATTCGTGTTGTTTATGAAACTTCGCCCTAGTAAACCTCCCCCCCCCCCCACCCCTCTTTTGATGAAAGAAAGAAATTTCAGATGGACATATCAGAAATCAGTCCTGGTCAATGTGAGCCAAGCGTGCAAAATTGAAGTATAGTTAAGTGAATGTATGCCCAATGTTTAAAAGGACAGGATTAATTTTATTGGAACTACAGATAATGGCCGCAAATGTCTTCTCTTCTCCATCTTACCTTTTAGGTTATTTTTCATTCACAGAGTTTGGGTGGATGCAAGAATGTGAAGTTAGAAAATTAATTCTTTTAAAAAGTTGTCAGCATAACATACCCGATTTCAGATTGCCCTTTGAACCATAGTAATTCTTTCCCAAATAATATAGCCAGTAACATTGATGGTAAATGGATCATATGGAAAACAGTCTCCTCAATAGTTGTTCTGCTGCAGGGGTACTTCTCGGTTAAGTAAGTAGATGGCAGGCTTGAATAATATATTAGCATATTGCCTTTTAACTGCCTCTGCCAGTTTCTTATCTTTGATTTGGAGCTTATGCTAATGCGTATACCGGTATGCATTAACCTGGTGGATGTCTAGATGTTGATGTGGATGTTAAGTCTATTTTTCTGGCCATTCCATGAGGATGTATGTGCATTTGTGGTTCACTTGGGAAAACGTCAAACAAATGAAAAAGAGAAAAAGTAGGAAATTGCAGGATTTAGTGTTATTTGTTTATTTATTCATATATTCTGTTGTTCTAAGGATATCTTTTTCTCAATTATCGTTGTTCTGGAGAGCAGCCTACTTTCTGGAACAACCGCGGTTCGAGATTCATGCATCCGATAAGCTTCATGTTCCTCAAGAGAAGCTCTGGGATCACTCACAGGGCTCCTAGGATGACAGGTACAATCTCCGTTTCAACTTAACGTAGCCTTTGTTTCCAACTTTAGATCTTGGTACTTTAGTGGCTTTTCTCTGGATTCCTCCTTTACAATGATGTCCCATGGCAATGCTACATCTATCTGTTATACTTTCTGAGTTTACCAACCAGGATTAGTTCTGTTCTTCGAGCTTGTATCACATACTATAAGTGATTACATCATAACCACAGCAATTCAGCACTTTATCTGGTATGTGGTTGTGCAACTTATTTGTACTTGGTGAGCCATTTTATTTCCAGTTCATCCAGAGTAAGGCTTTGTAGCTGTGTTTTGTTCATTGTGAGTTAATGCTGGACTTTTATCTATGTGGTTGAGGGTCACAATGTTGCTGTTGTCGTTTTCGTTATCAATATTATTATTATTCATAATGAGCATACATTATTGGGGCACAGCCATAACCAGCTAATATGCATGAAGAGCTTATGACGATGAAAAGTTTTCAATATATATATATATATAATATATATATATATATATATATATATATATATTATCTATATATATATATATATATATATATATATACATTATAATATATATATATATATATATCTATTATAAATATTTTATATATATATATAGATATATAGACTATATATATAGATAACTATATATAGATATATATAATATATATATCCTATATATATATATATAATATTATATTTATTATAATATATATTATATATATTAATATATATATGATATCCATATATTTATATATATATTATATATATATATATATATAGATATATTAGATAGATATATATATATAGAGTATATATATATATTATATATATATAGATATGATAGTATATATATACGGATATATATATAATATATATATAATATATATATATATATATATATATATATATATATATTGACAAAACTTTTCATCGTCATAAGCTCTTCATGCATATTAGCTGGTTATGGCTGTGCCCCAATAATGTATGCTCATTATGAATAATAATAATATTTGATAACGAAAACGACAACAGCAACATTGTGACCCTCAACCACATAGATAAAAGTCCAGCATTAACTCACAATGAACAAAACACAGCTACAAAGCCTTACTCTGGATGAACTGGAAATAAATGGCTCACCAAGTGCAAATAAGTTGCACAACCACATACCAGATAAAGTGCTGAATTGCTGTGGTTATGATGTAATCATATATATATATAATATATATGTATATATATATATAATATACATATATATAATATATATGTATATATATATATAGGTATAGATATATTATACTACAAATATATGTTATATATATATATATAGATATATATATATATATAGATATATATATAGATATATATATATATATATATATATATATATATATATATATATCTATATATATATATATATATATATAGATATATATAGATATATATAGATATATATATATATATATATATATATTATATATAATATATATATATATATATATATATACATATACTTTGTAGTAAATAGCAGTCAGGCAGAAACCAGGCCGTTTAGACGAGTATACCTTCAAAAGAATTGAAGAATTATGCTACGGAATGGATAAAAGAAGTTTTGTTTAGAAACACTTGAGCCCTGGTAGCGATAAACATATGAAGAAAAAATTAAGTATTAAACATTTTATTTGGAAAAAATAGAACTTATGCATATGAAAAACAAAGATTGAGACCTTTGATGGTTTGTTAAAGCACTTGAGTTTACACAATCTGAAATTCATGGTAGTTCTCTGATTTGGCACGGACCTCGACTGAGCGGTTGTTTCCAGAAATCCAATCCAGACCTCCATTGCTTTTTGGTACTTTTCCCTACGTACGAACGCCCTGAGGCAAAGCCTGGCACTGTTATAAGGCCAGCTTAATTCGAACCCAATCACCGATTGGTCACATTGTTCATATTAAGTTCAAGGTACAAACATCGACTTTCTTTTCCGCACCTCTCAATAAGTGGTATTTATTTTTTTACGACATTCGCCATACCTTTCTTATCACCTTCGTAGTTGGTCTTGAAGCAATTAAGGTCTTAATCAGAAAGGGTTTATGGGCGTACATGCTTTAATCATCTATATCTTGTTTCTATAACTGAATATTTAACGCGATGTGTCGGGTGTCTCTCTTTGTATTTTCTTTATTGCTCTGCATAGTGGTTGTAAAATTTATTGTGACTTATTTATTTATTTATTTATTTTTACCCAAAACAAAAATTCTTCTGATTGGCAAAAGGTGTCAAGATTATGATTGGTAAATAACCATTATAAATGCATAGAGGACAGAATGGCAGTTAAGTGTACAAAGAGTAAGTGTCTTTGTTT
The DNA here is from genome assembly GCF_015104395.2 of Macrobrachium nipponense. Lineage (NCBI taxonomy): Eukaryota > Metazoa > Arthropoda > Malacostraca > Decapoda > Palaemonidae > Macrobrachium > Macrobrachium nipponense. Next base: position 116,996,331 of record NC_061108.1, read on the forward strand.
CACTACATTGCTTTTGCAATATTCTTGAATCGTACTACAGGAACAAGAAATCTCACCAAATTTTGCATGGAATGCAAACGACCCAAAACAACAACAGAGGCTACTGACTATACATTTACAAATCACAATTTTGATAATGTATAAGATAACCGATTATCTATTATAAGGAAAAGGGAAAAGCTGTCACTAAGATAGTACTTACCTTGCTAGGGAAAATCAAGACCAAAGTTGCCTTGACCATAAAATTTGTAATATGCAATTTGTTGGGTTTTAAATGGAAATTGTTTGTTTGTTTTTCTTATAATTTTGCAAGCGTACAGTTAAAACATTAAGCTTATTGAGTCTCAGTCGTTATTGTTCGCAGTGTGAAGGTGCAGGTTATGACCAAAGTTCAAAAGATCTGCAACTTTCATAATGTTGCATCATAGGAAAGTGTGGAAGCCGAATAAAAACTAATGGTCAGTGCGAGTATTATCCAAAAGCTTTTCTGCGTTGTAAGTCATGCAATGAACTATTTTTTCTTTTTCTTTTTAATGTAACCATGCTGCCATCTATTCTGCGCTTTGTAAAGGAACAACTCACATCTGTGACTCCTCCCACAAAGTTAAAAACTCCTCCCATAGATGATTAACTCCGCCCATAACTCCACCTCTTATACTAAGCTCCTCCTCATTTGCTCAGTCATCCTTGAGTGGAATAATATTGGGGTCGTGTGTGACTTGCTGAACGCGCTGCCTGCAACGAAAACTTAACTTGTCCTTGGACTTGTAGTACAAATCCAGGTAAATTATTCGGTTTCCTCTCATTTGAGACACTTGATTCTCTCTCTCTCTCATCATCGTTACATGCAAGGATTTCAAATAATTGAAGATTGTTTTGCTTATTTTTCGAGAGTACCGATTAAATACAGAATAAATAATTGAAAATCGCTATGAATATTATTGCAGTATTTTTACTCGTGTACTCACTTACTGTAATTCTTTCATAAATGTGATGAGAGAATAACAGTATGTAAGTAAACAAGAGAAAAAAAACTGTAATAATATTTATAGCGACTTTCTATTGTTAATTCTGTATTTGACCGGTACTCTCGAAAAATACGTAAAACATTCATCAGTTATTTCAAATTTTTGCCTGTATCGATTACCATGTGGCTTTTCAGTATCATATCAAAAACTCAGTATCGAACTGTAATTAATATTAAATTCTCATATTGAAGGAGGGGCATATTTTCATATATATATATATATATATATATATATATATATATATATATATATGTATAGTACATACATATACGTATACATACATACATACATGTTAATATCACACTTAAGAGGAGAACATGGTGTTTAGAAACACATTAAAAATATACACTTTTGTGGTAGTTGATATCATCATTATCCTTTGTGCCAATTAGCAGTCGTTGAATATTTAGAATCCAAGGTTAGTGCACCAAGCAACAAGATAGCATATAAATAGGACAGACCAAATTACTTGTCATTCAGATCCAGATTTTCGCTTTCCTTCATTTTCCAAATAAAAAAATACACGAAGGGCAAAGGAATTGTTACTGCAAAGATGATAATCCTGTATGAGTGACACTTCTCGTGTACGTCGTGTTGCATATGAATTAAGGGTGTGGTTCTTCCACCTGTATCTTGAGATTGGCAAATAGCTTCCAGTAAACAAACCACGAATTAAACGGTGTAGTAACTTGCTTTTGCAATTTAGGCTTTATTTCTTTCCTGAGAATCAAGATCTTTAAGGAAAGTTACATCCCAGTTGCCCTTTGCAATGAAGGTTCCATTCTTTCCTGAGAATTCGAAGATATTCAAGGAAAGTTACTTGCCAGGTGCCTTTGCAAAAATGAAGGGTTTCCATTCTTTTCCTGAGAATCAAGATCTTCAAGGAAAGTACTTGCCAGTTGCCTTTTGCAATGGAAGGTTCCCATTCTTTCCTGAGAATCAAGATCTTCAAGGGAAAGTTACTTGCCCAGTTGCCCTTTTTTGCAATGAAGGTTCCATTCTTTCCTGAGATCCAAGAATCTTCAAGAAATTTAACTTCCAGTGCCTTTTGCAGAATTGGAAAGTTCCATTCTTTCCTGAGAATTCAAATCTTCAAGAAGTTACCTTTTGCCAAGTGCCTTTGCAATAAGGTTCCATTCTTTCCTGAGAATCAAGAATCTTCAAGGAAATTACTTGCCAAGTTGCCTTTGTGCAAATGGAAAGATTCCATTCTTTCCTTGAGAATCCAAGATCTTCAAGGAAAGTTACCTTTTGCCAAGTTGCCCTTTGCAATGAAAGTTCCATCTTCATTGAGAATTTCCAAGATTTATTCAAGAAAGTACTTGCCAGTGCCTTTGCAATGAAATTCCATTCTTTCCAAGGAAAGAATTCAAGATCTTCAAGGAAATTACATCCCAGTTGCCCCTTGGCCAATTTGAAGGTCCAATTCTTTCCTGAAGGAATTCCAAGATTCCTTTCCAAGGAAAGTTATTTGCAAGTTGCCTTTTGAATGAAGGTTCCATTCTTAATGAGAGGAATTCAAGGATCTTCAAAGGAAATTACTTGCCAGTTTGCCTTTTGCAATGAATGGTATCCATTCTTTCCTGAAGGAATCAGGATCTTCAAAGGAAAGTTACTTGCCAGTTGCCTTTTGCAATTGAAGGTTCCATTCCTTTCCTGAGAATCCAGAACTTCAAGGAAAGTTAACTTGCCCAGTTGCCGTTTTGCAATGAAGGTTCCAATTCTTTCCTGGATCATCAAATCTTCAAGGAAAGTTTACTTGCCATTGCCTTTGCAATCAAGAATATTCCATTCTTTCCTGAGAATCAAGATCTTCAAGGAAAGTTAACTTGGCCAGTTGCCTATTTTGCAAGTGAAAGATTCCATGTTCTTGTTTCCATGAGAACAAGATTAATCAAGGAAAGTTACTTTCCAGTTGTGCCTTTTGCAATACAGTTCCATCTCTTCCAGAAGAAATTCAAGACTTCCAAAAGGAAGTTACCATTTCCAGCACTTTGCAATGGAAAGGTTCCAATTCTTTCCCATGAGAATCAAAGATTATTCAAGGAAAGTTTACTTTGCCAGTTTGCCCTTTTGCATAATGAAAGGTTTCCATTCTTTCCATGAGAATCAAGAGTCTTCATAAAGGAAAGTTACATTGCCCAGTTGCCCTTTTGCAATGGAAGGTTCCCATTCTTTCCTGAGAATCCAAGATTCTTCATAGGAAGGAAAGTTTACTTGCCAGGTTGTCCTTTTGCAATTGAAGGGTTCCATTCTTTCCTGAGAATTCAAGAGTCTTCAAGGAAAAGTTTTACTTGCCAGTTTGCCTTTGCCAATGAAGGTTCCATTCCTTCTTCCTGATCGAATCAAGACATCTTCAAGGAAAGTTACTTGCCAGTTCCTTTGCAATTGAAGGTTCCATTCTTTCCTTTTGAGAATCAAAGAATCTTCAAGGAAAGTTACTTGCCCAGTTGCCTTTTGGCCAATGAAAGATCCAATTCTTTCCTGAAGAATTCAAGATCTTTCAGAAGGAAAAGTTACTTGCCAAGTTGCCTTTTGCCATTGAAACGATTCCATTCTTTCCATGAGAATCAAGCAATTATTCAAGGAAAAGTTATTTGCCAGTGTGCCTTTTGCCAATAAAGTTCCATTCTTTTCAGAGAATCAAGAATTTCAAGGAAACGTTTACATTCCCAGTTCCCTTTGCAATGAAGGTTCCAATTCTTTCTGAAGAATTTCAAGATCTCAAGGAAAGTTACTTGCCAGTTTGCCTTTTGCAATTGAAAACGTTCCATTCTTTTCCAGAGAATCAAGATCTTCAAGGAAAGTTACTTGCCAGTTGCCTTTTTGCAATGAAGGTTCCATTTCTTTTCCTGAGAATCAATGATCTTCAAGGAAAGTTACTTGCCATGTTGCCTTTTGCAATGAACGGTTTCCATTTCTTTCCTGGAGAATTCCAATGATTTCTTTAAAGGAAAGTTAACTTTTGCCAAGTTCGCCTTTTGCCCAATGAAAGTTCCATTCTTTCCTGAAATCAAGATCTTCAAGGAAAGTTACTTGCCAGTTCACCTTTTGCAATGGAAAGTTCCATTCTTTCATGAGAATCAAGAATTATTCAAGGAAAGTTACTTTGCCAAGTTTGCCTTTTGGCATAATGAAAGTTCCATTCTTTCCAAGAGAATCAATATTCCCTTCAAGGAAAAGTTACATTGCCCAGTTGCCTTTTGCAATTGAAGGTTCCAATTCTTTTCCTGAGAATTCAAGATCTTTTCCAAGGAAAGTTACTTGCCAGTTGCCTTTTGCAATGAAGCGTTCCATTCTTTCCTGAGAATCAAGATTTCCTTTAAGGAAAGTTAACTTTCCCAAGATTGCCTTTTGCAATGGAAAAGTTCCATCTTTCCAGAATTCAAGATCCTTTGCAATGGGAAGGAAAGTTACTTGCCCAGTTGCCTTTGCAATGAAAGTCCATTCTTCCCTTGAAATCAAAGATCTTCAAGGAAAAGTTACTTGCCAGGTTGGCCTTTGCAAATGAAAGTTCCCCATTCTTTCCGCCTGAAAATCAATCAATCTTCCCAAGGAAAGTTACTTTGCCCAGTTGCATTTTGCAATGGAACGGTTCCCATTCTTTCCTGAGAATTCTTTCCTGAAGAATCAAGATCTTCAAGGAAAGTTTACTTTGCCCAGGTTGCTTTTGCAATAAAGGTTCCATTCTCCAGACGAATCAAGATCTTCAGGAAAGTTACTTGCCAGTTGCCTTTTTGCAACCCGACGTTCCATTCTTTCCCTGACGATTTTCAAGATCTTCTAAGGAAAGGTTAACTTTCCAAGGTATGCCTTTTTGCAAGAAGAAAGTTCCATTCTTTTCCTTGGAGAATTCAAGATCTTCAAGGAACAGTTACCTTTTGCTCAGTTGCCCTTGCCCAATGGCACAAGGTTTCCATTCTTTCCTGAGAATCAAGGAATCTTTCAAGGAAAGTTAACTTGCCAGTTGCCTTTTGCAAATGGAAAGTGCATCTTCCCTGAAACGTCATTGATCTTCCAAAGGAAAGTTACTTTTCCACGTTCCTTTTGCAATGAAACGTTTTCCATTTCTTTCCTGAGTAATCTTTCCTGAGAATCAAGAATCTTTCAAGCGAAAGTTACTTTCTAGTTGCCTTTGCAACTTGGAAAGTTTCCATTCTTTCTTTGAGAATCCAAGATTCTTTCAAGGAAAGTTACTTGCCAGTTGCCTTTTGCAATGAAAGGGTTCCATTCTTTTCCTGAGAAAGATAATCAAGATCTTTCAATCAAAGTTACTTGCCAGTTGCCTTTTGCAATTGAACGGTTCCATTCTTTCCTTGAGAATCAAAGAATCCTTTAAGGAAAGGTTATTTTCCAGTTGCCTTTTTTGCAATGGTAAACGTTCCATTCTTTCCTTGCAGAATCAAGATCCTTTAAGGAAAGTTACTTGCCCAGTTCCGTTTTTGCAAATGAAAGGTTCCATTCTTTTCATTGAGAATCAAGTCTTCAAGGAAAGTTTACTTTGCCAGTTTAGCCATTTTGCAATGGACAAGGTTACCATTCTTTCCTGAGAATCCAAGATCTTCAACGGGAAAGTTTACTTGCTCCAGTTTGCCTTTTGCAATGAAGGTTCCATTCTTTCCATGAGAATCAGATCTTTCAAGGAAAGTTACTTGCCAGGTTGCCTTTTGCATGAAGGTTTCCAATCTTTCCAGAAGGAATCCAAGATTCTTCAAGAAAGTAACTTGCCAGTTGCCTTTTGCAATCAACGTTCCATTCTTTCCTGAAGGAATCAAGAATCTTTACGGAAGGTTACTTTCCAGTTGCCTTTTTGCAATTGAAAGGTTTCCATTCCATTTCGCTTTTTGAGAATCAAGATCTGCAAGGAAAGTTACTGCCAAGTTGCTTTTGCAAGAAGGTTCCATTCTTTCATAAGGAATCAAGCTCTCAAGGAAAGTTTATTGCCAGTTGCCTTTGCAATGAAAGGTTTTCCATTCTTCCTAGAATCCAAGATCTTCAAGGGAAAGTTACCTTTTTGACAAGTTGCCTTTGGCAAGAAGGTTTCCATTCTTTCCAGAGAATCAAGATCTTCAAGGAAATTACTTGCCAGTTGCCTTTTGCAAATGCTAACGTTCCATTCTTTCCTGAGAATCAAGATCTTCAAGGGAAAGTTACTTTGGCCAGTTGCCTTTTTGCAATGACAAGTTCCTATTCTTTCCTGAGAACTCAAGATCCTTGCAAGGAAAGTTACTTGCCAGTCGCCTTTTGCAATGAAAGTTCCTTCTTTCAATGGGAAGGAATTCCAAGATTCCTTTCACCGGAAAGTTAACTTGCCAAGTCTGCCTTTTGCAAATGCAAGTTCCATTCTTCCCGGAAAATCATTGATCTTCAAGGAAAGTTAATTTCCAGTTTCGACCATTTTGCAATGAACGATTCCATTCTTCCTGAGAATTCTTTCCTGAGAATCAAGATCTTTCAAGGAAAGGTTACTTTCCAGAAAATTGCCTTTTTGCAATGAAAGTTTCCATTCTTTCCTTGCTTTTTGAATCAAGAATCTTAAAGGAAGTTACTTGCATTGCAATTTGCAAAAAGGTTCCATTCTTTCCTCGAGGAATCCAAGATCTTCAAGGGAAGTTAACCTTTTGCCAAGTTGCCTTTTGACAAAGGAACGTTCCATTCTTTCCTGAGAATCAAAGATCTTACAAGGAAAAGTTACTTTGCCAGCTTAGCCTTTTGCAATGAAACGTTGCCAATTCTTCCTGAGAATCAAGAAAATCATTTAAGGAAAGTTCACTTGCCAAGGTTAAAGTTACCCTTTTGCCAATTGAAGTTCCAGCCATTTTGAGAATCAAGAATCTTCAAGGAAAGTACTTGCCAGTTGCCTTTTGCCAATGACGGTTACAATTCTTTTCCATGAGAATCAAGATCTCAAGGAACAAGTACTTGCAGGTTTTGCCTTTGCAATGAAAGAATTCCATTCTTTCTTTGAAAATTTTCCAAATGATTCTTTCAAGAAAGTTACTACTTCCAGTTTGCCTTTTGCATTATGCACGTTCCATCTGTTTTTCCTGAAAGATTCTTTCCTTGAGAATTTCCAAAGGATCTTCAAGGAAAGACTTTTCAGCTTGCTTTTGCAATGAAGGTTCATTCTTTCCATGAGAATCAAGATCTTAAGGAAAGTACTTGCCAGTTGCCTTTTGAATGAAGGTTCCATTCTTTCCAAGAGAAATCAAGAATTTCAAGGAAGTTACTTGCCAGTTGCTTTTGCAAGAAAGGTTCCATTCTTTTGAGAATCAAGATCTTCAAGGAAAGTTACTTGCCAGTTGCCTTTTGTTTGCAATGACGTTCATTCTTTCCTGAGAATCAAGATCAAGGTTTTCAAGGAAAGGTTACTTTCCAGTTGCCTTTTTGCAATGAAAGTTCCATTCTTCCTGAGAATCAAGATCTTCAAGGAAAGTTACTTGAGCAGTTGCCTTTTGCAACTGAAAGTTCATCTTTCATGAAGAATCAAGGAAAGTCTTCAAGGAAAGTTACGTGCAGTTGCCTTTTGCCTTTGCAATGAAAGTTCATTCTTTCCCTGAAAAATCATGATCTTCAAGGAAAGTTACTTTCCAGTGCTTGTTTTGCATTGAATGAACGTTCCATTTCTTTCCTGAGAATCTTTTCAATGAGAATCAAGATCTTCAAGGACAAAGTTACTTTCCAGTTGCCTTTTGCAATGAAAGTTCACATTCTTCCTGAGAATCAAGATCTCAAGGAAAGTTACTTGCCAGTGACTTTTGCAATGAAGGTTCCATTCCATTTCTGAGAATCAAGATCCTTTTCAAGGAAAGTTACTGCCAGTTATGCCTTTTGCAATGAAACGTTCCATTCCTCCTGAGAATCAAGATCTTTAAGGAAAGTTACTTTCCAGTTGCTTTTTGCAATGAAACGTTCCATAAAGTTCCCTGCCGAAGAATCCAAAACCTATCTTTAAGAAGTTACTTGCCAGTTACCTTTTGCAATGAAAGTTCCACATCTTTCATTGAGAAATTTTCAAGATCTTCAAGGGAAAGTACTTGCCAGTTGCCTTTGCAATGAAGGTTACATTCTTTCATGAGAATCAAGATCTTCAAGGAAAGTTATGCCCAGTTGCTTTTGCAATGAAGGTTCCATTCTTTCATGCCGAATCAAGATCTTCAAGGGAAAGTACTGCCAGTTGCCTTTATTTGCAATTTAAAGGTTTCCTTCTTTTTTCATGAGAATCAGATCGTTTAAGGAAAGTTACTTGCCAGTTGCCTTTGCAATGGAAGGTTCCATTCTTTCCTGAGAATCAAGATCTTTAAGGAAAGTTACTTGCCAGTTGCCTTTTGCAAATGAAGGTCCATTCTTTCCTGAGAATCAAGATCTTCAAGGAAAGTTACTTGCCAGTTATCATTTGCAATGAAGGTTCCATTCTTTCCTGAGAATCAAGATCTTTACGGAAAGTTACTTGCCAGTTGCCTTTTGCAATGAAGGTTCCTTTCTTCTTCAGCGAATCAAGATCTTTTAAGGAAAGTTACTTGCAGTTGCTTTGCAATGAAGGTTCCATTCTTTCCTGAGAATCAGATCTCAAGGAAAGTTACTTTGCAGTTGCCTTTTGCAATGAAGGTCCATTCTTCTGAGAATCAAGATCTTCAAGGAAAGTTACTTGCCAGTTTCTTTGCAATGAAGGTTCCATTCTTTCATGAGAATCAAGATCTTCGGAAAGTTACTTGCAGTTGCCGTTTGGCATGAAGGTTCCGTTTTTCCTTGAGAACAAGGATTCTTCAAGAACGTTAATTGGAAAGTGCCTTTTGCACCTGAAATGTTGGCCATTCTTTCCGAGAATCAAGATCTTCAAGGAAAGTTACTTGCCAGTTGCCTTTTGCAATGAAGGTTCCATTCTTTCCTGAGAATCAAGATCTTCAAGGAAAGTTACTTGCCAGTTGCCTTTTGCAATGAAGGTTCCATTCTTTCCTGAGAATCAAGATCTTCAAGGAAAGTTACTTGCCAGTTGCCTTTTGCAATGAAGGTTCCATTCTTTCCTGAGAATCAAGATCTTCAAGGAAAGTTACTTGCCAGTTGCCTTTTGCAATGAATGTTCTATTTTTCTTTTCTGAATCAAAGATCTTCAATAAGACAAAGTTACTTACTTGCCAGTTGCCTTTTGCAATGAAGGTTCCATTCTTTCCTGAGAATCAAGATCTTCAAGGAAAGTTACTTGCCAGTTGCCTTTTGCAATGAAAGTTCCATTCTTTCCTGAGAATCAAGATCTTCAAGGAAAGTTACTTGCCAGTTGCCTTTTGCAATGAAAGTTCCATTCTTTCCTGAGAATCAAGATCTTCAAGGAAAGTTACTTGCCAGTTGCCTTTTGCAATGAAAGTTCCATTCTTCCCTGAAAATCATGATTTTTAAGGAAAGTTACTTGCCAGCTGCCTTTTGCAATGAAGGTTCCATTCTTTCCTGAGAATCAAGATCTTCAAGGAAAGTTACTTTCCGGTTGCCTTTTGCAATGAAAGTTCCATTCTTTCCTGAGAATCAAGATCTTCAAGGAAAGTTACTTGCCAGTTGCCCTTTGCAATGAAAGGTTTTCCATTCTTTTCTGGGAGAACCAAGTCTTTTAAAGGAAAAAAAAAAGTTACTTGCCAGTTGCCTTTTGCAATGAAGGTTCCATTCTTTCCTGAGAATCAAGATCTTCAAGGAAAGTTACTTGCCAGTTGCCTTTTGCAATGAAGGTTCCATTCTTTCCTGAGAATCAAGATCTTCTAGGAAAGTTACTTGCCAGTTGCCTTTTGCAATGAAGGTTCCATTCTTTCCTGAGAATCAAGATCTTCAAGGAAAGTTACTTGCCAGTTGCCTTTTGCAATGAAGGTTCCATTCTTTCTTGAGAATCAAGATCTTCATGGTTTTGCAATGAACGTTCCATTCTTTCCTGAGAATCAAGATCTTCAAGGAAAGTTACTTGCCAGTTGCCTTTTGCAATGAACCTTCCATTCTTCCCTGAAAATCAAGATCTCAAGGGAAAAGTTATTGGCCAGTTGCCTTTTGCAAAATGAACGTTCCCATTTTTTTCCTTTTTCCTTTGAAACAAAATCAAAACTTCAAGGAAAGGGTTACTTGCCAGTTGGCCTTTTGCAATGGACCGTTCCATTCTTTCCTGACCAATTCAAGGATTTCCTTCACAAGGAAAAGTTTACTGCCAGTTGCCTTTTGCAATGAAGGTTCCATTTCTTTAATGAGAATCAAGATCTTAAAGGAAAGTTACTTGCCAGGTTGCCTTTCCAATACAATTGAAAGGTTTCCAAGTTCTTTCCTGAGAATCAAGATCTTCAAGGAAAGTTACTTGCCAGTTGCCTTTTGCCAAGAAACGTTCCATTCTTTCCGAGAATCAAGAATGTTCAAGGAAAGTACTTGCCAGGTTTGCCTGCAAGAACGTTCCATTCCTTTCAAATGAAGATTCAAGATCTTCTTAGGAAAGTTATTGCCAGTTGCCTTTTGCAATGAACGTTCCATTCTTTCCTGAGAATCAGATCCTCAAGGGAAAAGTTACTTGCCAGTTGCTTTGCCAACGATGAAGGTTCCATTCTTTCCTGAGAATTCAAGATCTTCAAGGAAAAAGTTACTTAGCCAGTTGCCTTTTGCAATGAAGGTTCCATTCTTTCTTGAGAATCAAGATCTTCATGGTTTTGCAATGAATGTTCCATTCTTTTCCTTGGAAATCAAGATCTTCAAGGAAGTTACTTGCCAAGTTGCCTTTTGGCAATGGAAACGTTCCATTCTTTCCTGAGAAATCCAAGATCTTCACAGGAAAGTTACTTTTGCCAAGTTGCCCTTTTGCAATGAACGTTCCATTTCTTTCCCTGAGGAATCAAGATCTTCAAGGAAAGATTACTTTCCAGTTGCCCTTTTGCCAATGAACGGTTCCAAATTCTTCCTGACAATCAAGATCTTCAAGGAAAGTTAACTTGCCAGTTGCCTTTTGCAATGAACGTTCCATTCTTTCCTGACAAATCAAGATCTTCAAGGAAAGTTACTTGCCAGTTGCCTTTTGCAATTGAACGTTCCTTCTTTCCTTCCAGAAATCAAGATCTCAAGGGAAAGTTACTTGCCAGTTCCTTTTGCAATTGAACCTTCCATTCTTTCCCTGAAAATTTCAAATCTTCAAGGAAAAGTTACACCTTGCCAGCCTTTGGCAGAACGTTCCATTCTTTTCCTGACAATCAAGATCTTAAGGAAAGTTAATTTGCCAGGTTGCCTTTTTGCAATGACGTTTCCATTCCTTATTTCCTGACAAGCAGATCTTCAAGAAAGTTACTTGCCAGTTGCCTTTTGAATGAAGTTCCATTCCATTTCCTGAGAAGCAAGATCTTCAAGGGAAAGTTACTTGCCAGTTGCCCTTTTTGCAATGAAGTTCCATTCTTTTCTGACAATCAAGACTTCCAGGAAAGTTTACTTGCCAGTTTGCCTTTTGCAATGAAGTTCCCAATCTTTCCTGAGAATCAAGATCTTTCAAGGAAAGTTACCTTGCCAGTGCCTTTTGAACATTTGAAGTTCCATCTTTTCTGACCTGAAGAATCAAGATCTTCAAGGAAGGTTACTTGCCAGTTTGCCTTTGCAAAGTGAAGGTTCCATGGCTTTCCTGAGAATCAAGATCTTTTTCAAGAAGGTTACTCTTTGCCAGTTGCCTTTTGCAAGTGAACAAGTTCCATTCTTTCCTGAGAATCACCGATCATTCAAGGAAAGTTACTTGCCAGTTGCCAATTTTGCATGAAGTCCATTGCTTCCTGAGAATCAGAAATCAAAGAATCTTTAAGGAAAGTTACTTGCCAGTGCCTTTTGCACTGAAGGTTCCATTCTTTAATGAGATCAAGATCTTTAAGGAAAGTTACTTGCCAGTGCCTTCTGCAAAGAAGGTTCCATTCTTCCTGAAGATTTTCAGATTTTGCTTTAGGAAAGGTTACTTACCGAGTTGCCTTTTTGCAATGAAGGTTCCATTCGTTTCCGAGGATCAAGATCTTTTCAAGGAAGGTTACTGACAGTTGCCTTTTTGCAAGAATGAAACCGGTTCCATTCTTTCCTGACCAATCAAGATCTCAAGGAAGGTTTACTTGCAGTTGCCTTTTGCAGTGAAGGTTCTCCATTCTTTTCCATGAGATTTATCAAGATCTTCAAGGAAGGTTACTTGCAGTTGCCTTTGCAGTGAAGGTTCCATTCTTTCCTGAGAATCAAGATCTTCAAGGAAAGTTTACTTGCCAGTTGCCTTTTGCAATGAAAGGTTCCATTCTTTTCCTGAGAATCAAGATCTTCAAGGAAAGTTTACTTGCCATTGCCTTTTGCAATGAAGGTTCCATTCTTTCTGAGATCAGACTTTAAGAAGGGTTACTTGCAGCAGTTTGCCGTTTGCAATGAATTTGTTCATTTCTTTCCTGAAGAAATCAAGTCTTCAAGGAAGGTTTACTTGCCAGTTGGCCTTTTGCAAAATGAACGTTCCATTCTTTCCCGAAAATCAAGATCTTCAAGGAAGTTACTTGCCAATTGCTTTTGCAGGTTTTGTTTCATTCTTTCCTGAAAATCAAGATCTTTCAACCGGAAAGGTTACTTGCCAGTTGCCTGCAGTGAAGGTTCCATTCTTTAATGAGAAGGAAGTTATCTTCAAGGAAGGTTATTGCAGTTTGCCTTTTGCAATGAAGGTTCCCAATTTCTTTCCTGAGAATCAAGATTCAAAGGAAGGTTACTTACCAGTTGGCCCTTTGCAATGAAGGTTCCATTTCTTTTCCTGAGAATCAAGATTCTTCCAAGAAAGTTACTTGCCAGTTGCCTTTTTGCAATGAAAAGTTCCTTTCCTTTCCTGAGGAGCTTCAAGGAAGGTTTACTTGCCAGTTGCCCTTTCAATGAAGGTTTCCATTCTTTATGAGATCAAGATCTTCAAGGAAAGTTACCTTTGCCAGTTGCCTTTTGCAATGAGTGCCATCTCTCCTGAGAATCAAGACTTCAAGGAAGGTTACTTGCCAGTTGCCTTTTGCAAAGAAGGTTCCATTCTCTCCTGAGAATGAAGATCTTCAAGGAAGGTTACTTTCCAGTTGACTTTGGCAATGAAGGTTCCATTCTCTCCTGAGAATCAAGATCTTCAAGGAAGGTTACTTTCCAGTTGCCTTTTTGCAATGAAGGTTCCATTCTCTCTGGAGAATCAAGATCTTCAAGGAAGGTTACTTGCCAGTTGGCCTTTTGCAATGAAGGTTCCCATTCTCTCCTGAGAATCAAGATCTTCAAGGAAGGTTTTTACTTACTGCTTATCATATTTCCGGGTGTTTTCATTATTTATTATTTCCATTTGCCTGACTGTGACATCTTGATTTTCTCATGTAGACTCATTTTTAAATCAGAAAGCGTTTCATTAATTTTCTCTTCCTGTCTTCTCCCGCTCATTTCTGCTTGGTTTTTGCCTTAGTAGAATCTTATTTGTCATCCATAATCCATATACTTCCTTTAATATATATCATATATATATATATATACATATATATCATATAATATATATCTATATATAGATATAGATATAGATATAGATATAGATAGATATATATATATATATATATATATATATATATATATATATATATATATATATAGTATATAGTATATATATATATATATATATATATATATATATATATATATATAATCTATATCTATCTATCTATCTATCTATATATATATATATATATATATATATATATATATATATATATATATATATATATATATATGGCCAAGATTTCAAAAGTTTTTGTTTTCCAGACCCCAACCATTGAACGTAGCTGAAGTTATAGTGTACACTAGGAAATAATATATAGTTAAAAGTTTCTTTTAAAGTGCTGTTGAAACGCATTGTTTACAATTTTGGCATCCGGGTGACAGCTGTATGACCATTTCCGTTATCCGTCATATTTTATTGCCAAAACTTTTATCGTCGAAGGAAACAATTTCTTGTGCTGTTTACTTTGAGACCATAAGCAAATATATTAAGCAATGAGTGCGGCAAAGTATCTGAGAAATAAATTCCACTTTATACACAAGAGGAACACTCGACACTTCGTATAAGAAGGACGAATGTGAGGGAAAATTTGCGATCAGATTGATAATAAACAATACTCAAAGTAAAAGTTGTAGATTTGCATAAAAATTACCATATCGCCAAACAGCTTCACCCGATGTTATCGATTCCTATACAAAATATACACGACCATATCAATGCCACTTGGACTTTTTCTCCGGGAGATCTGTTTAATACCAGATGATGGATTAAATTGCCCTTTCTCCAGAGCGATTTAGTATATCTTAATGTGCTATCATTATAATACACATTATTGTCCAAGTGATGCACACTAACTGAATTTGACAAACTTTGTCATCGTACAATAAAGCACTTTAGCTCAATGGCAGAGATTTTACCAGTTCACAGAAGTACACTGATTAACAGGCATAACCTCTTGAGTATTATATTAATGATTTCCGTTAGCAACTTCCACTGATAATAACATTTAATGAGTTCGTTGCACTGATAATAAAATTTAATGAATTCACTGAAATCTAGGGGCTGCAATATGGATGCTCGAATCCATTTTTCCTGAACAACTGTTCCATACACACTGGATACTTAGCTTCACTCACACATTGGTGCAAAACGAGCCTTAGCTGGTCGAAGCTATTCAGTATCACTTCTAAATATTGATGGATGTTAAAAACTAGAAGGCGCGAGTGTACAGTAATATATGTTCTCATTGAGATGAAGAGTACCCTTGGCTTTAGTAGATTCACATCACCCGTGCATCTGATGTCTAGGCCAGTCCCTTACGACGTTCCTGATTGGCTGTTGATAAGCCAATCACAGGGCTGGAAACTCTCAGTCTTTCGAGAGAGATAACATAGGCAGGATGTAAGTTCCACCTCTCCTAAGGGATACGTCTTTCAAAGGTATCCCTCAGGAGAGGTGGAACATACATCCTGCCAATGTGGAACGTCGTAAGGGACTGGCCTAGACATCAGATGCACGGGTGATGTGAATCTACTATAGTAGACCGTCTTAATGCATGAGGGATGCTGGTGTGCCGACTAGAGCAGGGGTACCTTTAGTAAGTGCATCACAGAGGCAATCTCTCTTTACCTGGTTCTTGAGTTTTAGTTGAAGATTTCAGTTGCTGTTTTCTCTTTTATGTAAACCTGAATGAAGAGGTCCATAGACAGGTGTTTTCTTCGATTGACCCTTTGTGAATGAGGTCATTGTGTTAGACTTTCCGAAAGGACAGGGGCTCTCTCTGCCAGTTCCTCAAGATGGCTAAATTTCCCTTTGGACCATCGTTAGTTGGTAACTTGGAGTGATGCTGTCAGTCTGGTGTTTTGAAAAGTCTTAAGGTTAGTCGTCTTAGTTTAGTTAAACGTGAGGTTCGGCTGCTGAAGTGTTGCGCATGAGTTCAGTCACTTTTTTCAGCTACCTCTATGAAGAGAGACTGCGTAGGTTCTGGAGAAGAGATTTGGACAGGACTTCTTAGCTAAAGTAGAACATTTGATATATAAGTTGGGAAAGCCAGTCCCATAAATAGTATTCATTCAGGTTAGTTAATACATGCCACCAGAGAGAGAAAGAAACCGTGGGTATTTAAGAAAAAGAAACCCTGAAATTCAGTCACTGAAACAGAAGGGGAGATAGAGCAAGAACTGCGAAGGCGAAAAACATTTACCATAATTGTTTATGAATAACATTAGTTTTTTCACGTAACTAATGAGAGAGAGAGAGAGAGAGAGACTGAACTAGCAGAAAAATAATCTACCACTCGTGTATCCGAAGAATTAAAAAAAAAAAAAAAAAACTTTCCCTCTCTCATGTGCTGCAAGATGTGACTACTGGTACTCTTAGCGTAATTGACCATAACTTCCAATCATAAATAACCTTGTAGTCTCCAGTGTGACTAATGTCCATTGCCTCCACCCTATTTTTTTTCCCAACCAGAGTCGCAGAAATTTATTGCTCCAGGTGTTACCTACTGCCACTTTTGCTGCATCCATTTTTTTTCCTATTCTGAGGAAAACTTGGCTTTCATAGAGAAAGAGCTTGTGGTTGTTGATGTTACATTATTTATCTGATAAAGAAGAGTAAAAAAAATACCTAAATTAGAGAGAGAGAGAGAGAGAGAGAGAGAGAGAGAGAGAGAGAGAGAGAGAGAGAGAGAGAGAGAGAAAGCATCAAATATTTTTTACCTATTAGAGACAGAAGAGTGACCATTATTGGAGTAACGAAGTTTTATATTTTGTCCGATTAAGAGAGCGAGGGAATTGTGAGCATTACTTTTATTCTTAAACCAGGAAAGAGGAAGAGATAGAGAGTGAGGTTTACGGACAAGGACGCGTTTTTTATAGTTGTTTAATGAAAACGATAGAAGCTGCATCTTTTTCCCCTTCTCTGTTGGGGTCTCGTTCACCTGAGGCTCATAACTCATGTTGATGTTTTTAGAATATTGGTTTTGGGTTGAGGTTTCTGGGTCCATATATCTTCTATCATGCATTGGTGGTCACGTATCTAAATATTGTTGGCAAGAGGAGATAAGTGGGTGGCTCTGGGAAAATAGGCAGGTGATGTTGACAATGCCATGTTTTTAAGGAACGGTAGCCCACAGAATTGTTAATGAAATATTCAAGAGAGAAAAAGAAAAAGATGAAAATGCCTTACAAACGGAATGATGGGTCACTAAGAATATAATGCATAAGAAATATGAGGAGGATTTATCATAGATATACCAATGCTAAGAAAGTTTTGATTGTACTAGTAAATGACTTAACGATTTTTTAAGTGGAATTAAGATAAAAATAAAGGTAGGAGATGGAAAGCACTTGGTTATACTAGATTAACTGCAGAGGTGATTTTCTGCTGCAATTGACCTGACATCTCGTTTACTGACTAGACTGATTAGCAACATAGACAGGAAAACAACGCGTGGTACCAAAGGTGGCCCGAATGAATGTGGTATTCTGAGAAGCACTGCACTTCTGTCTGTTATGATGAAAATATGCAGTATGCATATTCACAGTTGCCGGGAGTAAGCCATTGATAAATTTATAAAGATGGGAAAACTGGCTTTAGGAACAACATTGAGCACCTTATAGCACCTATCTCTTATTCTTAGATAGTGGCAAATTTAGCTCCTATTCACAAAATTTCCTACATCCTCTTATTGCAATCTTGCTTTTTCTTCCAAAACTATAATGCTAAATTAACCTCCCCAGTTTAATTTAGCATTATTAAAAGTTCATATCATGTTATTTTGATGCTCATTTCTTTGAGCAGATTTATAATACCAAAAAGAACTTCGAACATTTAGAAGAAAGTGAATTCGGTCAAGTGATAGAGAGGCACAGAGAGATAAAATAGCAATAATAATTTTTTCACAATGAGGCAGAAAATAAACGATGTTTCACTCCTGCTATTCGTGTCCTCGGTGGGCAAAAGCCTTCTTTCAGAAGACGTTAAATGAACTGTAACGTCATGTTATTTATTTACGGAGAAGCTTTTGTGATTTGAAAAATATAACCATTTGTTCTGTTTCGATGTACTTTACGGCGTTTAATGTTTCCCTCTCGTTCGTCCGAGGGCGAAGTTTATGAGAGGGTTCGAGGAAGTTCCCGTGAATTTTTCTCCGCCTTGTGTTGTTCAGGAAGCGACTCTCACTTTTTTCTTGACGTAATGGGAGTTTTTCAGACACGCCAACTCATTATTTAATCTTCGCGTTCGACTGGATACACGAACTTTCATGTGCAACAGCTACTTCGAAGAAGGCTTTGGTCAAATTACTTTTGAAGACATTTAGCCTTCTCCGTTTGTTTATTTGTGTGTGTGTGTGTGTGTGTGTGTGTGTGTGTTTTTTGAGGGGGGTTGTGGGTAGCGGGAGGGGGTGGGGGTTATTCTTTAAGCCAATTTTGAAATTTCGTGGTATTTCGACTAGTGTTCCACACTGGTTAAGTTAATTATTCGTTGAGCCAATTTTGAAATTTTTGGTATTTCGACAGTGTTCCACACTGGAAAATTAATGAATGATTCACTCCTCCTGTCAGAGCCTTGTAGCACCCGTCAAGATACCACTTTTCGCATTCGCCCTTGGGTGTCTGTACTCCAGTTTTCTTGTCGTCATCTTTCACATTTTTTTCTTCGCCTTCGAAAGCCTCACAACCACACAGAGGTTGTTTTAACTTTTCTTGTAAAGCAAAACTAGTCATGATTCGCTTCACTACCAAAGAAGGGGCGTCTAGTCTTCTTGATAGTAAGCGAAAGACCCATGAAAGGGTTTCAAGAGTGCAGATTGTAAAGACCTTCAGTTAACGGCCTGGTGCTCTTTGTTGGAGAACATTTCTCTGTTGTTGATGTGATGTTCCTTTATGCAGTTCTTGGCCTTACTGCGGTCCGAAATGGTAAACGAAAGTTTTCTTCCAGTTGAAGAACTGTCCTAGAGTATTCTTCTGACCCCATAAGAATTCAACCTTTCTTGTGTCCTGTATTATCTCTTATGTGATGGATACGTGGATTCTTTTATACTTGCCAAGTAGTTGCCTAGAACTATTAGATAACATATACTAAACTCTCTTTGTCTGCATTCTTGTATCGTCGTATTATCATGAACATAGATGCATAAATATTCCCTATAGTTTAATTTTAACTTCGGACACTTCCTTTGTAAAATTCCTGTTTTCACTGTAATATCTAAGAATCTAGCACTCTTCAGTCTAATTCATCTATAGTGTGATGCATTTTGATATAAGTGATCTATTATACTTGTGACTTGATCAATAAATCTTGAATATTTTATGAAGGCCGATGTTCCTCTTTGATACGATCTTGTGGCAGGCATGAGTTCGTTTCAAGTGTTTATTTAACTTTGCTTGCTGCTAACAGAATATTTTATTTGCTAATCCATCAGAACCGGATTCATTTACGAAGTCTGAAAAGAGATAATTTCCATATTTCGAAATAGATGATCCTCGATAGTTCGAAGTTGAAATTCAATTTGACCGTTCTCCGTGACGACCATTAAGATTACTATAGTAGATTCACATCGACCGTGCATCTGGTGTCTAGGCTTGTCCCTTACGACGCTCCTGATTGGCCTATGATAAGCCAATCACAGGGATGGAAACTATCAGTCTTTCGAGAGGGTTGGAAACTATCAGTCTTTCGAGAGAGTTCACATAGGCCGGATGTATGTTCCACCTATCCTGAGGGACACGTCTTTCAAAAGTATTCCTCAGGAGAGGTAGAACAAACATCCTGCCTATGTGAACTCTCTCTCTTGAGAGAGACTGAGAGTTCCAGCCCTGTGATTGGCTTATCAACAGCCAATCAGGAACGTCGTAAGGGACTGGCCTAGACACCAAATGCACTGTTGATGTGAATCTACTATAGTAGAATTAGCATCTTTTGGAAGATGAATTATTCGATTCCAAGTCTTCAGAGGGAAACATTAACGTCTTTCTAATATAATGTTCTCCTTTTGCCTACTAACAGATAAGAAATTGATAGTGTTTAGTGAATAAAAAGAAAAAACTCATTTTTCCATTTCTGCCTGCCGAGAACTCTTTTCGTAAACTCGCGCCATGTATCACAAGTTTGGCGGAAAATAAGTCTGCGCGGCCGAGTCCCTGTCACTGCAATAAATATCAGGACGCCGACACGTCTGTGTGTGTGTTCTATGCTTTTTTTGTTGTTGCAAGTTTCTCGTTTGCATGTTTTATTTCCATATATTCATTCTTCTCAAAGAATTGAATCATACCCGACATCTGTCTATTTTAATTAAAATATTGAAGAAATTCTCTCTCTCTCTCTCTCTCTCTCTCTCTCTCTCTCTCTCTCTCTCTCTCTCTCATTTATTTTTTCTTCCCAAAGAATTAAATCATACCCGACATCTGTCTATTTTAATTAAATATTGAAGAAAAATTTTCTCTCTCTCTCTCTCTCTCTCTCTCTTCTCTCCTCTCTCTCTCTCTCTCCTCTATTTCTCTTTTATATCCAGCTTGCATTCATTTAGATTTTGCTTGTACTTTGTCATTCTGTTTTAATTTTAGTGTATTCCCTCAATTATCTCTATGTTTAAATTTCAAGCTCGTCCACCTATTTCTCAAGTTAAATCTTAGTACAGAAAAAGCTACAGAGAGAGAGAGAGAGAGAGATTGCATCGAAGTTATATCTGCTACCGTATAAAGAGAAACAACATAGATCTTGTATAAGAAGAAGAAGTAGAGAGAGAGAGAGAGAGAGAGAGAGAGAGAGAGAGAGAGAGAGAGAGAGAGAGAGAGAGAGAGATTTTCCTCGCCTGTTCCTGTCCTCAGCGGCAGAAGCCTTCTTTCAGGCGATGGTAAATGAACCGTAACGCGAAGTTATTTATTTGCAGAAGCTTTTGTGATTTGGAAAATATAACTATTTGTTCTCTTTCGATCTACGTTATGACGCTTAATGGTTCCCTCGTTCATCCGGTGATGAAGATTATGTGATGTTTCGAGGAAGTTCCCGTGAATTTTTCCTTGATGTTTGAGTTTGCAGTTAAGGAACAAAATACACACACACACACACACACACACACACACACACACACACATATATATATATATATATATATATATATATATATATATATATCTATAGATCTATATCTATATATATATATATAGATATATATATATATATATATATATAATATATAGATATATATATATATATATATATATATATATATATATATATATATATATATATATATATATAATATATGTATATATATCTATATATATATTGGATATATATGGTGTTCGTATGTGTGCTTCTGCAATGCTGGAAATGGGAGTTTTTTCACACCACGCGTTGTATACTGTAATAATCATTTGAGACCTGATCCATGTACTGCTTTACATGTGACATGTCTTCTGCCAGCGAAGACTTGGTTGAATTTGCTATGAATGTATTCAGTCATGGCTGTTTAAAATAAGTTAGTGTTGCAAAAAGTGTTTATATTTTTTTCCATTTTGTTATTTGGGGTTTGTGTCTAGCTAATACATTATTATGCCGTCCCCGTTATTAAAGCTATATATTATTCTTATACGGTTCTGTTTCTGGAATTATGTTCCTATGTTACTTACCTCACCTATTTGTTCCGTTTTTAGTATAATAGTGTCAAAGGCAACTGTCCAAGTCGGCTGCCTCCCCCTCATTCATTCACCCCATTTCTACCCCTTAAGGTAGCCTTGCTGTTTTCGTAACCACAGAGTTTAATAGGAAAGAGCGTTAGGCTCATGCTTGGCTGCCGGCCAGTAATAGGATTGACAATAATCTTACCTTGTAGATTATTCTTTGGATACATTCATTTAGATTTCTGTACCCATAAGTTACCTAGTTGTCAGGCATTTCTGATGACCTCCTGAATTCTTTGGTACGCTTAACATTTATTGCGTATGGGAGCTTTCCAGGAACAAGATGGGAGACTGATTTCGCTGTTCCAGGCGCTTGGCACCATCAGTTATCTTCAGTTTCTGACCTTGATTGCCAGTCTTTGGAATCATGCCTTAATTTTTTATGATATGCAGTCGTGTGTGCTAAAAGGGTATTGGTATTTTCTATCTTTCCAGTGGTTGAATCCCGCATTTCCATCCTTTCTCTGTCTTATTTTATTTTATACATTTAATTTTTTTTTTCGTCTGGTCTACATTTGAGCTTCAAGGTGAGGGTCCTCCAGCATCTTGTTAGGTTATAGACAGGAATTACCAGAGACCGTTTCTTAAACTTCAGTATACTACAAACGCCATACAACATACGGATTCAGGGCCGTACCGACTGGTATGAGACAGAAACCTACTTCCAGTAAAAATTGAAAAGCGCACACTTACTCGTACACACATTCACATACAAGCAAAATCCAGGAGGTAATGGCTGCAATCTTTCAGTTGCACTAAGAGGAAATTCTGCAGCCAACGCCTCAAAAGATTCAGTGCCGCTCGAAAGATGTTTTCACCTCACTTGAGCAACTCGACGCCTGGAAAGCAAAACCGAAGCAGAGGGTGAAAGTCTTTCATCACTCTCTTCACTATAAAAGTAAGACGCCTCTTCTTTTTGATAGTGAGAGAAAGAACCATTAAAAGTTTTTAAGAGCGCAGATTGTAAAGAATTCCTCCAGTTAACGACCTGCTGCTGCACTTGCGAAGTTTCTCTCGTCTTATCGTTACGTTCTCTTTCACTGGCTGTGTGTGTGTGTGCGTATTTTCATGGTTGTCACTCTCCATATTCATTGGTCTTATCATAACGAGTACGTGAAAGTGTCCTTTTAGCTTAAGTACATTCCTGGAACATTCTTTGGAATGTAATACATACCTTTTTACTTTCTGGTTTGTATAGATTTTCTACTTGGACTTGAGCTTTCCATGACGTATATCCAGATTACTTTTGCAATCTTTACCAGTTTTCCTTCCTCTGAGAACACAACACGAACAAGTCCTCCTGCATCATTTTGCTATGGATATATGCTAGGGATGACTGGGTTAAATTTAGTCTTGCGGAATTACACCTAGATGCCAGAAAAGATTTTCATTTTGTGATGTTCCGTTGTATTTATTTCTTGATGAAGTCACATTTTATTGATCTACTGAATATATTGACCTTCTGTGACCCATAACCTATTATACCAGAATGTTAAGATTTCATTCTTTTGCTGGTAAGCTTATGACTTTAACTTTATCTCTTTTTTCGTAGTTTTAATATATGCCTTTTTAAGGTGTGTGCTAAGAAAAAGGCATTAGTCTGTTTCTCCCAATATCCTAATAGTGTGGACACTTGGGTAAGAAATAGGATTAATTTAAAACTTTCCTTTTTATCAGTAGCATAAATCAAAGGGTGATGTCAGTGCTTCATTTTGGGCAATGTCAATGAAGGTACGAGGGGCGCCATTGCCTGCCGTGAACTATGGGTAATGAATGCTGACAACTAACTACATTTTCAAAATCTGAAACACATCTACATTTCACATCGAAATTTAATTCAGCCATTCCATTGCTGAAGCCTTTAGAATGATCTAAAAAAGGAAATGAATTTAAAATGCCTGGTAAACCTATGAGTGTACATTTTTTTTATTGGAAATGTTATTAGGATTGTTAGCGCTCAATTCTTTGACCGTTTCTCGCCCGCTCCTGCTATGCTTTTGAAAGTCTCTTTCTATTCTTATTTCCTCTATTTTGCCAAGTTCCTTCAGGGAAGAGGCGAGCCAATAACTTCCCCGGGATTTAAGATCCTCGCTCCAGTCTTTTATTTTCATTCATGTTTTGAAAGGGCCTTGGCTCAAGAAGGAGACCGATGCTTTACTTGAACATATTGTATCTTACCTAATTTTTAACGGACTGCGTTTCTTTGAAAAAGCGTGTATATATTAAAACTTTAGAAGAGCAAATTATTTATTAACTCGCCTTTTCTTTATTATTACATAATATTCGTCCCATAACATGTAAAAGAAGTATTGTAAATACATACCTGCTAAAAAGCGAAGGTTTACGATGTGAAATATGAACATATCAACGCGAATATTGTTTAAACAAATATACAATGCACAACCTCATTCGTGTACTATTTAGATATGGTAGATAAGCGAATATTTTTCCACGATTGTCAAATGTATTCAGAGTAAATTCGACAGAATGCATGATTGTAAATTATATGATAAGAAATTAGATTGAACTGTACCAGGGGCCAGAATATACTCGAAAGTAGAGCACAGCCGCATCCACACATAGAGAGAGAGAGAGAGAGAGAGAGAGAGAGAGAGAGAGAGAGAGAGAGCACCTACGGGGAAAGTGAAACGCAGTTCATAATGTAAGCAATAATATGAGATTTGTTAGAGATGAACTGTCACCAGGAGTTAGAAGGAAATTGGAAATAAGAGATATTGGTACCTAGAGAGAGAGAGAGAGAGAGAGAGAGAGAGAGAGAGAGAGAGAGAAATGCAGTACTCTGCAACCAAAACGATGGGCAAGGGGGAAAGTGTATTTCGCGAAAGGGGAAAAAAGGGTGAGTGAGAGGGAAAAAGGGAAAGGAAGATTGTTAGAATCTGTGTACAGAAGGGGAGAGGGCAATATTAAGTCCATAGTTACCAATATACATGCAAACGCCTACGGACACGCATACGGCAGGCTTTCACACTTGCATGCACAGTGAAAAAGAAATAGGTATCGGCATGTTTATTCACTGAAAGGAGAGAATATATTCATTCACTGGAAGTTTAGAAAAAGCGTATTTATTTAAGGAAAGGCAAGATAAAATGTTTTATCATTCAAGTTCATTGTTCAACCTCCCTACGGGCGCATACAAAATTCTGTCTGGCTAATACTCAATGAGAGAGAGAGAGAGAGAGAGAGAGAGAGAGAGAGAGAGATTCCTTAATCCGTACGGGGAGTAACGTATATTAAGCAGCTGCAAATCGATGAATTACACACGAACACACACACACACACACACACACACACACACACACACACAAAAGACGATCTAAAGCAAACTTTTTTTCCCGGAATGAGCATCATTTCTCCAGGAGAGAACCCAGCTCGAATCCA
This sequence comes from Macrobrachium nipponense, assembly GCF_015104395.2. NCBI lineage: Eukaryota > Metazoa > Arthropoda > Malacostraca > Decapoda > Palaemonidae > Macrobrachium > Macrobrachium nipponense. Next base: position 117,020,960 of record NC_061108.1, read on the forward strand.
TTCCAGGTCACAGCACTGAGGCTCCCTCTGAAACTGAGTTCTGGAACGACTCACTGAAGGCGCTAATTCATTCATTAATTTCAAAGAACACTTATCAGATGGGAAATGGTGTATCTTTTCACCCATTATCTATCGACCCTGCCCCCTTCTTTTTTTTCCAGGCGATAATCTTTCGTCTTAATGCCCTTTAACTTTGGGAGATTTTTATTCAGGGGAGATATTTTTAACCTTTTGAGTTCAAAACAGTTCAATTACATTTCTGACTCGCTGCCATTATATATCCTGGCGAAAATAAAATCCTTTGGTGTACAACTAGTATATGAGATTTTATTGTTCAATGTAAATGTTTGATAGGTACCATATTATATCATTGAATAAGCAGGAACCTTTGATTTCAGAGTTTTTATTATCTTTCATCTTTATTTACATACACATATTGATGAATACATGTATAATAAACGTGTATGTGTGTAGATAATATATATATATATATATATATATATATATATATATATATATACCCACACACATACACTTTTTTATTATACATGTATTCATCAATTGGTGTATGTGAATAAAGATTAAATATAATAAAAATAAACAGCATTTACATTGAACAATAAAATCCTGTTATACTAGTTGTACACTAAAGTAGATTTTTTATTTTCCCCAGGAAATAAATATATATATATAGTATATATTATATATATCTATATATATATATATATATATATATATATATATATATAGCGTGGTATTTGTATTAATTCATTATCGTACTTACTTATAACGTACTTACTTCAAAGACTGAATGCATTGTCTATTTGCCTAATTTTTCTACAGAGGCAACTTCAGGGCTTTGTAATGGACACTTCCATTCACTTTTAGAACAACCTTTTGTTCTGTTCAGTGTCGATTAGTTGGAAGTCATCCGTGACTGTTAAGAAGTTTTAACGTACAATTATTTAATACAATTTACTGGTCTAAGTATGGCTAATTACTCCTCTCAATAAAGACCTGAGGTCTTTTGTGCTTCTAAAAATTATAAAGCCACCTTCTGAAAGTAGATCCCCAAAAATCAAACTAGATTATTTTCTATTCGCGTTCAGTTATCTAGTGTTTTCATTTACTATACAAAACCTCCCCTCATCTTGTGGAACTTAGTTTTATTGATTATTGTCAATGGTTACGTCTTTAATTTTGCTTCAGGTGTATTGAACGTAATGAAATGGGTAGGCATTCATAAACCGAAAATATCTCGATTTCTTAATTTTTCCTCTTACCTGTACATTTGCTGTTAAGAGAACGTCGTTTATTTCCTTCAACTAGATACGGGAAACAAAATATAGAATTATACCTCTTATGGCTAGTGGCCTTCTTGAAGTTTATTAGCTTTTATAATTTCTGGATATGTGGGTCTTCTACTGTTTGCTTACACAGATAACGTTTTTACGAATACTTCAGTACGCTTAACAATAATCTCGCAAACTTGTCAAAAAGTGTCGGTGTTTGCTCATTACTTAATAAGCACATACTACAAATCAAAACAGCTTTCACTAATGAACTAGAAACAAAGAATCATCATGGCTGATTATTCACAGTAACGCAATAAATCACAATTGATTCACAAAATGTCGATCTCCAACTAACTGTCTAATGAAGAATGTTAACACAAAGAACAATCAGAAATGCACAATACTTGTGAGATCCTTTGATCTCTGGCTCATTCATACATTAGTAATTAACATCCACTTCCGATTTGCCTTATTCGTGCGCTGCTGAATATCAGCCACTGATGGCATTCTCGTTCAGGTCATTTTAAGTAATTATCAGTCTGCTGGATAAAAGAAACTTTAATGGCGAGGGAAGTCCCGTGATGGCGTCGGGTATCACGTCGATCTAATTTCCCCCCCCATCCCCCCCCCCCCCCCCCCCCTCTCTCTCTCTCTCTCTCTCATCTCCTCCTCTCCTCTCTCTCGTCTCACTCTCTGCTCTCTCTCTCTCTCTCTCTTTTGATGCCTGCATTATGTGAAGCTTTATATATATATATATATATATATATATATATATATATATATATATATATATATATATATATATACATATATATATATGTGTGTGTGTGTATGTATGTATGTATGTATGTGTGTATATATGTATATATATGTTGCTAACACTCTGTGTCACCCCTTCATATAGTAGTGTTGATTTGTATGAACACGCACACATCCCGAATGCATACTATGTATTAGGGTCCTTTTCCGATAATAGTATCATTGCTCTTTGACAAGAACAATTTCGCGTTGCATTTCACATGGCTTTGCTGAGCTCTTCAATTTGTTGTTTCTTTTAGACGACTGCAGTTTGCCTTCGGCTGCGTCTGCATATGACAGTAGCTGTTATTTTCTTCTTGACTTCAAGGACGCAGAGGCGTTTCGTAAAGCTCCTCTGAGGGCCTGACAAATGCAGTTCCTCGTCTTCTGTTTCTCAGTGTTTTTTTTTTTTTTTTTTTCATATCCGTGATTGCCTCGCTCTTGTTTCGAATGCGTTGAGTGCATCTGTAACGTAATTTGATTTTTATTGTTCGAGGCTGATGGGTGCTCTCTCTCTCTCTCTCTCTCTCTCTCTCTCTCTCTCTCTCTCTCTCTCTCTCTCATGAGAGTTTGCAGATTGCACTAACAAGGTAGTCAGTGTATGATGATCCCAAACGGCGTCGGGAGAATGTTTCATGAATCAAATTGATGTCAAAACTTGAATGTTTTCTTTTCTCCTCCACATTAGTCGATTGAGCTCCATGCCTTTGAGAGAGAGAAAGAGAGAAGCACTTAATCATAATGATCATTCGTCTTCGAAGACACTCTGAAAGTTTCTTGGGGAACCTTTGCTATTAGTCAACAGGGCCCGCTCCTATTGCATCTCACTGCATTTGATTGCACCTCATTTGCAAGTCTATGATGCTCCTCCGCGTCGAAAGAAGGGACGGGGGGGGGGGGGGGGGCACCAAAAGGGCGTTTAAGCGTGGAATTTAAAAGAAGAAAGTAAAAAGAGATGATGAGACAGTAGATGGGAATAGGCAGGGGATAGATGATGTTGAGGAGGGAGAGGATGGTGAGAGGGGGGAAGAAAATGTCCCGGTAGAAGTTCCAGTTTTCATAGTTTTTATTTTCCGATTAGATTTTTTTTTTTTTTTTTTTTTTTTTGCTAACGGGAAGGATGTCAGATATAAATTTTGACACGTACCTCCTCCCCCTCTCAATAATTGATATGTCGTTAGGACGACTCCTTGAATCTCATGTTACCCGGTTTCCAAATAAAAAAATGAGAAGAGGTGGTGCGTCGGTATTCCACAAATGCCCATAAATAATGTACACAACCAATCTAGTCGGTTCTTACAGTTCCTTTTAAAAGAGGTTCTTTAGCCAGAGTGCCCTGTAACGGCCTACTTCCCGGGAGATGGAGATTAAGCATTATGCATAACAATGACGTCGAGGAAAAAGGATAAGAGCCGGGTAAATACAGGGGTTATTATTATTTAGATATTGGGGGTGAGGTGGTGAGGGCTGGGGAAAGTGTTTCGAAGAGCGAAAGAAAGTCAAGTAAATACCACGTTTTCTTTTTAAATAAGTGTCTGAGAGCTGTGTCGTATGGAATCCTTGAGAGGATGAGGGTAAAAAGAAGTAAAGATGTTAAATATAGGTGAGGTGCGGAACTCGAAAGGCGCTAGCCGGCCATGAGATTCGTAAGCACGAAGCAATCAAAACCAGTTCTTTAAACCAAAACTTCCTACAGATTTTCTTCGGGAGAGATTTAGGGAAGCTGCTGTCGCGCGCGCGCGCGCACACACACACACACACACACACACACACACACACACAATCGCCTTGACGGAGAAAATGGAGAAAAGATCTCTGTGACACTGAAATAAAACGGCCGAAAGAATAAGGAATGAGACTCACTTTCCAGTCGACCACTTTCGTTATTACTCCTGAGACCTAACGTGAGGCTTTATGTTTTCTTCTTATTCTGATTTTCCCCCTTTCTAGACGGAACGAGTCTTGGCATTTCTTTCATTTTTAAAGCAAACTTTTATGGCATGCACGCCCACACGATATATATATATATATATATATATATATATATATATATATATATATATATATATATATATATATATATATATACATATATATATAATATATATATATATATATATATATATATATATATATATATATATATATATATACACACGTGCAAGCATGCATGCTTGTATATATATGCATATGTGTAGTATATATATATATTATATTATATATATATATATATATATATATATATATATATATATATATATAAATTATATATGTGCATATATTATGTATGTTTGTATGTATGTATGTATGTATGTATGTATATAGAAATTCAAATTTTGTATTGCAGATATTTAAACGAAATCAAATGCCTTCATTTGTGAAATTATTTTGTCCAGTATTGTATATTTATTTACCCTTCGATAGCCTTTTATTTATTTATTTTTTCCAATATTATTTTCTTACAAATTGTTATCAAGTCCACCAGCCCAGTGATCACAAACATATACTGTAACCGGAACTCTACAAAAAACTAATAGATTACCTTATGATTAATGATATTCTGCCGCTCGAAAATCCTCGAAAATAGGAGAAAATTAGTGATAAAAAAACAAAAGAAATTCTATCTGAATGTGGTTACGGAAGACCTTGCGGTATTGAGAGGACAAGTGGGCGAAGACATTGCTTACCGTCAGAGGTAATCAAGTATCCATATCCCTCTTTATTACAATAGAAGATTGTCCGATTTCAAGAAGTAATGCACTCGTACAGTAAACCGATGATGATAATAGTAATATTGGCCTTCTTTAAAGATAACTTTGAAGGTCAAACGAAAAGCCTACAAACCAAAAACCTTTGTAAAAATTTAGGCATCTGTAAGGATAGTAATTTTGAAGGTTAACTTTGAAGGTTAAATGGGAAACTTCAAGAAAAAAAAAATGACTGCGGAAGTACACACATAAGGGAAAGACATCCGCTTTTATAAGCATCTATGGATCCTTTAAGGAGATGAAGAACTCTCCGTGGGAACCGAGCTGTTTACTTAAACGATGCATAAAGAACAGCCAAGCTACCATTATCCTAAATCGAGGATGCCATTCCAGTTGTCGTTTTACTCTGTGATTTCCAATGGCACATATATGAATACGTCCTCTCGTCTCCGAAAAGTCGATAAGTAAATCATTTGATAAAATAAAAGGCGCTAGAATGAGGAGGTGGGGTCTGTGGCAGTTTAGATATTTCAGTTAAGTACGTAAAATTTCCCCTGAGGCAAAATAATATTTTTCATCTTCTTCTTCTTCTTCTTCTTCTTCTTCTTCTTATTATTATTATTATTATTATTATTATTATTATTATTATTATTATTATTATTATTATTATTATTATTGGAGAAACAAATCCACAGTTATGTAAATGTACATATATTTAGATTTAAAATTTTAAGGATAGCTTTTCGGGAATCTGTTCGGTTCCCCTGAGCAGATTCCCGAAAGCTATCCTTAAGGTTTTAAATTTAAATTTATATATACATATACATAAACTGTGGATTTGTTTTTCAATTGAAGACTCGTGCTACTATGAGGATTATTATTATTATTATATTATTATTATTATTATTATTATTAATTAATTATTATTATTATTTTTTTTTTTTTTTATTTTTTTTTTTTTGCTCTATCACAGTCCTCCAATTCGACTGGGTGGTATTTATAGTGTGGGGTTGGTTCCGGGTTGCATCCTGCCTCCTTAGGAGTCCATCACTCTTCTTACTATGTGTGCCGTTTCTAGGATCACACTCTTCTGCATGAGTCCTGGAGCTACTTCAGCCTCTAGTTTTTCTAGATTCCTTTTCAGGGATCTTGGGATCGTGCCTAGTGCTCCTATGATTATGGGTACGATTTCCACTGGCATATCCCATATCCTTCTTATTTCTATTTTCAGATCTTGATACTTATCCAATTTTTCCCGTCTCTTTCTCTTCACTCTGGTGTCCCATGGTATTGCGACATCAATGAGTGATACTTTCTTCTTGACCTTGTCAATCAACGTCACGTCTGGTCTGTTTGACACGTATCACCCTATCCGTTCTGATACCATAGTCCCAGAGGATCTTTGCCTGATCGTTTTCTATCACTCCTTCAGGTTGGTGCTCGTACCACTTTATTACTGCAAGGTAGCTGATGTTTTCTTGCAACAGGCTCCAGTGGAGGGCTTTTGCTACTGAATCATGCCTCTTTTTGTACTGGTTCTGTGCAAGTGCCGGGCATTCGCTTGCTATGTGGTTTATGGTTTCATTTTTCGTATTGCACTTCCTACATATGGGAGAGATGTTATTTCCATCTATCGTACTTTGAACATATCTGGTTCTTAGGGCCTGATCTTGTGGCCGCTGTTATCATTCCTTCAGTTTCCTTCTTTAGCTCTCCCCTCTGTAGCCATTACCAATTGTCATCGCTGGCTAGTTCTTTAGTCTGTCTCATGTATTGTCCGTGCATTGGTTTGTTGTGCCAGTCCTCTGTTCTTTCTGTCTTTCTCCTGTCTCTGTATATTTCTGGGTCTTCGTCCACTTTTATTAGTCCTTCTTCCCATGCACTCCTTTAGCCACTCGTCTTCACTGGTTTTCAGATATTGCCCCAGTGGCTCTGTTTTTCGATGTTGACGCAGTCCTCTATACTTAGTTAGTCCTCTCCCTCCTTCCTTTCGTGTTATGTATAGTCTGTCCGTATTTGCTCTTGGGTGTAGTGCTTTGTGTATTGTCATTTGTTTCCTGGTTTTCTGATCTATGCTGCGGAGTTCTGCCTTCGTCCATTCCACTATTCCTGCGCTGTATCTGATTACTGGCACCGCCCATGTGTTTTATGGCTTTTATCATATTTCCGGCGTTTGAGTTTTGACTTGAGTATCGCCCTGAGTCTCTGCATATATTCTTTCCTGATCGTGTCCTTCAATCTCTTGGTGTTTTATATCTCCTCCTTCCATTATTCCCAGGTATTTGTATCCTGTCTCATCTATGTGTTTGATGTTGCTCCCATCTGGTAGCTTTATCCCTTCAGGTTCTCGTTTACTTTGCCTTTTTGTATGTTGACTAAGGCGCATTTTTCTATTCCAAACTCCATCCTGATGTCCCCAGATACAATCCTTACAGTCTGGATTAGGGTATCTATTTCCTTGATGCTCTTACCATACAGCTTGATGTCGTCCATGACATCAGATGGTTGATTTTGTTGCCTCTTTTCTTGAGTTGGTACCCGGCATCCATCTTCTGTAGTACTTTTGTCATGGGAATCATGGCTACTACCTCTGCTAGTCTTATTCCAGAGCTTGTAAGTATTGTATTCCAGTTGCGCATTGTATTTTTTGAGGAAGCTGATGGTATTTTCCTCTGCCCCATATATTTTCAGGCATTCTATTAGCCATGTGTGTGGTATCATGTCGAAGGCTTTCTTATAGTCTATTCATGCCATGCTTAGGTTGGTTTTCCTTCTTCTACTGTTCTTCATTACCATTTTGTCTATCAGGAGCTGGTCTTTTGTGCCCCTACACTTCCTTCTGCAAGCCTTTCTGTTGGTGGGGGATGGTGTTTGTCTCCTCGAGGTTAGTTGTTTTATAGCCTTTCACTGATGGATTACATGTTAGTAACTTCCACATTATTGGTAGGCAGGTGATAGGCCTGTAGTTACTGGCTTACTCTTGTCTTTTTGTACTAAGGATGTTCTTCCTGTGGTCATCCATTTGGGTGCTTGGTGATTTGAGATACAATGCTGGAGTTGTTCTGCTATTCGTGGGTGTAGGGCCTTGAGGTTTTTGAGCCAGTATCCATGGACTTCATCGGGACCTGGGGCTTTCCAGTTTGGCATTTTCTTTAGTTGGTGTCTGACTGTGTCTGTCGTGATGTCTGTGAATCTTTGTTTTATTCTCCCTGTTTCTTCTTCCTTGACTTCCTGGAGCCATGTTGCATGTTTGTTGTGTGATACCGGATTGCTCCATATGTTTTCCCCAGAGTCTCTTACTTGGTTCGGCTTCAGGAATTTCTGGGTGGTTGTCCTTCCCCTCTTAGTTGGCTGTATAGTCTTTTCTGGTTGGTTCCGATATGTTTGTTCTGTTGGTATCCCTTATTCCTGTTTCATTGTACCGTTTGGTTGGATATTATGTGCTTTGGCCTTAAGCCCTCGTTTTACATCTTCTATTGTGTTGTTTAATCCCCTCTCTTGTACTTTGTATTTCTCGTTGAGTTCCTCCCTTGTTTTCTTGCTTCTTAGCCTTTTTTCTGCCATCTCTTTCAGTTTACTCAAGTCAGATCTCATCACCATGATTTGCTTTTCCAGGCGCCTTTTCAAGGAGGTTGCTGTTTTGGTTTCTGTTGGGTTGGTTGTGCTGGTGGTGTTTGGTGTTCGAATTCCCATCAGTTCTGCTACTAATCTTCGCTCCTGCATATGTCAAGTTATTTGTTTCTGTGATACTGGTGGTCTGTATTATGCCCAGTATTTCATTGACCTCACTTGTTTTCTCCCTCAATTTCTTGGTGTTGTAGGCTTTCATGGAGGGGATCTTTGTTCTCTCTGTATCTGGCTCCATCCATTGTCTAACTTTTCTACCATTCCGTCCTCTCTGTTACTTCGTCGGTGTTTCTTCGTGTGTCGTTGTTTGATACCTCATCCTCCCTGTCGTCTTCTGTGGCATCGTCTCTCAGTTCGTCCCTTCGTGTAATTCGTTGTCGTGTGACATTTCCCTTTCCAGTTCTTCTCTTTCTGTTGGGGAGAGCCAGTTCTTTTTCTTTATGTTCCTTACTTGGTCTGCCAGCCTCTGCTCTGTTTGGGGGGTGTTATTCCTCTCATTCCAGATGTTAACCAATCTTCTTCTATATCCTCTCTCCGTCGGGTTGCTTCTGATGTAGCATTTCCATATTTCCTTATTTTCTTCTCTTGTCCATTTCTTCCTTTTTTGCCTTCTGTAGCTCCAATTCTTCACGGCTGTTGATTATTGTCGTTGTGGTGATCAGTTGCTGGATGACGACCTCCAAGTACCTGACCGTCTTCCCCTTCAATTGGGTTGAATACCTGGTTGCCGGACGAAGCTCCTCTGTTGCCAGAAGGTTCCATTTACGTCGTTGTCGTTTAATCCTTCATTCTTTCCATCATTGCTGAGTTTTGCTATTTAACCCATAGCTGGACCCTACCCCATCAGGGATAGGTACTCATTTACAGCTGAGTAGACTGAGGAAATTATGGTAAAGATCCTTTCCCAAGGAATCAACGCCGAGGAGAGTGGTCACCCATCCAACGACTGACCAGAGCCAATGTTGCTTAACTTGACTTAAGTCTATTGACGACCTAGCCCACTCCTCCACGG
>NC_061108.1:117035399-117102899 GCF_015104395.2 Macrobrachium nipponense
AAAGGGGCAGGGACACGAAAAACTAACAAGAGCTATGGGAAACCTTTTCAAGAATTGCACGGCTACTGCTATTATAAGTTCAACGAAAGACATCATATCAATAGTTTTTATTATTGTTGTTATTATTATTCTAAGAACGTTTTCTTTACATATTTCTCTCTATCCGAAACTCCCAGATACAATGACAATTGTGGTTAGAAACGGTTGGTAATTCTGTTATTATTTTTCGATGGTCCTTACCCGGGCTCATTACCATATGTATGTCATAGGTATTTATCAGTTTATTTTCGTACAGTTCATTTTCTCCAGGGAATTTAGTTAAAGTTTTATATAAAATATCTTTTACTTTTCGTTTCCGTCCAATCATTATGCTTTGCCAATGAAACCAATTACTTCATTAGCAGCCCCTTTAAACGTTTCTACTTCATTTTCCCCAGAGAATTTCGCTCTCGGTCCTTCACTATTTTTTCCCAGCTTCCAAGGAGTTTATCAATTAAAGGTGGGGTTCCTTCGACAATTGTCTTACACGAATATATTGCAGATAATGTAGGAGAAAGGAAAAACGAGCGTAAATTACTTTCTCGGAATATATTTTCTTAGTTTAAAAAAAATGGGCAGCCTAGTAGGATTTGCATTTTTGTGATCAGCTAAACCTTCCGTGTTTCTTTACTGCAGAGGTTCTTAATCTTTTGATGACTCCAGACCCCCATAATGAATTGCCCGATATGGTTCCATACCCCCTTTGCCTCCACTTAAGTCCTATTTGTTGGCAATATAACTTAACATACTTAGTTTAATACATACTTTAGGTATGAATAGCTAGGAGTGGAACATACAAGAAAAGAAAACGCATTTATAGTTTTATATAGTTATTTATTTGCAAAATGTACCCTCGTGTCCAATGACGCATTAGAATCAAATACATACAGATATCCAGAGATCAAGTCCATACACCCAATATGTTGTTCTCATACCCTCCAAGGGGTATGGATACCCCCTGTTAACAACCCCTGCTTATGTGAAAGACCTGTGTCCTTCTCTTATACTTTGAAAACGAAAACGGTAATAAGTGAGAGACGCAACAGTAAGCAATTTTTAGTAACATATGGACTTTCATGCAATATTAGAATATGAACATCGTCTGCATACTTTAATTCTGAATCGTGGGGTGCATGCTTAGAATAGAACAAGCATCTAGCTCAATATGTCATTCACAGTTTTTTTGTTACTGTTTTTTTGTCAGTACATGCATGGATTAAACTCAGCTTTTGAGGAAAATCAAAGAAGCAGAATTACTTTGTGCTTTAATGTCAGAATATGAAGAAACACTAGAAACATAAACACCTGAAATCCATTGCAGAAAGTAGGGAATTCCCCTTGCCTGGTAGATGATAGCATTGTGTAATTATTTTTCGATTTTGCATTTCATTAGGTGAAAACTAACTTTTCGTTAGCACGATATTGCTACTTTTAAAGAAAATAAAGGAGTTTCTACATACGCAAACTGGTATCACATAATTACCAGACATGAATTATTCGTTGTCACCCATTAAATCTTCCTACATATTGTTCAACTTGTATATGAGGGAATCAAATATACATTCGTATGTGTGTGTTTGTGTGTGTGTGTGTATAGAATATATAAATTGTGCATCCGAATCACAGTATAAAGTCAAAATTACTGGAGTGACAATGTCGACAATAATTGTATTGTTTTTCAAAATTACACGATTACCACCACAGAGTCTTAAATGAAAAAGAAAAAAGTTCTGAATTGCAAAATTCAACGTTGTCGACCCACCCACCCACCTAAGAGTCATTTATCCCCGAAAGGAACGTGCCTACTTAACCGGCGTGACGGCAGCAGTAAACTGTGATGTGGAATGTGTGACGTGAATATTTTTGGTAAAAATCCACAATCAACCGCTCTTTCTTTAATCCTGCGAACTAAACCCAATTTAGCAAACCCAAAATCCTAGCCTCTTTCGCGGTAGTAATCACCAGAGTTATACAGAAATCGAGATTTTTTTATATATATTCTATATATTTTACTTAATAAATCGAAATGTTCAGCAGTTTTCCATGTGAGTTCAGTATGCTACTTTAAGCCAGAGTTTTATGTTTAGCACTTTTTTTAGTACCTAAACTGGAAATAGGCTAATTTCCCAAGGCGGAGCCATAAAAATATTTTATTGTCCTCTATAAGGTTTTTCTTCTAACGTTTGAGTCCAGGCAAAGGATACACAACACACACACACACACACACACACACACACACACACACACACATATATATATATATATATATATATATATATATATATATATATGTATATATATATGTATACATATTTGTTTGTGTATATATACAAACACAAACGCATATATACGCATATGATATATATATATATATATATATATATATATGTATAGATATATATATATAATATATATATATATATATATATATATATATATATTGTATATATTTATATCCCAGTAACATAAATACCTCCTGTTTCTTGCATCCGAAATGGGAAGAAAAGAGAGAACGTTTTCCTTTGTTGCTGGGATTCGAACGGACCAGTTCTATATATAATTACTGAAAACGCACAGTGATAATATAAAGCAACGTATAGTTACGAAAAATGAAAGAAGCCAAAAACATTGTTTCAACTAAAATAAAAAACTTACTTACTTTTCCGTATTCAATTCCCTGCACAGAATTTAGGCTTAATTTTTTTTTCCTGCTTGTATCCTGCCGTGCTGCCCCACACGTACATACAAATGCAAATTAACAGGAGTGAGCTAAAAGTAAAATTTTATTATGGTAATACAAAGTCTTGGGGAGAGGTGGAAGAAAAACGCAAGAATATAAGAGCAAAATGAGTTTAGAAAAATTACATGAGAAAAGAAAATAAAATAGAAGTGCTTTGATTCCTCAGTGAGTTTGAAGTTTGTGTCCAGGAACAGTTTTGTTGTCTTTTTGAAAAAAGCTGCACCGTGTATACGCATACAGGATCTCTCTCTCTCTCTATCTCTCTCTCTCGTCTCTTCTTCTCTCTCTCTCTCTCTCTGTATGTGTATATATGTGTATATATATATATATATAGATATATATATATATATAATATATATATAAATAAATAAATATAGTGTATACTATATATATATATATATATATATTTATATTTATTTATTTATTTATTTATTTATATATATATGGAAATAATCAATAGATGAGGCAGCGTTTCACAGAAATTAATTTCGGAATGAAATTGGGAAAGAACCCAGGTCCTGCTGATGAAGGGCAAGGGTGCTCCCAACCCCAACTAATCTTACATACATATATATATATATATATATATATATATATATATATATATATATATATATATATATATATAAGTCATATCACATTTCCGTGATTCATATACATATATCGAGCTACAATGTCCTTAATATCTACTTCGCTCTACCTCGGAATAATATATTTTCATATATGCTTAATTAACCGAAGGGAAATTTTTTTCTCGATAATAGACTTGCCTGGACCGGGGCGCGAACCCACGGAGCCTTTCAAATCCAGGAACGTCAGTGAAGCTTTTACCTACTACACCACCGGTGGTGTAGTAGTTAGAAGCTTCACTGGGTTCGCGCCCCGGTACAGGCAAGTCTATTATCGAGAAAAAAAAATTCCCCTTCGGTTAAGCATATATGAAAATATATTAATTTCGAGGTAGAGCGAATTAGATATTAAAGGACATTGTAGCTCGATATATATATATATATATATATATAATATATACTATATATATATATTATATATATATATATATATATATACATACGTATATACATATACATATGTGTGTGTCTGTGTGTGTTTAAGTTTCTAGTTCGTTTGAAATATTCGAGGAATAAAAACGAATAATGAAAAATAAAAAAATTTGGAACAAATGACATACATTAATGCGTAAAGGATAAATATATCTGAATTATACGAATGCAACTCTTTACAAAAAATCTCTCGGAGTAATAATGTCTTGCCTAAGTTCACTCAGACATTCGTATAGGAAGGCAAACCTAACGAAACATGCTCGTACGGGACTTGGAAGAGCAAAACCCACCTTCCCATTTCCCGCTAGAAGTAAGCAAGTGGTTTCTGTCCAAATTGCGTGTCAATTGACATTATTCGGACAAGACAATTCTCTTTAGAGAGGCATTGTCTCGCAATACCTTAATGACCCTGGAATGACTTCAGAAGTCAATACCGAAGTTTGGACTGTAATTGCACCTGGATCTTGGCCAACTTTCCTCTTCCAGGAAGTTTGTTAATCGATGTGAGACCAAGTCCTTCTAATTTTGTCTTTCTTTTATGGTGTTATTAAGATGTCTGTCAAGCGACAGAGAGAGAGAGGAGAGAGAGAGAGAGAGAGAGAGAGAGAGAGAGAGAGAGAGATGATATTCATGTTTGGACTTCCTCAGCGTGTGGGATAATTTTCGTGCGAAAAGTTAATGAGGAAGCCCATCGCTTTGATCTATAAGCAGATCTCTGCAAAAAATAACCTGACTTCATGATAGTTAAGGCCATTTCCATGGCAACGAACATGGTTGTCGACATCCACCGAAAATAAGTTAAATTAATTAAATCTCGAGATATTTTACGAAGCGACCACACAAAGGTTCGAAACCGCAAAGTCATCCCAGCATCAGTGGTGTATGTAGTAAGCATCGAATAACCAGGTAATTGATCCCAAAGTATAAAAAAAACTCTCAGGTAAATTTACTTGGTTATTAGTAACTTGACATTACCCTTTTTAGAACAAATAAAAGTGAATTCATATTGGTCATTCAGCAACTGCTGATGAAGTAAGACTTTTAAATACTTTATCAATATACTTTTGCTTAAATCTAGAGCAGGGGTTCTTAACCTTTCGATGTCTCCAGACCCCAATGAATTGCCATACTTTAGGTATGAATAGCTTGAAATAGAACATACAAGAAAATCAAGAGCATTTATAGTTTTATATAGTTGTTTATACACAAAATGTACCCATGTATACAGTGAGACATTAAAGTCAAATATATACAGATATCCAGAGATCAAGTCCCATACCCCTAGCATGTGGTTCTCATATCCGCAAGGGGTATGGATTCCCTCTGTTAAGAACCCCTGATCTAGAGAAATGTATAAGATGTCCATTTAACCACAGATATAATTACATTATCTTGATACTGCGCAGTGGTAAAAATTTGGAATTAGTTTTTTTATTTGAATGAATAGCAGTAAAGATATGAGAAATATTAATTATAATTTTCTTTAATAATTTTAGAATATTCCCTTTTTTTATTGTTCTCAAGACATTGAACAAGAATCTCAACTGCTTCGATGAAAATGTAAGTTGGAAAGAAATTATGACTGTTTTCATATTTCCTATCGATTATTATTATTATTATTATTATATTATTATTATTATTATTATTATTATTATTATTATTATTATTATTATTATTCCCCTGTGAGTAGAATATATGAAAGCTACCTGTCAAATTCGTCTTCAGTTCTATAGTCTAAAGATTACAGTAGAAAATTAATTCAGGTAAACATTCAGTCTCCAACCCACGCATGGAAATGCTATACAGAGCGCGCGTGCTCGCTATATTTCGAGAGCGTGTGCTCGCCGTAACTAGAATTGAGGAGGCAAACAGACTGTGGTGTGGTGGTGTCTGTGCAGCATACCTGAACTAAAGTTGGAGTGACGACGTCTTCCCACCAAACGCATCAAAAACACATTAGACGAAATGACCGAGAGAGACCCAAGAGGTAATATGGCCGCATTAAGTGACACGGTAATGCCTTAATGGACACTTTCGAGCGGTGAAACCAGTTGATGGCCGCTAATTACCATATTGAAGTAAACTAAGCGCGTGATGGGGATAACGAAAGCTAGCAATTTGACCGTTTTGCGGGAAGCTGCACTTCGACGAAAGACACTTTACTGGAGCGGAGGTGTGTTCTTGCATTTCGTATTGAGACCTACTGCAGGTAAAGGTACGCATTCGTGGCCAGAAATATATATATATATATATATATATATATATATATTATATATATATATATATTATGTTATATATGCATATATATATATATATATATATATATATATATATATATATATATATATATATCTATATATTTGTATATGTATATATATATAAAGTTTTAACATACTAAAAAATCTGCCTTACGCTCACAACTTCCTTTCTCAAGATACTGTCGAAATAAAAGCTGTAAAAAGTAAGAAACTTCGGAATTTATCGAGTTTTGTTGGCGACAGCGAAGTTAGCTCGGGTATCAGGAGTTCCAAATTCGAGAAAAATAATAACTTATTTTTTTTGGGGGGGTGTGTGTAAAGATTTTCAGTGCAAGGTTCTGTGACAGTTAAACGCATGATACTTTTCAAAATATGTCAGATTTCCACATAATTGAGAGAGTTATTATTATTATTATTATTATTATTATTATTATTATTATTATTATTATTATTATTATTATTATTATTATTATTTGAAGGTAGGAGACCCTCTCTCAAACATGTTTTGTTAAAGAGGATGGCAGCATCAGTGGAATTGATTTTATATATGAAGAATTGAAAAGACCATATATATATAAAATCGGTTCCACTGAAGCTGCCATCATCTTTTACAAAACATATTATTGTTATTATTATTATTATTATTATTATTATTATTATTATTATTATTATTATTATTATTATTATATTATTATTATTATTATTATTATTATTATTATTATTACTATTATTATTATTATTGAAAAAGAAACCCACAAAATCACTGTGTATAACTTGTTTACTTATAAGTATTTACATTTTATTTTACTCCACACTCTAGTACTTTCAGGCCTTATCTGTGGCCCATTTTCAGATGTGTAGGTTGTCAGCCTGGGTCAAGGCCCCGCAGTCTTGACCCAGGCTGACAACTTACACATCTCTTGAAAATGGGCCACAGATAAGGCCTGAAAGTACTCGAGTGTGGAGTAAAATAAATGTAAATACTTATAAGTAAACAATTTATACACAGTAATTTTGTGGGTTTCCTTTTCAATCTTCAGAAGAAAACTGAAAGAAGTTTTTGTTTGGTTATTATTGTTATTGTTGATCTAAGGTGCAAGACAAAAATTTTAATAACTTGCTGAAAAGAAATCATAGAAATTAATACCGATATAAAAAATGAATTTAGAAAACTGTTCATTCGGATTTCCGTAATTATTAAGAAGAGCTAACTTGAATCTAGTTGCTTTGAGGTGTACAGTGGTAAGAATTGATTACATACGAAGACTGTGACGTCATTCAATTAGCAAATATACTTATGATTTCCCAGGCTAATATCTCAATGCTGATCCTTACATAGAGCTTAGTTCGGCATGAATTGCTCTTATTGTTTAGATAAATCCAGTCACAGTTGCTCTTTGTGTACCTTTGAACCCAGCACCTTGAAATAGCAAGCCTTTTGTACTGATTAAATTATCAGTGTTGTACATTTGG
Organism: Macrobrachium nipponense; assembly: GCF_015104395.2. Taxonomy (NCBI): domain Eukaryota; kingdom Metazoa; phylum Arthropoda; class Malacostraca; order Decapoda; family Palaemonidae; genus Macrobrachium; species Macrobrachium nipponense. The sequence goes on from NC_061108.1 coordinate 117,042,971, forward strand.
TGATTAATGATATATGGAATGATATAAGTACTTGATATTGATGCCATGATAGTCGTGAGCGATTCATATAGAGCAACAAAGAGAAGGCCAGTTTGCACAAATCAGAGCGTTTGTCAGTAAGTTGACGTATCTTTTCTAACGGTATCTTACATGTGAAATATTTCTGCGCTTGCATTATTTTAATTATTTGTGATTCTTTCATGAGTTTGTAATATGTTTTATAGGTAAACGCAGTTGAAAGTAATGGAAATGTAGTCGATTTTTGTTTAAAACCTTAATAATAATATAGAGTGCTCCTCTCTAAAACCTTGAAAAACGCCAAATGTCCTAGTTGCAGACAAAAGATGATGATAGTCAAAAGTCTAAATAATTTCACATAAAGTAGGTTATTTAATTCGAAGAGGATGGAAAATACAAAGATGAAATCTTTTTTCCCAAACTGGCAGTTTAATTGTTTTGATGACAATAAATTCTGTTAGTAAAATAGATATAGCATGAAATTTTTTTCTTAAAATACAAATAATGAACACTTCACTAAAAATGCTGTTCTGTTATTTTCAGAAAATAATATTCATATCTCGTGTTCCAGATGCAGTTAATATTATCTCAAGGAAAATATACTAATCTGTATTATTACTCTAAAACGGAAAGCGAAAACTGTTTACATCGACATGTAGACAGATTTCTTTTTATCTCGGATTTGGCCATAGTGTCTTCTCCTCCTTTGCAGAGGTAAACAAGTCTTCGCGGATTTCCATAAAGAAAAGCAATCAAGGGCCTTTAGATAAAAGAAAAAAAAAATCGCATTACCGCATCTCGGCGGGGAAACCAATCTCTTGCTTTTCAAACTAATATATATATACATATTTTATATTATATAATTATATATAATGTATTTTACATATCTCAAGGGCCTTTAGTTAAAAAAATGCATTACAGCATCTCGGCGGGGAATGCAATATTATATATATATATATATATATATATATATATATATATATATATATATATATACATATTATATATATATCTATATATTAATAATAATATCTATATATATAATATATATATATAGTATAAATCTGATCTGTTTGTTGATCTGCTCAACGTGATTTCGTTATTAACCTCTTACTAAAATTATCTTCTATTCGTTTTGTATACGAACGTTCTATATTATTTGGATCCCTTGTTAAAAAAAAAAATACATACCGTGTACACTGTGACCCGCAGGTCTGTGATAGAAAAAAATGTTTTTGCTCTATATCATACGGGTTTATGTTCACATACTCTCGGAATAAAAATGGAAGCGTAAATCTAAAGCCTAGTCTCGAAAATCAACACAATCCTCTCCCCTTATACAGCGTTTTTTTTTTAAGCTCCGTCTGGGGATTTCATCCGCACTAAAGACCTGTTTTCCATGCAAAAAAGGAATACACCAAGGAAAAAGATCATGCTATGAAGACCCGTTTTCACTGCAAAAAAGGAATGCACTAAGGAAAAAGATTATGTTGTGCAACACTTTTGAAAGCTTTGTATCTTATCCTTGCAGGTATAAATTTTTTTACACATAAATAAATGAATAAATAAATAGATATATTGTTACAGGGTACACAATAATATAATACTATAGCCAAAGACTTGAGTGCCTCCCCTGTGTGAATTATCCCTCTGCTCCCTCCATTATTTCTCCATTTCTCAGACTTTTCATTCATTCCATATTAATTATCACCCCTGGATATTCCCCTTTTCACGCCAACCTATTTCTTTCCACTTTATACGAGAGCCATAATATCCTTGCAATCCTTCTGTGGAAGAAATGGATTTCCCTCGTAATAATGGACGCATTTTGAGTCCTTAACGCATTTCATCATCTAAATTATATGTGGTGCAAGTTGATATGCTCCTCTCTCTCTCTCTCTCTCTCTCTCTGGCAGAGGGGGAACGCGTTTTTATGGTGCTTGTGAACTGACCTGATTATTAAAAGAATAACTGAATATCCGAAAACTTACGAGAGAGCAATTTCATTCATAATTTACAACAAGCGCCTCAGTGGCGTGGTTGGTATGGAGTTCACTCTCGACGTGGTTCGGAAGTCACGTAAAGCCGTTGGTCCCGTTGCTGAATAACCACTAGTTCCATGCAACGTTAAAACACCATACAAACAAACAAATAAGTCCTGTGTTATAACACTCGGGAAACTTAAGAGAGAATAATTTAATTTATAAATTACTAACACGATCCTATGTTATAGCTAACTGTATAGTATTCATACAAAACGTATATCCTCATTTCAAGGACGCAACATTATGAGGATCAAGAACGAAAAACCACTACAGATCTTTCACCAATCTTTAGTGCAGGGGTTTTCAACCTTTTTCTCCCCCCATTCCCTTTCGGACACTTGTAATGTCAGTAATATTCCCCCTTCACTATGTATAACGTGGAAAACAAAACCAACTCTGAAAACCATTCCATTGTGCATATTTGCAAGTACTGTACAGAGGGGATGTAAGTACATAAGTCTCCAGATATCAGATATAACCAATAATATTGTAAACATAAAGAATTCCATAAAAAAATAATGACAATTTTTTATAATTAATTACCTCTGGCTATGCAGTAAATTTTCAAGGTTATGGTACTGAGCTGCAAAAACAAAATACATTATTATTACATCAGTTGCAAAGGGAGTTAATGAAATGGCTGAAACTGGCTTACATTAACTATCCTAGTTGGCCGCGGAGCAGTTTTTGCAAAAGCACATCGAAGGTCGGCATGTACATTCATTCGAGCCCCAAGGGGAGCGTGTACCCCCTGACAGACCCTAGGCGTACCCCTGAGGTACGCGTGCCCCAGGTTGAAAATCCCTGCTTTAGGGTCACTGAGAATCCTGTTCGAAAGCCGTTACCCTGCGCTGTTTAGTATACTATTGTTTCATGACTTCTAGACTTCTGTAATTCCTTATATTAGAAACTTTCCATTTATTTGATATTCTATTATTATTATAATTCCTCCATATTTATGTTATCCATGGTTAATAGCAAGCTAACTCACGAGAGGACCTTGCAAACCCTAATGTTATGATATTGAAGGCAGAACTGTTCTAAAATGCTGTAGTGCTGTAGAAGAGTCTCTGCTTGGATTTCCCGTCTTTCCATGCATATTAAAATGTCACTGGTTGAAACAGTGAACACCTTGACGTCCAAAGGGGTGAATTAATATAAGAAAAGAAAAGAGCCTTCGTCAGATGATATATGGTTGCAGAATCATATTCATTCGATGACGTCCATTCCACCAGATGGACATCAACTCTCCCACATAAGATATATTATTTTTTATCCGTTTACTACACATATTTGTTACATTTATTTTGACAAATTGCTTCCAGCAATTGGGTTATCGAAATGAAAAGCAAACAGATGATGAGGGCCATTCAACTTGTTGGCAGTTGTTTCTGATTTTGTTTGGAAAAGTAGATATATTAATCTCCTTTTAATCGATGGTTCAAATTCATTTTCTGTCTGAGAGAATATATGTTTAAGTTGATAATTAAGAGAAAACTCATGAACTATGTCAGTGTTTCCAAAACACGATTTTATATGTTCCGCTTCATCTCTTAGATGTTAAGAATCACCTAATCTGTGCTTAATAGGAAAAATTTTATTTAAAAAAAACCCTTTTGATGACGGTGTTTTGAGACGAAAATGATAAGTGGGGGAATTACTGCATGTTTTTTTTTCTGTATTTTAGTCTTGAAACCAATCGGAAATTTTATTGGCAACAATCGAGAAAAAGGAGTGTAATAGAATTCTGTCTCTTTTCTATGATATTATTGGATGTTTCTTAATAATTTAACGAATCTGGGGACTCGTGTAACTTATGCACTTTAATCATGTGCGGCAGTTGGAGATATATATAGTATATATATATATATATATATATATATATATATATATATATATATATATATATATATATATATCATTATGTGTGTGTTTGTCTTCCAGACGGTTACTTTCATGCTGTGCGTAATATTTTTGAGGGAAATGAAGATTTAAAACGTTCTGCTTAAAATTTAGGGGACTTTTTATCCTTCATCTTTTTAATCTGAATTATTACAATCTTTATTATATTCATAAGTTTTTGATGGAAAGAGCTATAAATCTCCATCCAAATAAATAATACTTAATTAAATGGGAGTCATCTTCCAAATCAATAGTACCCTCGTCGTCAGGCAAGAGGTATTAAAAAAAAATCTACTGGATGTAGAATGTACCTTTTTATTTGAAGGCTATTTTGTAGAAATGTGAAGAGTGATATTGACTTAATTTTTACTGAAGTGGGTTTATTGGACGGGGAAACGTAATGCCTTTATCTAACCCAGCTGTAGTAAAATGAAGAAAATAAAGTAACAAATAGCTTCTTATCCTCGAATGAACCGATAGAGTTGCTTCGCAAAGTTTAGGAGATAATGTGACTCCAAGACAACGGAACAATGCAGGTGGTAACCTAAAACAGATGCTTTATTTTTATATTGAGTGAACAAAAAGTTTATGATGCTAAACGAGTCTCTTGTTGAGAAAAAATCAAATTTCGTTTAATGTCCTCTCTCTCTCTCTCTCTCTCTCTCTCTCTCTCTCTCTCTCTCTCTCTCTCTCTCCCCTAATGGACCCAAGTGCATAACCCACGTGCGTTTGAAAACAGGCAGAAAAAGTCTTTTCATTACCGAGTTCCAGCACAAGAGAAACGAGCTGGAAATGCCTTTATCATTTCCGGAAAGGGTTTGAACAATATGCGCCATGAAAGACGGAGACAGAGGTAACAAAGAAAGAATGAGGCTTTTGATGTTTTATGATGAAAAAGAAGATGAGAAAAATGTGACGGAGCATTAAAAAAAACGATAAATCATCTACGATTTAAGGTAGTAATTCAACTTTGTGTGGAACAATGCTAATATAGAAAAATATTAAAAGCTAATATATATATATATATATATATATATATATACACATATATATATTATATATTATATATATATATATATATATATATATATATATATGTATGTATTTTGTATGTATGTATGTATATCAGTTGGATATATTTTCTACTATGTGAGGGCACCATAATTTTAGAACAGTAATTTTCACAAATGTAAAATAATAGAGTAACTTGAATTTCATTTGTCATAGTAACGCTGTTAGTCCCTTTCAGGTGGAATATTGCATAACATAGGGCATGAAAGTAATTCTGATGTCTTTCTGACCTGAAGATGACCGCTGAGATTTCTGTAACTCTTGGTCTTATACAAGAAAAATTTACCTCTTCGTTCAACAGCCCCCTTTAATCCTGGCTTTAAATCACAGTGGTTGTAAGAGCGTGATTGATTTTTATGCTTTTAAAATTATGATTTATTGATTCTGACATACTGAACCATTAGTTTAGTCCTGTACCGTTGTTTAATAGCGCATAGGGTACAGTCTCAGGCTACAGATGATAGGTCTACCTGCCAGAATTCAAAACTAGATTCATTGTTAAACGTTGTAAATATTTTGGAATTTCCTGTTATATAAAAGTAAGTTTTATTGATAGCGTGGTTTTTTCGCCTTCAGCAGGTTATGATCTAAATGTTTTGGTCATCTAACTTTCGTCCGACAAACGGATTTTACATACATAACTTAATGTGTATTCTTTGAAGAACGAAAGTAAAAGAGATAAAGGTCGTCTGATCGTTGTTGAACTTACAGCATTGAAACGTCGTAGGTGGTATGCCCGTGTAGGGAATTATCTTCCTGAAAACCGCATCTAATATTTTTTGCTGATTTTTATAGACAGAGTTGCATTTGCGTTGCCAACTGTGCGTTTTCTATAAGTTTTAGTCAGATCGACTAGAAAAAAAGCAGGCAGTCAATCGTACGGTCTTTTCTGTATATTTCTTAAAGGAACCTTCGGGAATTTGAACTTCGAGCAGTGAAACACCAGTCCAGTGCTGTATCCAGGCACGAATTTTTTTATAAGTAAGTTTCTTTGGAAGTTGTAAGATTTTCTACCTTAACATTTTAAGTTATGCTTGTAGAAAATTAGGAATTTACCGGTGATATTGTCGTATCATGGTATTTTCGAAAACATTTATTAATAATCAGTAGTCTTAGGGTGTGAGTACATTCAAGGAACCGGTAAGATTATAATAATCATAATAATAATGCTGTTAGCTTTTGATGTCAAGTTATTAATATCAGCAGTTATGTAATGGTAAAGAATGTTCCTTATCATCCCTGGAAATTATGCTGCTTGTTTGCCAACTAACGTTTTCTCAAAATCTACAACTGATATTCACTCGAAGTATTACACACACAAACACACACACACATACACACACATATATATATATATTATATATGTATATGTATATTAATATATATATATATGTGTGTGTGTGTGTGTGTGTGTGTGTGTGTATGTTTGTGTGTGTAATACTTCGAGTGAATATCATTGAAAAATAAAATTTCCCAGTTTGGATTTTGCATTCCTACCAAGCCAAATTCCAGGGAACGCTGGTGGATGCTGGAATCTGAGCAAAGGCGAAGAAGGTCCGTTTCTTTATGACACCTTGTCAACAGCATTGTCCGTTTGAGGTGGTTTTTCTATTTTTCCTAAATGTTTTTCTTCTTGCTTCTATTTTCGATCTGTTTCACTTCAGTGTGCTGGAATTTTATCACTTATTTTTATCGTTTTGACTTGAACTTAGCTGAATTTAGCCATCCCTCTTTCATTCATTTTCACTTCACTTCAGGAAACATTGGGCATTATTTTTTCTTCTCGCTTTTTATTGTGGATGCAATAGACGGTGCAGTATTTTCTCTCCGCATTGCTTTTCGCCACATTGTTACGCAGCTTGACGGCTGATTGTGTTATGTGCCCGAATGAGAGGACGTAAATACATTATGGTTTCGAGGGCATTCGTGAAATTACCATATCCGATGCCGAAAGTTTCGTCTTCACTCCCTTTTATCTTCCCTTTAGCTTTGCTATTTATTAGGTGTTATGCAGAAACTTCAATCTTCTAGTGCGTTTCTTCTGGTATAATTATATTGTTGCCGTCCACTTTTTTTTCTTTTTTTATTTTTAGTGTTTTTATGTTCATTTTTATATAAGATAGCTAGCTGTTCGTGTACTTTTAGTCGCACTGCACATAAGCTGAATAAAAAAAAAAAGAGATTAATGATAATTACCAAGTCTTAATGTTAATAGTTTCATTTAAGTGCATTGCCGGCATTTGCTTTCTTTTATTATTTTTTTTTCCGGTCACCGATGGAATTTCATTACGAGAAATGTGAGTGCATAATTTTGTAATTGTATTAATCTTCCTTGATGTCAGATAATTCCAGTGATGTCATAGTCTAATCAAATCTGTCTGCGATTCAGAAGTCAATGCATTATTGAAACCATAGCCTCGTCCTTTCCCATGTGCCTCTTCTTGACATGGGACTAGACGTCGTGTGATAAAAAAACACACAACAGACACACACACACACATAGATACACACACACACACACGCACACACACACACACACATATATATATATATATATATATATATATATATATATATATATATATATATATATATATATGTGTGTGTGTGTGTGTGTGTGTATGTTTGTATGTATGTATATAAATTTGGGGTAATTTACATGTAATATTCTCTTACAATTGCTTCACATGATGATAGATTAAGCCAGCCTTATGCTGGCACGGGCTCTTGCTATTCAACAGCCCGTAACAAGCTTCACAGTTATATAAAAAGCTTCATTCCCACTGGATTTGCAGTAGCTTTCCCTCCTGAAGCTTTTGTTTTCAAATAAACTTTTCAGATAAAGCGAACTGCATACAGCAGCAATTTGCAAAAAAAGATGATTCTCCCTCTCTCTCCTCTCTCGGGTCTCGATCGTCGGGTCTCCCTCGGTCTCGGTTCTGTCTCTCATCGTCTCTCTCTCTCTCTCTCTCCTCTTCTCTCTCTCTCTCTCTCTCTGGGTTCACCGTAACGTACTTAAAACTGAATTTAGAAAGTGCCGTGATTACATAATATGGCCGTTGATTCTGTGAGCAGATTTCATAGTAAACTGGATGATGCTCATGAAGAATGTAAGGCGAAAAACGCAAGGATTCAAGGATTTGCTTAGCTACCGAGACCTCTCTCTCTCTCTCTCTCTCTCTCTCTCTCTCTCTCTCTCTCTCTCTCTCTCTGTGCCAACCATTTTTGTCTATCTGTCCTTTAGTCTATAATTCACTCTCTCTGCCTCTCGGTTTGTCTGTATTTCCAAGGAGTAATGGTTATGCATATCTCCCTTGGGAAGAAAGAGAACTGACTGTAATAGGATAAATCTCTCCTGACACATTATTCGTGGATGTCTCCTCACATGTTAATTACATTAGCAACGTGAGTCGTGCTGATGTGATGAATATGCTAATATCCATTATTTCATTAGCGTGCGCCAACTACGAGAAAAAGAATTTCGGTCGGGCCTCACGAGGCGAGATGGAGCAATGATCTTTTGAACAATTACTTGAGGCAGTCTGTCTTGGCAGTGTTTGGCTTTTCCAGTTGCGGTAGATACAAGTATGGTATATATATATATTTTTTTTTTTTTTTTTATTCGAGAGCTTTTGGTAAATGGAGATTGATATTTTTTTGTGAGCTTTTGTTGTGTGCGATTGTGACCTTTTTTTCGCCTCGAGAGTTTACGGTGTAGATATTTTTCTCGAGAGCTTTCCTGAGGAACTTAATAAATGCAAGTGTGGCCTTTTCTCTCTCGAGAACTTGCTGTATGCGTATGTGTGGCTGTTTTCTCGAGATCTATGCGTAAATGGAAGTGTGATCTGTCAGTGGCATGTGTGACTTTTTATTCAAATCTTTTGATATATCCAGGTGTGAAATATTTCTGAAAATCATTTGGTAAATGCAAGTGTAATCTTTATCTCGAGATCTTTTGGTAAGTACAAGTATGACTGACCCCTTTTCGTTGCATCTTTGTTAGGTGCTTCCAGGTCGTTAGAAACCTCGACAGGTATAATATGAAATTTTTCCCTCTAGTGGTCTCTCTTTGGAGTGTTTGGCTTCTCAGGAAACTCATCAGGTAGTACTCATGTGTCATTTCAGCTGTGTTTCTCGGGAGATTCTGGTTCCTTTGGAATCTTGGTATGGAGAATAATTACATTTTTTTCCTCGCCAGTATTTTTGGGGTCATTGGCTCAATAGAAATCTCGGCAGAGGCTTACTGCTGTATTTTTTATGAGACTAGTTTCTCCTGCATTTGAACATATTCAAGGAAGAGATTTTTTTACTCTAAAGGTTTTGGTGTCCCGCAGAGATCTTGGTACACATAAAAGTTGGAGTTTTTTCTCGGCAGGTGCAAATGCCGGATATTCTCATCTCTTTACTCGTATGGCAACTTCCTGGCATTTTTAAATTTCATCGTTGTCTGTCTGCGTCTATGCAGAGGACATTTTGAAAGCAGTATTTTAATTGTTTTGGTATGAGAAAACAATATTCTCGTTTTAATTTCTGTAAAAAGATTAACTTGCTTCATTGTGTTTCAAGCAAGGATTTTTGAGATAATTAAGGGAAATATAAATGGTATGCTTAATATAAAGATGAGCTGGTTTTAACCATTGATTGTATGGCCCTCTGTGACAGACTAGGTATTTCTTTTATTAAGAATACAATTGCAATATCTGTATCATATATGCATTCACCGGGAAGAGCGTCAATACCAGAGCGTGTAATGGTGAACAAATACAGCGGCTCCCATTTTTATGATGGATGTGAGTTAAATGCAAATGCATATCATATTTCCATTTTTTGAAATATATTTCAATGATATACGAGTGATTCGAGTGTTCTGACAAAAATGGAGAATGCGCACTCGCCCGTGGTCCTTCATGACTGTTAGCGTAGTATAGTTTGTGTTATGTGTACGAGTATTTATACAGGATACAGAAAAGAGAACCGTTATTAAGTTGTTATTGCAGAAAATTGTAAATAAAGGTAAGGTATTCAGTTGCAAGATGAAAACGCAATTATAAACATATACTTCTATTTTTTTCAGTTATCATATAATGTAATACATGCAAATGCACAATGACGTGATTAAATTGCAGTATATGGAAAATCCGCAGTTATATAAAAAAAAACCTATAATGTAAAAAAGTTAAAAACAAAGACTTTAAACACTTGAACGGTGTTTCTCCTCAGTAATTAAAAAAAAAAAAACTACTGAACACTGAGTAGGAACACCATCGATGTGTTTGACAATCTTTGCTTTTACTTTTCCAAATAATGTAGTTTATTGATATAATTGTAGAATTTTTATTCACTAAAAGGATTTATGTAAACATTTTACCTTTGTGGCTACATCTAACTTAATGATATCATTCACTTTTTGCACAGACACCATAGTATGGATCAGGTATTATTTTCACATGTGTCTGTGAGTGTTGAATAAAGCTCTTGGAAACGACTGAACAAAATTTAACTTAATTTATGAAGTCATTAATTTTATAGGCTGGGCCTCATTCTGAGGATGAACCTTTCGAGAATATCGATGAAGGTTTGATAATCCGTCATCATGGACAATTTTGAGGCAGGTTCATTTGGTGTTTTAATTTCAAGTGGTGGCTTACTGTACTCCCTTTCATATTCTCTTTCGTCCATCTTACTTTCCATCCTCTTCCAACAACTGATTGATAGTGCAACTGCTTTGAGGTTATCCTCCTGTTACGCTTTTCAAACCTTTCACTATGAATTTCCGTTTCAAAGCTGACTGCTATCATAGGTCCCAGTGCTTGGCCTTCGACCTAAATTCCACATTCAGATCCGTTCAGTTCAAGTGGTAGCCCACTCAAATGTGATTGTCAGTAGTTCTAGGACACTTACTCTCCCCCTTCCCTTTTCCACCTCCAGTGCTTTTCATTGAGGTGTCAACCTTGATTACAAAATCACATTTGAGAAAAATGTCCGGTCTATCTCTTCTTCAGTTGTACACAAAATCAGTTCCTGTGGACATTTTTCGAGATTCGTTGAGAGCGGTATATCATAAAAAAAAAAATGTTTTTCGTCTACATTCTTACTTGAATTTTGTTCCCTGTTTTGTCTTTAGCAGCTCACTCGCATCTTAATATTCTATTAAACTTTATGTTAATGATCGTGATATTAATCTCTGGCTCCGTCATACAGTTAGCTCGTTGAGCATCTTAAATTAGATATTCCATAGTTCTGATCATCCTGTGAATTCAGATCTCAAATATACCGTGATATTCACCTGCTAGTTGTGCAGATAATTCTAACAGGGTCAGTACCGCACATTGTTGTAGAAGTATTTTTTCTTTTGTGACAGACCTGCGGAATGATCTTTCTAATACCGCAGTTGCATCGTTGAAGCTTCAGAAGTTCAAACTTCGTGTAAATTTCCTTTTTGAACAGACTGACATGAATCTCACTTCATAAATTTTTTTTTTTTTTGCGCTCTGTTACTTATCTTTTTTGATAATTGATTTTGTTATATTTCTTGTTTTTATTGTTTTTAATGAACTCATATTTAATTCTTTCAACTCTCTTTCCTCTACTTAACTAAGCTGCGTTGACTATTGGAGCCCTTTGGTTTTTAGCATTCTGTTTTTTTCACTAGAGGTTGCCGCTTGACTTGTAATAATAATAATAATAATAATAATAATAATAATCATAATAATAAAATAATTAATTAAAATAATAATAATAATAATAATAATAATAATAATAATAATATCGGGTTCATATTCGATATTCGATCAATCCTAGCTATAAATATGTATATTTACATACATATATATATATATATATATACGAGTATGTATATATACATATATGCATGTATGTATATAAAGCCTCGATTACCTCTTAATATCAAATTCACTCTACATAGGAGACACCATACACCTAAAGGGAATTATGTATGATAAGTGCACATACCAAGGTGCACTTATCGTACACGATTCCTTTTATGTGTAATTCATCCTCAACGTAAAGGGAATTTGATATTGAGGGGCAATTGGGGCTTATTATCTGAATGTATAAATAAATCATGTGTGAATTTGTGAGAGGATCCATTTTCGATTCATGTGACCAAGATGATATAAGGTCACGCTCCATAAAAAAGAATTAATTATTCCCCTGTGGGCCTAAGCTGTGAGTTACGTACCTGGCAGTTGGACAATTGTGGTGGTTACAGAGTTAAAGATAGTGTGGTGTTAATAGTATCATTCCAAAATAGTTTCTGAGGGGTGGAAAACTAATATATCTGGTGTCAACTCACCGTCTTTAAGGGAAATCAGCCTAGGCAGTACACACACACTCACACGCACACACACACAAACACAAACACACACACACACACACACATATATATATATTATATATATATATATATATATATAATTTAGTTATGAATGAATTTAATAACAATATTTTTATTACTGAAAGAGCCTGTAAAGGATTGCTCTACCTTTTATTGTGCATGATGTCTGCGATTTTGACGGGCTCGAGAGAATAAAATGGACCCTTGAGCCAGGATACGATGTTGATCGCATTTTCTTTCGTAAAAGTCCTTGAAGGACTTTAAAGCTTCGCAGCATTTAAACGACCTTTTTTTTTTCTTTTATACCCATGGCAACTGGGGACAGAGAGAAGAGCTTGCTTGAAAATTAATTATCTCCGACTATCGAAACGGTTGCACACCCGCACACTTACATTGAGAGGAGAAGAAATAATAAGGAAGGAAGAAGAAGAAGAGAAGAAGACGAGAGAAGAGAGAAGAGAGAGAGAGAGAGAGAGAGCGATATGAACCATTTTTTACTGAAAATATAAGTGTATCCCAATCTCCTTTGAAAGATGCCATCACCCAAAGTGATCTTTGTTGCCAAGGGGGATGAGAAAAGGCCATGGTGCTAGTAACCTCGCCCATAGAGGCTTGTTGAGAAACTAGATTGCCATACTCCTTTGGAGTCATCCTCCCGAAGGAGAAAAAGTGTATGGATATATATATATATATATATATATATATATATATATATATATATATATATATATATATATATATATATATATATATATATATATGTGTGTGTGTGTGTGTGTGTGTGCGCGTGTGCAGTTTTTGCAGTGTATGTGTACTTTAAAGAATAATGTCTGTTGAAGGTCTTATGTTGTGGATGAAAGAAAAATGTGGAAAGATCGCATCCTGTTTGTGAAACGTGTGCTCTGAAGGTATGAATATCTTGTTCGATTCACTGCTTAAAAATGCCATAATCCAGAACCCCACTCTTAAGGTGCTTAATATTTCTTTACCGCTCGCTCAGTGATAATAAAAATACCCTACCAATTGAATTCAAGTCCTGAAGATGTAGGTAATTGTCAGTAAGGAAACTGAAACCATTAATATTAAGTAGAAGCCACCACTATAACATATGTAAGTACCCTCCTTCATGCTTTGATTTTTACACCTTACAAAATATATAGATGGCTTGAAAATGTTCGCGATAATACTATAAATGCCACCCTTGCATCACGATGAATGGCTGGACGAGGAAGTAAAGGGTTTTAGGAAAAAAAAAAGAGATTACTTGATGTACAATCGCATTAGAGTTAATATCATTTACATATATACAGGAGAACGGACATGGTAGTCGGGAAGTTGGAGGGCGAGAGATAGGGAGAGAGGGTAAGTAATAAAAATAAAGGGGAGAAGATGAGTGAGAGTGTCTTGGAGGAAAAATGTGTTTTGCAAGGAAGCAAGTGCAAAGAGAAAGGCTAATTGATATATGGCACGCAGAATAAAAGATGATAAGTAACTAGAGCGGTGCTTCTGAAGTCAGTGAAGCCCTAGGTCGATGGAGTGAGTATTATGAATATTTGTTGTTAATGGACGATAGAAGAGAGACATTAGAGGGGAAGAAGTTAGTGTAAGTTTGAGGATGCTTGTGGAATTGAGAGATGAGGGGGTAGGAGGCTGAAGAATTGGGAGATCTGAAATTATTTGGGTTGAAGAATTGACAAAAACCAGGAGTAGATTGGATTAAAGGAGAGGGAATTTCGAGTGTGGTATTGCTCTTAAATGGCCATTACTTTTTTTATGGAAAAACTTTGAAATGATTATTATTTTTGGGGTTATAAGTTTCTCTGTTGTTATTATCATGAAAAAAAATTGTGTTGCCGCTTTTATTGGATTGTCTATTAGGCTATAGGATATTTTTATTTATTTATGTACCTAATTGCATAAATTTCATCGTAGATATACTCAACACTACATAATATTTAAACCCGTTATTACTTACAGATAGGCTGCCGCCGCTCTTCATTTTCATTCTGAATTTTATCTATGTCTCCTGTTAATTTAATTTATCAAAGACATTTAACTTATCAGAGACATTTTTAACATTTTCTTTTCCTGGCCAAATACATATAATATCGTCGGCATACCCTATTACAGTGCATGGAATAATTTTACGTAATATACTATTTTAGAAAAATAACTCCACTTCCAGATTGATCAAAACTGGGGATAGAGAATTTCCCGTGCCCATATTATTATTTTTAAAATGTTTCCTGTTAAATTTATCCTTGTACATAAATTTTAGTAATTTCTGTGAAGATGCTCTTAGAGCATTGTATATCCAGTTGTCTGTTTTTTAAGGTATTAGATAAAATGGCTAATAGCACTCAAAATATGCAAGCATTAATGTAAAACAAACTTAAGTGGCCAGTAAACTGCAAAACAAATTTTTACAGAATAGAATGGCTACTTCGGAAAAAATTGAAACAGACTGGAAAGAATGATAAAGAAATGAGATAAATCCACAAAGAGGCGGAGGTATTGGACAGCGATGTAGTACAATTGCAGAACCAACGCAGTGTTTCAAGATTCTTAAAGTAGCAATAAACACCGTTGAAGTTCTGAGGAATGATCACATACAATGATATTATCAACTTGAGCAGAGTTAGTATGCAAATTAGCTGAATAGAAGAGTGATTAGCATGAAGCTCTGTCTCGAGATCTAGAGGCAGTGATTTAGGGAGGGAATAGGTAGAATGGTTCATATTCATTTGGTTTAATGCAGAAAGGGGCTGAGATGCTTATGAGCGACTATTTACCCCAAGTTAGTGTGTGAGCACTGTGCTCTGGTTAATTAACTGACTTGTGAAAAATAGAATCTAGTGAGTAGAAGTCATATTTATTATTGAATTAGTTCACAAAAATTATCATTATTGTCAACACATTCAGTTAGCATTAATAAATTTCCCATTAGATTGATAAGGAAGCTACGAGTATATAGAATACCGTTGTGCAATAAGGCAAAATATGCAATGCATGATGTACAATAACTAATAAATAAGCATGAATAACACATAAATTACCTAAGTAAATGTTCACCAAATGACTGATGATTTATAAAGTATGGTTACTGGAGGACTCGGCTTGTATTATTTGTATGTCTCAGTTGGTTATATCATGATCTGATCTTTATACCTTTATTCTCCCATGTTTAAAACCCATGCCGCGGTTTTGCCCCCTCTACCAATCCTTCTGCATTCTAAGCTTCTTTGCCATCAAAATCTTTATGAATTCCTTAGTATACAAAATAGCGCAATGTTCTTATAAGTCGTAGTCTCCTCTCTCATTTAACCTTTATGGAGAGGAACAGTGATTCTTCTCACCTATCCCCTCTGAACCTTTTCCTCATCCAGATATGCCTTGCACATCCTAGTCAGCCTACCTCTAAGGCTGGCCACCTTTTCAGCCTCAACATTCACTTCTACACTTACTTCTTCCACTCTTGGTTTATTCAGCTCCACCTCTCTTCAAAGTATCTTCAAAATACTTATTGCATCGTTCCAAGACTATAGAAAAGCAAGGCACTACTAGAATTTTGTATTCTGGTGATACGTTAGTTCACTAGCCATTTGGAATTGCTTCTCCGTAAGTTCTTGCTTACCGCTATCCACCAGCGTTTTTCTTTTTAACGTCCTTTTTTCGCGCCTTTTTCTCGAGCAGCCTTTTATATATTATATATATATATATATATATCTATATATATATATATATATATATATATACATATACATATATATATATATATATATATTACATATATGTGTGTGTGTGCGTGTGTGTGTGTGTGTGTGTGTGTGTGTGTGTGTGTGTGTAGATGTACGAGTTTGAGAGAGAGGAAGAAAGTGAAATAGAATGTGGAGGGACGAAATGAAAAACCATTTTTTGAAAGTAATAAAAGAATATTGTTCGAAAAATGGACAGTAGTGTTTTCTCCTTTCTTCTGAAAGTTTCCCGAAACTGGAAGTTTGTGAATTCAAAATTGCCAATAAATCATTCCCCTCCTTCAGAGTTCGAATTTCCAATAAACGAGACTTTTAAAAATTCACCTTAACAACCGAAGTTTTGGTTGCAGACCATTGCGAAGCCACTCGAAAATAGAGCCGATATTTCTTTGAACCAGAAGTCACGGAAAACTCCTGCTTAAGTTTTTTTTTTTTAAAGATTTCTTTCAGTATTTTGTTTTTGCTTACGCTCTTCTCTCTTTGCCTTTTGAAGGAGCATATGAATATATGCAATATTACGGGAATTTCAGATTTCTTTTTTATATATGGCTGTAAATGAGTCGGTGAATACTACTGTGTTGAAGAGGTTATGTTGATGAAAATAGTGTAAAAATCCAAGTCATTTAGAGAAATGACGAGAATGAATAGACTAAGCTTGATAGACGTTAGAACTGACGGCAATTCAAGAATCGTGAGTCATCACGTGATATGTAGATATATAGCTTACAAAGTGCATGTGAGGAGAGTGATGCACAGCCGACGAGAATGTCGCGTAAGGGTATTCAGGTTATAGGCCAGATGACGTCATTAAATCAAATCAAATTCTGTAGGTTAATATAATATATATATATATTATATATATATATATATATATATATATATATATATATATATATATGGTGCCGTTCCGGTCCAGCGCCTCTTACAGTAAATCTAGCGTACTCCTTCCCGGGCCCCTCCCAGCCTTTCTCTCAAAACTTTTGACGTGGACTCCATTTTCGCCAACTGGCATCTTCCTTCATATTTCTTCACGCGACCAAACAGCCTCATTGCACTTTCCATTACCTTTCTATCTCTATTTTAACCCTTTCATTCCTCCTTCCTCTAACGATGCTGTGTAAAAAAGAAATCTTTAAAAGCTCCCACCATTTTATTTGCTGTCAAACAGCCTATTTAAAGAATAAATTTTGTTCAACAATCTCTTCGTACGCCCCTATCTATCTTTTTTACCTATCTATCTATCTATCTATCTATCTATCTATCTATCTATCGATAATATATATATATATATATAGATATAATATATATATATATAATATAATATAGTGTGTGTGTATACCAAAGTATTCCATAAATATAAGCAAATTTAGGTTTGGAACTGGACCATTAGTCAAAAAAGAATTTATATATCCGATATGATGAAATTGTGGGGACATCAGATTTGTTTTTTAATCTAAAACATTCTCTCTTATTTCGTAACGTGTCAGTTTTACAGTGATCTATTGCCATTCGACCTTTTTCTGTGAAATTGTTTCAGTCGAAATGGATTGATATTGAGCGATTGAAAAATTGATATGGCAATTGCTGTCTTTGCTTATTTGGTTATTTCCAAGTTTGGAAAAAAAAATATTCGATTGGTTCTGTGTAAATTTTGCGACCATTTCAATCAGATAGTCGTGATATTTCATTGCCACAGTGAAACTAACTCCTTTTATACTGATACACTGAATGACGATGGAGTGATAGATATCTGTAGCGTTGATCTCTCTCTCTCTCTCTCTCTCTCTCTCTCACCCTAGTGAATGGTGTTTTAACAGAAACCAATCAATTCGTTTTCCAGGCGATGTGAGTTCTGTCACTCTCTTTTCAAGTAGATGAATGAAGTTTCTGAAAGACTGTTAAAACCAGTTGAACGGGAAATAGTATAAGTTCCAAAAAACATCTAAATAAATGAATTTCAGAGGTATATTGACGGAGTCACCTGCTATTGAGTGATAATGAAAATGCCACGTTTCATAACACCATAAAGCCATATTTGACAGGGGTTAAATAATTGATTAAAAAAAATGTCAGAGGTTATGGCGAGTTTAGAGTCATATTCAAACATAAAATATTAAACTCATTTGGAATGGGTTGAGGTTTTTCTCTTGATTCATACTATGTAATGTACATCATTGTCCTACATCCTCTTTATATAACCTAATTGAGCAATTGCGCGTAATGAAATATACTTTTAGAGATTAAGGTAGATATTTCAGGTGAAGGGCTTCCATTACATTAATTGAGCTTTTTAATAATTGCATCAACAGTACGATAATCCCTTTGTATTAAAGACTTCCAAAGCCGATTAAAAACTGGATTGCATTTTTTAATTTACCATTTAAATAAATATATTTCAGCCGAATGTTGTCGAATACCATAAGCAACAGTTCAACAGAACAGTCTTGTACAGACTGTCTCTGGGAGAAGGTTATACAGGAAAATCCAACTATCATAAGCTGCTTGTTGTTATTTAATCGCTAACGTGTAAGGGAAAGCGTGTGATATGGTTTTGATGGATGTAGACACGAGATAAGTTTGATAGGACAAGAGCAGTAACATTTTAGACGTAGCATCTGGTGCGAAAATTGAGTGGTATTCCGATATAGCTATTTTAGAATTTTAAAAGTAGAGGGAAATTTTCTGTAGCACACGTAGATGTATAGATAACCTAAGGTAAAACTGATGAAAATATGATATTCAAGGATGTACTATTTGACTAAAAATAAAGTGGTTTGTTAAGCGAAACAAAACTGTTTTGTGACGAAGCTTAAGAATTGTAAATTGAGAATGATGGAGTGATAAGAGATGTTTACACAGTAAAAACAAATGTAAGCTAAAATAAAGGGATGTGCAATAAGCATGTATTTGCTGACGTTCCTTTATGTTACAGTATTCGATACATATCGCAGAGAGGAATTTGGGGCACTGGGCAAAGTCTGTGATGTCTTAACATGTTCTAGATTTAGAAACAAATCAAATGTAGGTCCGGTAGGTCCGGGGAGAGATGACTTGATTTAATCTTGTATTAGAGAATGAAACAGCATAGTCATGTAAAAAGCGTCTTGGAGGAAGCTCAAAATATGGGCGTGGCTGAAGTATTAACAGGAAAAGAAGCTTCAGAGTTATTACTATAAGAAGATAGAGATGGTTGATAATTTTATGTTTAAAGGGGTTAAGGATGCTACTAATGATTCTGTGATGGACAAGTTGGAAATGGCCGGGAGACTTATGCATAATTTGCAGATTATGTGCATACTTTGTTTTCCGGTAAAAGGATGAATGTGTCAGTGAATACAGAGACAGGCACTCCAAGAGTTAATAGAAGGCAAGGAAGTAATTTACAAAGATATGAAATACCAAAACCTACCTATAACGGCAGCATGATATTCTCCGGCAAGAAAACGGGTTACCTTTCAATAAGTAGATGACTTTATTTTTAATCTCATTTAGGTATGTTAACCTGCCGTAACCCAGATCCATAGCAAGACTCAAGAGGAAATTGTTAAAATAAAGTAGATGACATTAATTTTATAAGTAGAGAAACGGAAATATAAAAACCACTAAACGCAGGTTGACATATAGTAGTTCCATACTTCACGCACACACACACACACACACACACACACAAAACTATTCAACGGTAGTTGATTACTTTCACGGGAATACCTAGGGTGATTAGTATTCTGTTCACATTATCCGACGCGGAAAGTTTTATGTTTTTTTTGAGGTCATTAATAAAGAAAGCAATCAAGAAAATCCAATCCAATGTTCCCATTAACGTGATGAGAACTTCATTTTTCTCAGAACAAGCTTCTCCTTAAATGAAATGCTTTTATGTCTGTGTGTATGCATGTGTGCGAGTGTACGTGTATAACAGAATCCTCATTTATGGATACGTGACTCATTCCGTATACTAATTTTACTGTTTGTGAAGTGATCTGTGTAAGTAAGAATCCATAGATGAATACTGCCTGTTCAAAAATTATGTAGTCTTTTCAAAGATGACTTTAATAGCCATAGTTTTTGCAATACTTTTCTCCAGAAGATTTTTGGTATGACTTGCACGTTGTATGTATTAAATGGGTAAATGTAACGCAGTAATGTGTATAATATATATAATTATATATATATAAATCATATATTATAATATATATAATATATAATATTATATATTTATAATATATATATAATGTGTGTGTTGTTGTGTGTGTGTGTGTGTGTGTGTGTGTGTGTGTATGTGTTTTGCATGTAAATGGTCAGGCGTGTATTTGTATATATGTGTAAATCTTTATCTCCTAGTGCGAGTATGTAGTTATATGAGCTAGATTCCGTGTGCCTAGCATCAGTGCTACATACATTCCAGGATTCCCACTGAGCAGAACACTATACATATATTGCCAACTGTAGGATAGACTTCCTTATTTGTTTGCCTAATGGATTCTGACGTGATTCTTATGATCTGGTCATTAACTTCCATAGTAAATTCGTATAGCAATCTCTCTCTCTCTCTCTCTCTCTCTCTCTCTCTCTCTCCTGCCCTTTGGCGTGAGTTACCTTGGTAGTTTTGGCATGAGATATAGTCGATCGGTCTTTCTTTTGTTTTGAGGCTCACTTTTGTGACGTTGATTTAGACTCTCTCTCTCTCTCCTCCCTCTCCCTCTCCCTCTCTCTCTGTCTCCCCCACTCCCCCTCGTCTCTCTCCGCCCTCCCCCCCTCCAATCTCCTCCTCTCTCATCACTCTCCTCTCTCTCCGTCTCTCTCTCTCTCTCAGTTGAAGGCGTCGATGAACACCGTTTCATGACACATACTTGTGATACAAAGTCAGCTTCTCTCTCGTTGGTGTCCATAACAACGAAAGAAACAGTGAAAAAAGAGGATCAGTGAACAAACAAATAAGGCCCAAAGACGCCATAGTTCTGGTGGTTGTATTTATACCCCGAGGCCTTTGGAGGTGTCGGAAAATGTTAATGCGGCAGCAGTTTAATTGAACTGGCGTACTAGCAGAGTTTCTGTACTGATGTAACCTTAATATTACATTGGGAGTGGCACTGAACATATATATATATATATATATATATATATATATATATATATATATACATATATATGTATAGCAAAGTTAAACACTGTATCCGTGTTCTAATATGTTGTAGGAAGCCCACAAAAATTCGGAAAAAAATTGAAAGTTTTTATTTAAGCTTTCGGAGAGTACATTCTCTCCCTCTTTCAGAAAGAGGGAGAGAATGTACTCTCCGAAAGCTTAAATAAAAACTTTCAATTTTTTCCGAATTTTTGTGGGCTTCCTACAATATATATGTATATGTATATCTATCTATATATATATATATATATATATATATAGATATATACCATATATATATATATATCTATATATATATAGATATATATATATATACATACACAACACACTTTACATACCTACATATTTATGTATATATATATATATTATATGTATCACATACATATATATATATATATATATATATATATATATATGTATACATACAATACATATTTATATATATATATATTTATAGATATATATTATATTATATATATGTCTTGAGACATAAATTGTGTAATATAAAGCATGTGGTTATGACTATTAGTGGATACATATTTCTTAAGAGAATATTAAATTATACGTGATGACCAAACCTCATTATTATGCTCCTTTTATTAAATAAGTAGTAAGGATAATTCTCAGTTTTAAAGTTTAAATGACAAAAACGTATTTTCCAGTTCATTACCCAGAATGTAACTTTGTTGTTATAGTTATTTTGGTAGTGGAATGCGTATTGGATCAAGGGACGAATGCCTTTTGTCGTTTTAACCCAAAATTTATTTTTAATACTATTTTTCTGATTCATCCTTTCCGTATTGTAGTCATTCTTAGTAGGTCAAATAAAACAAGGGAGCTACAGTAACTGGCCAGGGGTGGGTACTAAAGTACGTAACATCTTCTTTTATCGTTGTCTCTTCTTTCCAGTTTTTAGTTTTATATTTCATAAGTTTATAAAGTTGCAATTATGAAAGAAGAAATGCAAGAATGAAAGGAAAGTATCAATGTTAGTATTATCGTCACAGCATTATCCTTCGTTTTCTTTTGAAAACTTTAATAAGAAAATAGGAAACTATATAAACAGGGAGAGCAAAATAAACACTCCGTAATCGGAGTGTTTATTTTGCTCGATATTTCGTAACAATTGGGTAAAAAAAGGAAGGATCGTGGTGGGTGGTGAGGTGAAATAAAGAGGACTTCTTCGTTTTCCCCACCGTCTTCACACTGCGTAGAGGTGAGAAACTGTAGGAAAATAAGTGGGTCACACTTCATACTAGGTAGAGCTGGAAGCTGAAAACCTTTAGGAAGGTAATTGGGAATGGCGGCTTTCTTTCTTGTTTGTCTAACCTTTAGACTCCTCGGCTGCAATTTTTTGCTAGACCTGAAAGGTAGTCCCCCGTTTATATTTTTATTTTTTTATTCTCTTTTTCAACCGTTCCCAATTTATATTCTTGATTTTTTATTCCTCTTTTTCAAAACTGTATTTCAGAGTATTTTGTGAAGAAGAAAAGAAAGGAGGAAAAGGAAAAGATATTTTAATAAATAACCAAGCTATGGAGTGAGTATTTTTACGTCGATGCATAATTTGATGTTATTTGCATGACTAAGAAGTCACATTTGCAACAGCAATTCGTGTAGTGTTGGGTTATATATTTTTCATATCTAAATCAGAGGTTTATATCATGGGTGGCCACATGCCCTTATTGAGGTCATCTTCAGGTAAAACTAAATATACCATTCCTGTGACACCAAAATGTCCTCAACTTGATTAACATTTCGAATGTTGGGCTCGAAGGCTTCGCCGTTGAAGTATTGCATGCAGTTTACCAGGAAACTGAATCCTACACCTGTGAGTGTAGATGATGTAGATGAGCACTATCGGATCCAGTGGCATGTATGTTTCATGCTGTTTTTATTCAACGCATTGAGTAGTAAGACTGAAAAGAGATCAGGTCATCCAGAAAATTCCTTCCTACTCTCACGAGGCCTCATGACTGGTAAACATACGTCTCTCTTTTCTCCCATTTTGCCTGTTTCCTGACTGTGGAATACGACATTCATCTTTTTTATCGCGGGGGTGGGAGGGGGTCGGCGCCGCCGGGTTGGACGATTGAGGTACTTGATAGAATAGGGAATTTCAAGAAAAAATCTGGCGTGCATATTTTCTTGTTGATATTCGCCTATGGTTATTTTATACTTTTCCATTACTTTATTCAGATGAGGTAGACAGGAATCAAAGCTAAGGATATCAGTATATACTCACACATAGATACACGCAGTTAAAGAGAGATAATGTGTGTATAAGATATTTACTTGTTATTATAAGAACGAATTAGAATTACAAATACTTAGAATAAAACACTGGAAATCATTTCCGTAAATATTTCGGGAAGTAGTTTCTAATGACAACCAAGGAAACGATTACGTGGAATTAATTACTAAATGACATCTGTTTTAATCGTAGTTATTCGAAATGGAAACAAAATACGGAAGATAGATTGGGTAACAAATAAATTAAAATATTTTCGTTTCTTTAATGTTTATTTGTATTAATCCGGATTCATTAATTTTGTGTAATTTTGAATGGCTTCTATATTTCTCATCCTCACTTATTAGAATGATTTTTTAAAAATGAATATTGATATGATTTCTAGTGTGATGTAAAATCTTACGGTGTAGTTGGTCACAGTATCGGAAAATAACTCCAGAGTAAACGTGAAGTGACGTATAATTGGCCTCCCTGTCAAAACCTGTCAGCTGCATTGGGGGTCTTGAAGTATTGACCGCCTGAGAGGAGCCACTTTATATGCATGAAGATGGGAAGATTGGAAGCCCTTAGCTGATCTGAAAACTTCCTCAGTTCTCTCACAGTTTTGCCTCCTCCTCCCCCTCCTCCTCTTCCTCCTCCGAGGAAAATATAACAAAATAATAAGAAATAAAACCAAAGAACCGTGAAGGCCGTTGTCAGTACGGATTTGACTTTCGAAAATTGTGAAGAGTGGCGCTCTTAGATGCTCTGTGTAAACTTGATCAGGTTCATTCGTGCTTCATGGAAAGCAAAAGATTAAAACGAAGGTAAAAAACTAAAGTGCGAGAAGGTTTTCGCTACCTGTACCGAGAAGTTTAGTTTTCGTATAAGATAAAGTTTGGTTTATTCAGCATAGATGGAGTTTGGTTTATTCGGTAGAGATGACCTTTGTTTATTCGGTAAAGATGAAATTTGGTTTATTCGATAGAGATGAAACTAGGTCTATTTGGTAGAGACGAAGTTTGGTTTATTCGGAAGAGGTGAAATTTGAATAATTCGGTAGAGATGAAGTTGGTTTACTCGGTAGAGATGAAGTTTGGTTTAGTCAGTAGAGATCTAGTTTGTTTATTCGATAGAGATGAATTTTATTTTTTTGGTAGAAAAGAATTTTAATTTATTCGATAGTGATGAAGTTTTGTTTATTCAATAAAGATGAAATTTGGTTTACTCGACAGAGATGGAGTTTGGATTATTTGGTTGAATTTAATTTTGATTTATTCGGTAGGGATGACGTTTGTCTTATTCGATAGATATGAAGTTTGCTTTATTCGGTAAAAATAAACTTTATTTTATTGCATTTTTTACTCATTTATTTTTTTTAATCAAAATGTGCATATATTCACAATGAACCAGCCAGAAGAAACTCCTAACTTGCGGAGGACTCTTCCATTAAAAGGAATTCCCAAGTCTGAGCAATGAGGAAGAGCAACGAAAAAGAACTTTAATAAAAAGATGTTGAAGATGTTTTTCCTACTGAAGTCAATTAGAGGAAAGACTCTTGGCCGTTTTGAAACTTTCCCACACTTATGTCGTCTCGCCCCGTTGAATGGATGAATAAATGAATGCAGTAATAAACAAACAAAACTTGTAGAACGATAACCATATGAATAAAACAATGAAATGTATAAAGGAGGCTCTCTCTCTCTCTCTCTCTCTCTCTCTCTCTCTCTCTCTCTCTCTCTCACTACCGACGTCGGAAGATTTGATATTAAGGGAAAAAGAAACTTCAAAGGAGATGGAGTGTGACGCAAATTTCTCCAGCGCCAAAAGATAAATGATGCCCGGAGGAGTTTTCTTTTGGAAATAGTTAGCAAAGTTCTGGGAGGTAATTGTCGAGGGGGAAATAGGAGATCAAAAGGTTGGACGAAAAGGGTGGTGTAAATATATGTAGTAGTTAGTTCAAGCATGGTAGTTATTGAAAAACGAAGACATGCGGTATTAGATATAGGTTTGTGATTTGAAAAATATATGTATTATATTTAGGTTTGTGTGGGTACACACATACACACACACACACATATATACATATATATATATATATCATTGAGCTACAACTGTCCTTTATTATCTAATTCCCGCTACCTCGGAATTAATATATTTCATATATGTTAACCGAAGGGAAACTTTGTTTTTCATAAGAAATTCGTCGGTGTTCAGGACGTACAGTGACGCGCTTTACCTACAAGGCTATCACGGTGATGGGATAAAAATTTACATATATATGTATATACATAGTTTGTGTTTGCGTGTGTTTATGTGTTTCTGTGTGTGTGTGTGTGTGTGTGTGTGTGTGTGTAAAGTAAGGAGGACCTGGGTACGATATTGATTTCTTGTAACTTAAAAAGGAGGAGACGCAAAACTCTCTTTCTAATTTCCCGAATTGTTGACGTCAAACCGGGTAACTCCTCCTTCCAAGTAAATGAATTTTTGTCGTCCTTATTTCATATTTTTCTTAGTTATTTCCTATCCGCAAGATATGTCCGAATAATTAGTAGTACTTGAGTTTCTATGACTTTAACCATTTTTATTGTAATTACACGAGGTTTGTGATCACAAGTGTAACTTTCTGTATTTTAGCTTTAGTTTACTTATTTTAACTAGAATATATTCGTTGAATGAGTTGCTGTACTTGCGGGGAAAATTTTATTGTCTATGGCGGTTTCCTTTGTTGTGAACTTCGGATTTTATAAGTATCAAGACCTGTAAACAAAACAGTAATCAGCATGTATAGGAAAGACGGAAATATATGGATCAGAATCAGGAATGGAAGAATAGTCGGAAATTTGTTTTGTCTTAATGAAGCGCCTGCTCCAGCAAGCACGTATTACCTATTCTGAAGAGGCGCTTTCTATGCATGAAGGGGAAGATCGACTCTGGCCGTTATTTCCGAAAACTCTGCAACTCCTGAAGCACCCTCCTCCTCCTTCCTCTCTCTCCTCTCTCTCTCTCTATTCCTCCCCTCCCTTCCCTCCTCCTCCTCCTCCTCCTCCCTCCTCTCTCCCCTCTCTCTCTCTCCTCTCCTCCTCTCTTTCTCTTCTCTCTCCTATCTCTCTTCTCATCCTCAAACTCCCTCCTCCCCCTCCTCCCCCTCCTTCCTCCTCCTCCTCCTCCATCCCCGACCTCACCCACCTCCCTGCCCCCGCAAAAAAAGGGGGAAAAATACTCTTATTGAAGGCAGCGAACTTCATTTTACATGAAGGAAGGTTTCAAAGAGGTGACAGGAGACACAAATTTCCTCCGGGCAAGCGAAAGGTAAAATACATGTCAAAGATTTCTTAAAAAGAAAAAAAAAATACGAGTGTGGGGGATAGACTGAGTGAAGTTACAGGGGTTGAGATAATTGAAAGCTACTGGAATGAATTGATTGCGGGTAAGGAGGTGGAAAGTATACAGTATGCATTATGAAAACTGATCGAATCCCATTTTCATTATTTATAATAAAAAAAAATCTTGGAGGAGGATGATACAGAAGGCGTTTTCAAAAGAATACGTAACGTTAGTGCTTAAGTAAAAGTTTTAGTATGAGGT
The DNA here is from genome assembly GCF_015104395.2 of Macrobrachium nipponense. NCBI lineage: Eukaryota > Metazoa > Arthropoda > Malacostraca > Decapoda > Palaemonidae > Macrobrachium > Macrobrachium nipponense. Next base: position 117,070,080 of record NC_061108.1, read on the forward strand.
AATATTTTACTTCCATTTTCTGTATGAAACCCGAATTCAGTTGCAGATATAAAATGAAACTTATTTCGTAAATGGAAGAAACTTTTATTATTGTATTTGTTTTTCATATATGTGTAAGAAAAAAGTAGAAACTATTTGCAAGTTCATTTGTCAGTCTAGTGCGAAGCTCAACTAGCATCAGTAGTATCTGGGAAATTTGGCAGGTGATTTTTAAAAGAATTAACAATAATGTTGTTGAGGAGGACGTGTGAAAGGAGTGTTGATTAGAGGAAACATAATACGGTATTGGAAGTAGAGTAGTCAGTGTTCCAGTGGATGGTGGAGCAATGGAAGTTGTTTAGTACACAGATATCTGGATGGAAATTTAACGGATGATGGGGGAAGATGGGCGTAACAGAAGAGATAAAATAACTTAGACACCGTGAATCCTCCTAAAAATGTTGGAATTGAACTCGATTACCTATAAAAACCTTGGATGGCACAGATTAATTGCATGCGTTATTATGTCGAGTATGGAATGTTAGTAATTAAATAAAACATTTTTATTTTATTTTATCAAAGATGAAAATATGGACTAGTACTGGAAATTAGTTCGTCCATATTTTGAGTGTGGAAAAGGAAGAGTGTTAGAATGGAAGAGCCTTAACAGCCAAGGAGCAATGTCGTGCACCAGATAGTGATGAATGGCACAGCCATACAGGATGAGGGCGACGTGCTGTTGAGGGTGCCTTTGTTGAAGCATGAATCGACTGATGCTGTCACGGGCGATAGCAATGTGCGTTTCTCTCTCATTGAACTGAGGCTAAAGAGTAAACGTGAATGTGGCGATTGTCTTTTATTTTCTTCTTTTTATTTATTTTTTTTATTTTATTTTTTATTTTTTGCGGGAAGGTGCGTTTGTTTATTGGCGACAAATGAAAATGAATGCACATATTCATCTGTATTTATGAATGGGCTAGTTTCTTTTGCCCATTAAGATTCATGTATCTTTTTACGACCGAATCTATACTGAAATTTAAATTCATATCTGTTTATGCATGTGGAACTTGGTGCAATAGTCGTAATGAGTTTTGGTGCTGCATAGATTATTGTCATCCATGATCTGGAAATCAGGAGCACGCTGGATGCAGTGAAATGTTTCATTTCTGATTAATCTTTTAAAATGTTAGAGCCAGGTTGCAGTGACACTCGTCCTGTCGTGATATTTGCAAAGTTCACTTGAACGGCTTCGTAGAGCCTGAATGGGCTATTTATTATTATTATTATTATTATTATTATTATTATTATTATTATTATTATTATTATTATTATTATTATTATTATCTACTCACACACACTAGCACCATGCAACATATGAGTATCCTTAAATCATTCAGCTTGAAATTCATTGTTTTTTTTTCAGTAAAAAGTTAAATAGTATGAGGGTTCAGTAGTATAGCTGTGTGTGCACATCTATCGTAGTTAGTACCGTTGCTTCTGAAATATCAGTTAATCAAGTGTGAAGAAAAATAGTTTTTAAACAGAGGGACCTTATAGAAATGGGTTAATACTTTATCTCGCAGTTGGAAATTCCGCTTCACCTGTTGTAGAGGTTAAACTGACCTCTCTTTCATATAGTCTCTGCAGTACCAATATAAAAATAACCATTTTTGTGAGGATTTCCGGGTTTTATTTTTGTTTTTATTTTATACTAGGATCACTGCTTGATCTTCGTTCCAAACGAGTCCTTTGTGCAGGGTTAGTATTACGATACTGCAGTGCTATCTCCACATATATTTTTTCCAGTTCCCAAACCATCTGGCTAATGTAGGAATTACTGAAACATGAATTAGGATGTTTTCTATATTCTTGATTTTTTTTTATTCTGTAGGATTAATATTGAAAGTTGATTTCTATCTTATTCCCATTTTTAATCATCTGGCTCCTGGAACCATTAGTGAGGAATCATTTGTATCTTCCCACATCTCAAAAGATTTGGCCAATGAAGTCTGTTTTGGGAATTATGTTTGTTCACTTCCAGTCTTCCAACCCTCGGGATTCGATGAAATGAATACTGGAGACTAACCTGTACTATCTTCCATATTCGAACAAACTTGGTCAGTAGAATCGTAAATAATTCCCTTGCACTCAAATAGATCTTCAATAATTATTGATAGACATAATTTGTGCCGTCCGCTGATGCTCCTCTTCAGCAGTTCCCACCCTATGTGTAGTCTCCCTCTCATTTCTTGTCATTTCATTATAATTTTAATTTTTTTTATTGTTTCTCATGTCATTGCTCATCTACCGTAATAATCTCACTCCCATACCAGAAGTTTTATTATTTGAAGGTTTGGTATCACAGCCTTTTGAATCGTTTTTTCTTCCTTGAGAGCCTTAAAACTAGTTGGATCACTCGATTGTTATTAATTTCTTCTCCGTTTCTATATTATAAGAGTCATTATTGCTTACACTCGTGAAGTCTTCTTTGTAATTTCGTAAGTTCGTCCGACTGTATGTCGGAACGTCGATGCTACCGTACTTTTTAGTATTAGATGAAGGCAAACGAGTTTATTCGTAGGGAGCGCTATTATTTACCTTTATTATAGAGTTGTGATCCCGAATGTTATATGCCACCTTTTCTCTTGTTATATCTGAATCGAAGACTTTTTACGTATAGAGAAAATATTGTCGAATTAAAGCTTACGCTGCAATTTTGGATGTTGTGAAGTTAAATTCATTGAACAAACACCACCAAACTCTCCTAAATTCACACTCATTTGCAAAGCGAAACAGATGCAGTATCATGATGAACCATTGCGTGAATCTTTGAAATTGGGTCTTATTTAACTTTCAAAGGGACTAGAGCCATGTTGAGGACTCTCTCTCTCTCTCTCTCTCTCTCTCTCTCTCTCTCTCTCTCTCTCTCTCTCTCTCTCTCTCTCTCTCAATCTAGTGTTTTTTGTATCAGTATTTTGTTTACTTTGTTCTTTAGGAGATATCGTTGTATGCATTCCTTGTTTTTTTTTCCTTTTTATTTGCAAAGTATGATCATTCTCTCACAACTCCTTCGATTTCCAAAGCCTCTTTTACCTGTTCTTTACTTGTAATACGCCTGTTCAGGAAACGACCTGTCCTCTTTAACTTGCACGGAAGAATTTTGACCTCACTGCCTTCCGAAGTTTCCCCAAATCTGATATCCATTTTTAACGTGACCGTCGTCCCATACGAAAGAGTGTTTCTTATATTTTTTAACAGACATCGGGAATCTTGTGTGAGCTGTGATGGTTCACTATGAGGCTAGAGCAGTGGTTCTTAACCTGGGGGTCGTGCCCCCCTAGGGGGGCGGCTGCAATTTCCAGGGGAGGCACGAGCCCTAGGGAAAAATGAAGAAAAAATCTCTAATTATTTTTGTTATTCTCTTAAGAGTGGGGAACTAATATTCAGAAGCTTATGGAAAAATGCACAAGTATTACCTTATAATGTTGTTTTCCTAGAGTCCACTACTCTAGTTATGCTGGTTGGGGTGGCCATTTTTTTTTTTAATTATTGACCTCCCTTCCCATCTCTTGAAACCCCTTCTCTTTCGCTCTTTTTTCCCACCTTTAAATGTGGAAGGGAATTTTACTCATAGATGCAAGGGGGGCGTGAAAGAAGGATCAACTCTTACGGGGGGGGCGTGGTTATAGAAAGGATAAGAACCACTGGGCTAGAGACCAACAGACTGAGCATATGAGTGGTACATGTTTTAGCAGAGGAACTTTCTCGTATAACCTGAGTAACAGATGCAAACGGCGAGATTTTCGAGGTCCCCTCAACCTCCCTTTGAAGCTTCCCTCTGTGTGAAATCACGTTGGTAACTTTAGTAATAAGATTCCCCCTCTCCTCTCATCCAGTGACCGAGGGGACATCCGCCATGTTTTCAGAACAGTTTAAGCACCGACGATGCTCCACCTAATGCATGTTAAGTGCTGGTGCTCGGACGCTCTCTGCTCTTTTTAGGACACAAAACGTGTATGGCGTATTTGGGGGAAATTCAATAAAATAAAAAAACTCCTATTCTCTTATTCACACACACACACATATATATATATATATATATATATATATATATATTATATATACATGTATGTTTCATATATATGTATATATGTATATATATATATATATATATATTATATATATATATATATAGATATACATAATTCGTTTTAGTATTATTTGTTTGTTTATCGTGTTATTAGATAGACCTAAATCTCATCAGCTGAATTTCAGATTTCTCTCTCTCTCTCTCTCTCTCTCTCTCTCTCTCTCTCTCTCTCTCTCTCTCTTTCTCAGAGTTAGTGCAAAGTAAGTAGATCTCTTTCGACACAACAAAGACTGAGCATTCGAACCTTGAACTAGGCGAAGGAAGGCATTTCCTAGTTCTCTGAAGTAAAAAGATTCCAGTCAGACTCCGTTGACCTATTCAGTGAATTATGTACCTAGTTGATAGCATGTAAATAAAAACCTAGAGAGAGAGAGACCTTACCTTACCTTACAGACCTTACAGTTCGTTCGGGTTGCCCCAGGTCCCTCAGTGTGAGGCGCCTCTAATGTCTACCAGAGAGTTGCTAGTACATCTTCCGGTATATTTTGCATCTTCCAATCTTGGATGGTCTGGGATGCAGTTTAGATATTTGTCGAGCTTATTCTTAAACACATCTACGCTCACTCCTGATATATTCCTCAGATGAGCTGGCAACGCATTGAATAGACGCTGCATTATCGATGCTGGTGCGTAGTGGATTAATGTCCTGTGTGCTTTCCTTATTTTTCCTGGTATAGTTTTGGGCACTATTAATCTACCTCTGCTTGCTCTTTCTGATATTTTTAGTTCCATGATATTTTCTGTTATTCCTTCTATCTGTTTCCATGCCTGAATTATCATGTAGCGTTTCTTCTCCTTTCTTTTAGACGATATAAATTAAGGATTGTAGTCTTTCCCAGTAGTCTAGGTCCTTAACTTCTTCTATTCTAGCTGTAAAGGACCTTTGTACACTCTCTATTTGTGCAATATCCTTTTGATAGTGTGGGTACCATATCATATTGCAATATTCAAGTGGACTACGAACATATGTTTTATAAAGCATAATCATGTGTTCAGCTTTTCTTGTTTTGAAGTGCCGTAACAACATTCCCATTTTTGCTTTACATTTTGCCAACAGAATTGCTATTTGATCATTGCATAGCATGTTCCTATTCATCATCACACCAAGGTCTTTAACTGCTTCCTTATTTGTGATTGTCCTCATTATTAGGTCCCCTATATGCATATAGCTTTCCTTCTCTGTCTCCATAATTTATTGATTCAAATTTATCAGAGTTAAATACCATCCCTATTTACCTCTGCCCAATCATATACTTTGTTAAGGTCTCTTTGTAGAGCGTTCCTATCTTCATCACAAGTAATTTCTCTACTTATTCTTGTGTCATCAGCGAACTACTCACTACCGAATCCTTAACATTACTGTCTATGTCTTCAATCATAATAACAAACAATATTGCAGCTAGCACCGTACTTGTGGCACACCGGATATTACCTTGGTTTCATCCGATTTCTCATCGTTTGCAATAACTATCTGTTTTCTGTTGTGTAAAAATTCTTTTAACCATCTTCCTACTTTATCTACGATATTGTGTTTTCTAATTTTCTTTGCTAATATATTATGGTCTACTTTGTCAAAAGCTTTTGCAAAGTCTAAATAAACCACATCTGTTTCATTTCCGCTTTTCCTATTTTTGAATATGTTCTCACGGTGGACTAACAGTTGGGTTTGTGTACTTTTTCCGGGTACGAAACCGTGTTGTCCTATATTAAACAAATTATTTTTTATTAAATGTTTCATAATATTTTTCTTCATTACCCTTTCATACACTTTCATAATATGTGATGTTAGACTCACAGGCCTATAATTACTTGCCTCTAGTCTTGATCCACTTTTGAAAGTAGGGGTATGATATATGCTAATTTGTGCTCATCATAAATCTTGCCTGTATCTACACTTTGTCTTAATAATATTGCAAGTGGCTTTGCGATAGAATGAACTACTTTCTTTAACAAAATAGCAGGGACTCCATCCGGCCCTGCAGCAGCTCCATTTTTAATTTCATTAATTGCCTGCACAATATCAGCTTCATTAATTTCTATGTCAGCTAAATATTCACTATTTTCTTCCCTTACTTCTATATCATTATCTTCATTATCTATTCTAGGGGTGAATTCTCTCTTATATCGTTCTGCCAGTATGTTGCAAATTTCCTTTTTTTCATTCGTTAATCTCCCTTCAATTCTCAGAGGGCCTATGTCTATTCTTCTTTTATTCATCTTCTTCGCATATGAGTATAATAGTTTTGGGGGGTGGGGTTGCTTGATATTTAATAGGGTTTTTTCTTCCAAGTCCCGTTTTTCATTTTCTTTTGATTGTATAATCTTTTGTTCTGCATTTTCTATCTTACTTTTTAGTTCTATAACTTTCCATGCATTTTTTCTTTTGCAAGACCTTTTTTCCACTTTCTGATTTTCTGGAACAAGATCCTTCTGTCTCTTGGTATGCATGAATGATGTTTACTTTTCTTCTTCGGTATATATTTTTCTACTATTTTCTCCAATATATAATATCTCCGTATTTACCCTTATGTCATCACTTACGAAAATGTTATCCCAATCTTTGTTTAATTCTTCATTATTTCTGACCATTTTATATTTTTTACTGTAGAAGTTGTATTTTCCATATCCTTCCCACTTTTTCATTTCTTGCTTATCTCTATTTTCACTTGCTTTGGAAATGAACTGTTAATTCTATGACATTATTGTCTGAAATACTCGCATTATAAACTATTATTTCTTTAACATAATTCATCTCGTTCACAAATACTAGGTCTAAAGTATTTTCCTTTCTTGTTGGCAGGTGATTTATTTGTTGAAGGTTGTATTCTAGTAGCATATCTAATAGCTTTTCAAATTGCCTCTTATCTTCTGCACTACTATTACTCTCTTTTTTATATGTATAAGTACAACCACAATCTCCTATTCGTTCTTTCCATTCTACGAAAGGAAAGTTGAAGTCACCAGATAGGAGAATAGTCCAGTCCTTGTGATTTCTACATATATCATCCAATTTTTCAATTATTAAGTCAAACTCTTTAGTATTAGGAGGTCTATATATTATTATGTTCATCAATTTTTCAGATTCAAATTCTACCGCTATTAGTTCACATTCTGAGTTACTATATTTCTCATATATTTTTCCTTGTTTTTTGTCTTTAAACCCTATATTGCGGTTCCCCCTTGATTCCTATTTTTTCTATCTGATCTATAAGTTTGGAACCCTTTTATTTGATCATCATTCTCAGTCTCTTGGGAATACCAGGTTTCACTTATATTCATTATATCTATTTTCTTTTCATTTTGGGTTAGTTCTTCTAAGCACTCTATTTTTCTTTTTGAGTTACTCGTAACTAAACCCTGCGCATTCATCACTATGATGGTTTGCGTGTTTTCTCCTTCATTTAATACTGGTAGTAATAAGGATTTTCTTTTTCATGTCTCTTTCCTGTTCTGGTATGTTGTTCTTTTTTTTCATTTCCAGAAATTCTGACATTAAAAAATCCAACTTTTCCATAATATTTGATCTTCCTTCATCATAATTATTCATTTGTGTCTGAATCTGCAATTTTCTCCGTTTCTGCAATATCCTCTTGCATAATAAATACAGTTATTATCTCTTGAGTAGAATTTCGGAGCTAGATGCTTTGAAATTTTTTGCTGACACCTCTGCAATCTCATTGGGTGGTTTGCTTTTCTCTTTTACCTGATATTCTTGATTTCTCTCTTTATTTGTTTCTTTCTTATTTTGGATTTTATTACTTGGTTGGTTATTTATTTGATTATGATTCATGGCTACAGGGTGCATATATTTGCATTTTTTGTCGAACTTACATCCTTTTCCTTCTTTTAGGTTTTTACATATTTTTGGATGCAGATCTCTGCAATCATCCCCATATCCATCTAAGTATGCACATTTACCATATATTTCATAGTTTTGACATATCTTAGGATGTTTGTAGTGAGAGAGAGAGAGAGAGAGAGAGAGAGAGAGAGAGAGAGAGAGAGATATGGGGTTTTAGAGGAAAGAATGGGAGACTGGAGCGTGCACCGTCAAACCTCCTTGCATCAAAGTGTAATTAAAAACCGGGACGGCTTCGATGAAATAATATTCTCTTTCTCTCTCTCTCTCTCTCTCTCTCTCTCTCTCTCTCTCTCTCTCTCTCTCTCTCCACTAATATGTTCAGATCAGCGTAAACCTTTTTTTACCTATTTCCTGAAATTTATCGGTGAGACGCAACTATCTTTCATTCTGGGTAATTCATGATTGTTGTACTATTTTGGTTGTCATTAAAAGGGAGAGACATTTATTTTTCCATATGATCTGTTTTGAATGTACACATTTTGTAGAGAGCGCCTCAGTAGCGTGATCGGTATGGTCTTGGCTTACCATCTCGGTGGCCACGAGTTCGATTCTCGGGCATTCCACTGAGGTGTTAGAGATGTGTATTTCTGGTGATAGAAGTTCACTCTCGACGTGGTTCGGAAGTCACGTAAAGCCGTTGGTCCCGTTGCTGAATAACCAGCTTTAATATACAGCCGTGTAAAAAAAATCAGGTAGACATAAGACATGCTTTAATATAAAGGATTTGGTTGACATTTTAAGGTATCGGACATAGGAGTAATTCTCAGATAACATGTCTTTGTTTTACTTCTGAGTCTTCAGTCTGTGTTTAGGTGTGTCTTAGTGTTGATTTTTTTTTATTGTGGGTAACCATGTTTATTTCTCAACTATGTTATTATGAAAGGAGTTTCAGAAGTAAATAATGCTTTTATATGCTGACCACAGTTTTCCCAAAAAGGAAAAGATAAAGAAAGGCTAATGTAGATTTCTCTAGCTTCTCAACGGTACATACTTTATCAAGATGGTTTTTCCTATAAAAACCTCGGTAATGATACAAATACATGACCAATTTTGTTGCTTTATTTGACTGCAGGTTAAGATACAAAGCGCTGCAATGAGTCCGAAATTTAAACCTGTAGCCACAAGTTAAATTCACGGCCATTTGTCTACCGTTGCATGGCGGTCATAAAATGAAGTTTAGTCGCATTTACATTCATAGGATAAGTTCAAGCTCGGTGTCCTCTTCCCACAAAGGTATTTGCGTGGTTTGCTGAGCACACTGCTCCGCTAGGACGTCGTAATTCAAGTCACTCAGATACGTCCAGTTGTTGCACGTGGCGCTGAAAAGGTGGTCCACCAAATTCTGGTCTTCCAGAATCCACAGCACGTCGCAGTCACACACCAACCAGCTGCCTGCAATAATGCGAATAGTATATTAGTATTTAACTTGACTTACGTAGAATACATACATACATACACACACACACACACACACACACACACACACACATATATATATCATATCATATATATATATATATATATATATATATATATATATTTGCGTGTGTGTATGTGTGTGTGTACAGTAGGATTCCCATGTTTCTCAATTATCATTTGCTCACTTTCTGCTCCTTGTCAGAGTATGAAATAACTGAGGAATTATCGTTTAAACATTGAATGTTTAGTGCATTTTTTTTTCTCTTATTTGTTTCCGTTCATCACGGGAATTAAAAATTTCCCGGCTGCTGGTCGAATAATAATTTAAAATACATTATGATGTAAGATCAAGACTGAAAATTTTATTACATAATTAAATGTTGATTTTAATTGTCCGAAATAGTAGTAGCCCTTAGAAATCAGATAAATTCTTTTGTAGTTTTATGATATAAATAAAATTGGATCACAAGTCGTCTTCTATGCTGAGGGAGAGAGCTCATCGTGCTAGGGTGACTGAGTATCTGTTGAAATCTTGATAAACCTTGTGGCAAGATCAATGTTACGACAGACTAATTTATCAGTAAACTGAATGTCACAATTTATTGTTTCTGGACATATAAACCCTTTTAAGTTCAAAGTTCTAAATCTTAGGTTAAGTGGCTGTTACAGTTATTGGTTTGTTTGTTTGTATGGTGTTTTTACGTTCCATGGGACCAGTGGTTATTCAGCAACGGGACCAACGGCTTTACGTGACTTCCGAACCACGTCGAGAGTGAACTTCTATCACCAAAAATACACATCTCTGACCCCTCAATGGAATGGTCGAGAATCGAACTCGCGGCCACCGAGGTGGCAGGTTAAGACAATACCAACCACGCCACTGAGGCGCTTTACATTTATTATCATTTTATCTCATTTTTTCTATCTTTTTCATCTTTACATAGTTATATTGTATTGTATAAAGCTACTAATTATTTTCATCATATAACGTAATGTATCTAAAAGTGTTTCTTTTTTTTTTTTTCTTAAACTACAGAAATTCATTTTTCATTTTCCAGTCTAATTAAATATTTTAGTTTAGTTCCGAATGCTTGTGAAGTCATTTATGTTATTGATGTCGGTTACTTGCAACAGAGGAATGTCTCAGATTACTTACCGAAGACGCTGAACCACCCGTATTCTGTCGAAACGTTTCGCAGGACAGGCTCGAAGGTCTCTTCATACAGGTGCTTCATGTGATTCATATCAAAGTTAACCTTAGTGCTAAGACCAACTCCTGGAGGAAGGATACACAATTATCATAATCATTTCCAAGTTTGGAGTTTCCAGAGAGTTTGAGGGATGGGAGGCTGAATTGTACGCTGTAAAGGATTTTGTTAAATTAAGGATTTCTTGGAATTACGCAACAACAAAATCATGCAGTAGAAGATAGTTTTAAATTTCTTGGCCCCGAGCAATAACTGATACCTTGCAGGAGTAGAGGTAACCGGCATTACAAGTCATTGCATAGATTACAATAACGTTCGTTTCAATTATTCTAACCCTTTCTCCCTGTGAATAAGGAAGGAACAGACTACTCTCTCCAGAGGAACATACCCCTCTTTCCAAATAGCTCATGGAAACCAAACGGCGAATTATATCTGAATCAACAGAGAGAAAGAATCTGTGAGGAGCATTTCTCCTTTCCCTGGAAAGTGGCACCGTTTTTCAGCGAAAGTCTTGAACGATCGAGTCGTGCAATTTCGAAGCAGGGTATGTTCGAGTGACGCAAAACGCTTTCTTCAAGCAGACATTTTTTTTTCGTATATATTCATTATTATATTTATCCATTTTGATTATGATGAAGGTATACAAACCCGTCACGTATACATAGTAAACTCATATACTTGCACACAAACGTTCGGGTGTGTGTGTGTGTGTAGTAAAAGAAATGCGTTCGCTGTTGTTCCCGTCTTCCCTGTCATCATTTCCTTTGCTCAAAAAGACAGTTATAATACATGCCTCCTTAACGCTTTCATGAACCTTCTCTAGAAAGAAACTTGCTCTGCCTAGCAGCACGAGTGATTGACCAAGCAAGAAAGCATCACAGTACTGCATTTGCTGGTAATCATCTCGCCGCCTTGTCTTTGCGTAACCATGCTTTCTGTGGGGCCCAGACGATCATTTTGCTTTCATTCATTTTCGCTTTATTTCTGCTTCTCTGCTTTGAGGTTTTCTGTTCTGTGCTAAATTTGCTATAGAGTTTTAGTTCTATCTTTCACTAGTGAGTTTCTATCCGTTTCTCATATAGTTTCGAATTATCCATTTTTTTAATAGGTTCTTTCTTCTTGTTTTAGTACAAGGTCTTCATTTCGCTTATGCAAAATTTCCACGAGAATCTATATGACAATATTAGATAATAGTCATATTATTGATAATGTTAGTCTTTTCATGTTATTGTAGCTTTTACTTATTTAGTTAGATAAGTTAATTTTCCTTTGCTAGCCTTTTGTGTGTCTATTTTATATGATTTGATAGTTATGTTATCCAGTAATTAGATAATATTCCAGTTTCTCTCCCATTCGCACTCGCATACATTGAAGACACAGTAACACATTTTAATAATTTCGTCAAAAATGCTCATTTCTAACTGCTTAAATGCGAATTCGCAAGAAGCTTTATCGAGTATCCGCACTTTTTAGAAAATGCCTCTTCAAACATGGTTTCATAAAACCGAACAGATTATTTTTTAAAAACTCCTAAGCTCTTGTGAATAGGTCTTGGAAGTAGGAACATTCGGATGTGATAATTGCAGATTTTAGCCAATCGATTATTAGCTAAGGTAGCTAAAATTAGTTTGTTAGGGTAGCAAGTTTATCCAAATAATTTTTAGTTTAGCATTTTCTCAACGTGTATGTGATATGTTCTGCAACTGGTCCCCTTTGTTTTGTAAATTCTAATGTTTTTGGAAAGGCTATGGCATTTTTTGACCTTCCTGTATTGATATCATGCACTTCAACTTCATCAATTTGCTTGGAACTGATTACCCACTGAGGAGACGATAAGGTCCAGTTCAAAAAGTATTCCTAGTTTCTGATCATACCAAGGATTATAAACGTTAGTACCTCAGGTTTTCCCCTTACGGAGTTGAGTAGCTAATGAGTTCTCTCTACTGTCTTCTAACTGATTGACCTCTGCCTGGACTATTATCCTCGTCCAAGTCTTTCTCTATAACCTATCTCCGTAGCCTTCTGGACATTTCCGCTTGTCTGCTTTGCCCAACTGTCAGAGCAAGAACTGTATGCCCAAGTAACAGTTTATATCTGTCACCCATGCAATTGCCTCTATTCCTTGTTCATTCCTTCCCCAAACCTCTAAACCCTTTCGATCCCTTTTTCCTCTGTGGTTTCGCCTCTTACGATTTAAGTAATAACCAAAACTATCTCTCTCTCTCCTTCTCTCTCTCTCTCTCTCTCTCTCTCTCTCTCTCTCTCTCTACACATAATACTTTTCCCTGCGCAGATGGTGTAAAGAAGAGATCTCAGAGTGATGACGTCAAGTAACGTCATCCCACTCCCAACCCTTCAGATCCAAATGAAGTCAAATGACGTCATCCGTCGAAAATTTCCGTTAAACTAGAGTGTCTTTTTGTTTGTTTTACGTTTTATTGGTGTCATTTAGTAATATATTGCAATAAAGTGACGATGTCAAGTTTCATGGAACGCCAGAACTAGCTTGACAACGTGGAAAGTAAAAGTACACTAAGAAATGAAAGGAAGGCATTACGGTCAGAGCATCCTTGCCACATGCCTACCCTCCCTCAAATCTCAAAGGATAACGAACTAAGGGAAACAGGCCAGATCTTCAGTCTCTCTAACTGTCTCTCCCCCCATCATTTCGCCCCCCACCTCTCTCTCTCTCTCTCTCTCTCTCTCTCTCTCTCTCTCTCTTCTCTCTCTCTCTCGCTGATAGCATGCAGCATCTGCATAGGAGGTATAATAATATGGATCCTTTGATAGGACTCAGAAGAATATGTCGATGACAGGTCTTTTAAAAGATAATAGGAAGAGAGAGAGAGAGAGAGAGAGAGAGAGAGAGAGAGAGAGAGAGAGAGAGGAAATAAAAATAAACAAAGGTGGAAAGAATCCCATTAATGAAGTCAACGAACGGGATTTTACATCTGGGGAAAGTTCAAAGACAAGAGCACGAGAATAAAACTTACTCAGAGGAAACCAGGTGTAAAATTGACTTCAAAGATCGTTTCCGGAAGTGCTTGTCAAAAGCAAAGAACTGAAGGTTGGAAAGAAAATAAAATAATCTTTGAAAGCACATAAAAAGGAGAGGACAATAAGTCAGGTAAGAGGGACCTGAAGTGAGAAATATAGTAAAAAAAAATGTTAGCGTCCAGAACATGGTGTTCTTGATATTAGTAGGAATTGGATAATTTGCAGAGAATTAATTAAGAATGATGGCAGTAATCTCATATACGTAAAGAAATGTGTGTGCGTGTGTGTGTGAGAGAGAGAGAGAGAGAGAGAGAGCGCTATTGACCTTTCTTATTCTCTGTGATAGTCATTGGAATTTATGTACATGCATCGGCAGTTTGTCTTCCCTCACATTAACAAAGGTCTACATCTTCTGAGAGAGAGAGAGAGAGAGAGAGAGAGAGAGAGAGAGAGAGAGAGAGAGAGAGAGGCGCGGGGCGGGGGGAGATAGGGAGATTAAATGTGTTCTGGTAATTGATCTAAGGAAAACCGTCTTCCTTCTATTGGCATAAAAAGAGAGAGAGAGAGAGAGACCGGAGAAACACTATAAACGTCATATTCTCTGATGCAAAGCGATAACCCTCGAGAAATGGCTTTTTAAATGCATTAGGTGACGGACCGCCAGGGCTGACCTGTTTCTGAAAACATGGCGGTCATCTTGCGGGGATGCGAGGAGTGGTAATCTTATTGCTGAAGTGGCGTACGTGATTTTAAACAAAAGGAAGTCTGGGAGTGAGAGCCAGAAGACAAATTTCCCCCCCTGCGTATGTTATGCAAGTCGGGCACGAAAGCTCCTCCGCTAAAACTAAATAGCAAGTGAAGGGAGGACCAACGCAATTTGCTTGGGAGTGTGAGGAGTTCGAAATAAAGCTGTGCAGTAGGAAGAGAGGAAATTGTTTTTTTATTTCTTTTTTAAAGAACGAAAATAAAGATGACGAATATGGAAAATGTTTAGCATGGCTACGTGCTGTATTGGAAACAATTACGAGAAAGAAAATGAACGGGAATCATACGCCACCTTTTGAAAACAGTGACTAGGATTAAATCAGTCACAGAATAATTATCATAAGAAATTAGTTTTCCAAGGCGTAACTGGAGAGAGAGAGAGAGAGAGAGAGAGAGAGAGAGAGAGAGAGAGAGAGAGAGAGATGGCTGGTACAGAAATGATTCTCTCGGAAGCGAAAAATGAAAAACTAATTCAATTCATACCTACTCTCCTTAACAAAGAAGCCATTTCGTCTTCCAAATGGATGTAATTTGGGAAAATTTCGGTGGTTCGTTTGCCAGCGCTACATGTTTTAGAGAAATCTTTCCAAGCTGATTGCAGTAAATGGGTCTTCTTAACTAAATTTGCTTGTGAACTTATTGATTGAAGATTCAAATTCACAAATGGGAAAATGGAAAGTTTGTTTGAATAAAAACACTTAGTTTATGATTAGTTTATTTACTATGTAAGCAATACCTTCTCCATCTAGTGTTACCTTACCATTCATAGAGGCTTCTTGAAAAGGCTAAAAAAAACTATTTTGTGGCCCATTATTAATAAATAGAAATTTGAGCACTGCTCTTGATTGTCAGTATTCGTGTAATCTCTCCTAGCAATTTAGCTTGTTTATTAGGATATTTGATACATTGGCGTCTCTGGTACATCCAATTGGCTTTCATCTAATATTTTGTCCATGGGATCTGTTGATATGTATACGAGCTCTCCTTCAACCAGTTTACCTTGCATTTCGGTGTCTGTTACTGAATCTGTCAACATGTTTACCACCTCCATTTTTTAGCCAGTTTGCTTACAATCTAGTTCTCCTTCGGGCAATTAGTTTGCGTCTCAGGATTAACTACTGAAGTCCGTTCATTTTTTTTTACTATCCTATCACCTCCATTGATCGTGCTTTTGGGCTAAATTAATACTTTTTTACCGGAGCTCCTGTGACACCAAAGGGTGAACTCAGTGACCTCTTAGATCCATTTCAGAACTAGGAAACTTGCCGGTCTTAGCAGACATTCAATTCACAACTTCCTATCTTATAAATCTACATCTACATGACTTCCCATATTGACTCATCAAACAGAATATTTGCAATCAACCATAATGAAACTTCAGGTTCACTCTGATGAAGTTAATTGTTTACATCTGTGTTATCATTACCTCTGCCACGGAGATTATGCATTATGCTTATTTACGACCCTCTTCAAGGTCAACAAGTGATAAGATATCGAGGAATTGTATACACATAAGTGATCTTTTGTGGAACGAAAGGGACTGTCCAGCGTAGCTTAGAATTGGTTCCAGAGACTTTCTTTCTTGCTTTTGTTATTGCAACTTTTTGAATCACCATTTGATCATACATTTGTGAAATTGGCTGAAAATGCAGATAACCCTTTGAATCTGTGAATCTTGGAGTATTATATGAAAATAGAAGACCCATTTTTAATTAAGGTCACGAAGTAACTTAAGTGGTAAAAATCTTCAAGATCCGGAAACGGTTGTCCTCTTAAAGATAATTACTTTTAAACAAAATGTAAATATCATTCACTTATGTTTAGAATTTCAGTCACATTTCAAACTTAAAGCCTTTGACTTAATTGGACAGCCTGAGACAAATATTGGTGTTTTCGCACTGATATATGAAAGGAGAAACAGGACCATATTAAGCAGAAACAACTCCTCATGTCAAAAATTCATCATTTCAAAATTCCCTTCACCGAACATCACGACTGACGTAAGGTAATGAAGAGTTTTTATGATTCGCGGAGCGGAAACAGAAAAAAATATATAAATTTTGACCTTACCTCGAAATATGTCTACGTCGGTGGTGCGCGCATCGAGTTTTCTTATGTCCAGGCTTCGCAATATTGGAGTGGAAAACCAAAAGGCTCCGGTGGATATGTGCTGTTGGAGAAATGGATAGACACATTGATAGATAGATAGAGGACGAGATAGAGAGAACGATAAAAACAAAGAGAAAGTGATGGATGGAATTTTGGTAAAGAACAACAACGTTGGATCGGAATGGACAGAGGAATGCATGTGGGCGTGAGATTTTTTAGGTGACATAGAATGTTTGTATGGAGCAGAATCGTTGAATTACAGCGTACGAGAGAGAGAGAGAGAGAGAGAGAGAGAGAGAGAGAGAGAGAGAGAGAGAGAGAGAGAGAGAATTAAAATGAAAGTAACTGAGAAGTTCAGAAACTTTCGAGTATTGAGGCTCAATATTCTGTCGTAGTTATGCAAGGCTTTTAAAAAAAACTTGTCGTCATTGTAATAAAACAATGTATAAGGAAAATCGGCTTTTAAGGATTTTAATTTTGTAAATTTAAAGAATGAACCCATGTTTAGAGAACATTAAACAAATAGTACCATTTCAGAATTAAAATCGACTTATTAATTAAACCGTTAATCTTAAAACTTGAGAATATTTAATTTCATAATTTAGTTTTTGAATGTGAATGATAATGTAAAAATATTATCGGGAAAGAATTGGCATCATACTATATGGGATCTAAAATTTCCTTGAAATTATTTTACCACATGGAAATTAAATTAGTGTTTGCTGTTAAGAAAACACCCCAAACATAATACTGAATAACGATGAATTCCATTTTATAAATATTGAACATGCCATTACATAGTGAAAGGTAATATTATGAAAATAATTACATAATTGGATAAAAAATTACGTCGGCTCAATTATCCAAAGGGTATAAATACTAGAGGGAAAGGGCAACATAATTACAGACATATTTACGTAAGCGAAAATTGCCCGGAAACACAGGGCAGAAAAATATTTTATAATCACAAACACGAAATGCCAATAACGTTTTCACATGTAGTAGTTACTTAAATGTTTTCAAAATAAAAACGAAACAGGCACAGTTCCCAATCCGTCTGAAAATCTTTTATCCAGGATCGGTTTCGCTCGCTCTTTGAGACTTGTCAAGGTGTTGCAACTGTGTTACCTGATCTACAACAGCGCTTGTATTTCTCGTAGGCGCTTTTTGCTTTGCAGGATGCATTTCATGCACGGATCTCTACAATGTATTTACTGAAGTTGTCATCGGCTTAAGGAAAACGCAGTTCAGAATCTTATTTTGTCACGACCAGAGATTTAACAACAAATATTTATTTCCGCTTCTATATCAGGTTTAGTAATTTTGAATACAATAACATTTGTTACATTATTTAACTCTCACCGCTGAAGTCTTTATCATAGGAATAAGCAGCTTTTGCCATAGTATTCCTGTGCTACATTAGAGAGTCAGTATTTTCTTCAATAAATGTATTGTTGACTTATTGTGTCTTATCGTACTGTTATTATAATTCTTTTTTATGTTCTTGTTTGAGCAATTATACCATTATTAAGGTTATTTTTATTAGATCACTCACTATCTTAGACCCAAAAGGGATAAGCAAATGAAGAAACGAAAATTAAAGACAATAAAAATGTCATGAATTTCCTTAAAGGACTGAAAGGTGAAAGTTATCATATAAAAATGCTGGTAGCGATAAAATAGCAGGTAAAATAAAAAAATAAATAAATAAAAAAAAGAAGACAGCATCACTTCTGCACACCTAACATTAGTCGTACCTTTCAGTTGGATGAAAAAAATAAAAATTTTACTTTCCAGGTATTTCTATTCCCTTTTTTCTTTTACAAACTTAAAGGATGTAAATGTAGTGACTATGAAATCATCGTTTATTGGCAAAATACTTGCTACTCCTTTTTCTATCCTGATCTGTTAGAAATTACTCTCAGTTTTATTTACTCGAATGCTTTTACATAATTCTGATGTGATATTTTAATGTTTCACACTACGTTTTCCAATGCTTTATATTTTCAGCCGGATATATGTTCTTCTTTTCATTTTTATTTCCTGCCGAATCTAAAAATATTTTCAGACTGTAATTATAAATAATATATATATATATATATATATATATATATATATATATATATATATATATATATGTGTGTGTGTGTGTGTGTGTGTGTGTATGTGTGTGTGTTTGTATGTGTATGTATGTGTTTGCATTTTTATGCTTGTATTGGTAAAATAGAATGATTAAATTCTTGACCGAAATTCACGTATAGTACGGGCATAGAATAAATGTTACTTTTACTTAACATTGATAGGATGTTCGATAATTAATCAGGCTTAGAGGACAGTGACGTTACCTTAAGTAATGTTGAGGATATTAGCCTTTTCTCAAAACGTTAAGCGTTTAAATTTGTTCTTATTTAATGTAGTTGTTGATATATACGTTTTTGTTGCTGTCTGAGAGGAACAAGGCAGAAAGTGCATTAAATTAAGTAGGCTTCCATCCTATTTTATAATTACATTTTTTAAAATCGATATAAAGCATCAACATTTATGTTTTTGCTAATGACTTGTATATTGCATTCGTTATACGTGCTCCAATTCATCTTAATATATTTTTATTATTATTTTTATTCGTAATTTAACCATTTGACGTTAATGGGAGTCGTGAGCTGGCGGGGATTTTTGCAATAAGTATTATGGGTTTTTTCGTGATAATTGGGCTAATTAGCAGTGTTTGGAGAATTTGCGATGAAAAATTGAGTGCCCAAAACTTGGAAAAAGGAAATGGCCTAGAATCCCAGTTAGAAGTTTAACAGTCAGCTGACATGTACCAACTAGGGTAGGAGATTTATCATTTAAGTAAAAATTAGAATGTTCCCAAGGTTATCAGTACTCACAAGGTTATTGCTACACTAACTATTTTTCGTCAGGGTCAATGAAATAGCCGTTTTGTTTCTTGGACCTTCCCATAATTCTTATTTTGAATGGTATAAGTCCAGTTTTTTTTTCTTCCAAACTTTTCATTCATATCTATTGTTTATTTATTTTTTTTATCATGAGCGTCACCGATAGTGTACCTGTTACTAACCACCAGTACCTTGCTAAACCCGAGGTCCTTAAAATATTCGAAGAGTATATTTAAAGGACCTTGACTAAACCTATTAGTGTTGGCAGGTACGAGAGTTCAATAGCCTTTTCCTTAATTCCCGAGTTTTTCGTGAATTTGGAGTTAGTAAGTATGATTGCTGTAACACTTTCCCTGAGTTTTCAAGACAACGATTTGTCCCTTTAACGTCGACAAACGCGCAAGCATACACACTTGCTGAAAAAAACTTGATGTTCTTGTAATTGTCATATATTTTTTTTATATGTCAACGTAGGATATCCTATTAGCCCTGGACAACAAAGCTAATACCTGACAAAGACGGATTAAGGAGAGAGAGAGAGAGAGAGAGAGAGAGAGAGAGAGAGAGAGAGAGAGAGAGAGAGAGAGAGAGCTGTCGCCCTACAAATAATATATTTTGGGAAGCGTTGAGTTCCTTAAGCGTATTAGCAAACTCCCTCTGTCCGACGTTCATAGCCAGCGCTCTTGGTGAAAATTCTCTGAGCCATGTGTAAGCAAACATCTGCCCTCTACTTACCCCTAGCTTATTCCCTTGCAAGTAAATAACTTCTAGTTGTTTGAGGGGTAGGAACACACCCTCCGGGATGAAAGATATGTCGTTGTAGCTCAAGTCGAGCAAGCCTAAGTTTTCCACTGAAATTAAGAAATATTATTATTATTATTATTATTATTATTATTATTATTATTATTATTATTATTATTGTTGTTGTTGTTGTTGTTGTTGTTATTATGAATAATGCACCCAGTTCTTAAGAAATAATCGTGAGATACCTGAGACATTAAGAAAGCTTGCACAAGATAAATTACACTAAACTGGAAGTTGAACAGAGCGAAATAATCAATAACTTAATCGAAATACAGTCACATAAAAAAATAGCTTAGAAATAATTCACAGCATGCCATTTTTCTACTTGAAAGAGCCGTTATATCATTGTCCAAGTGGAAACTTGTGCGAGAGATATATGAAAAGAATGATGTATACTTTAGTTATGTCAAATACTACAGTTTACTTTGTAAACAAAGGTGTTATTATTCCCACGTATTCAAGTATTTTATTTATTAATGTAATAAACCTTATCTGTTGTCGGGTATTCAGAGGTTGGATAAGGCTCACATGGCTGATACTCATAATCATTTTTTTCCCATGACACTGAGAAAAGAGGTAAAGAAGGAAAGATCCCATTAACTTATTGAGCAAATTCATCAGAGCGCATACTAATATGTGTGCAACCAAAGTGATTCATCATTCTGGCCAATACAAAAAAAAAAAAAAAAAAAAAAAAAAAAAAAAACAGAATTTAATGTAAACGACCTACTGCGAAAGTTTAAAGTAACTTACGTGAAATGAAGACGTCAGAAGGCAGACTGTCGATGAGGTTCTGTCCAATGTACAGCGTCGTGAGAGGTAATGTAGGCAACCCCACGAAACCTTCTATGCTGGTGAGTTGGTTGCCACTGAGGGCGATCATCTGCAATGGAAGGTTTCTGAGAATTTCATCTGAGGTCAAGAAGTCTTGAACATCGTTCAAGATATACTTTACTCTGAAGATATCGTTCTCTTCATTTTAATTATTTTGACGTAATGCTCATCAATAACCTCTGTTTTTAGGTACCAGCTGAATTGGCAAGTTTTGTGTATTGGATATTTTGGATCATATTGTCTTCGAGTATATTATGCCCATGGAGCACGTTCTATTCATAAAGTGCACTTTGTCCAATTGGTTTCTTGTTCCGGACCATTGCCTGAAAAACTCTGAGCTTTATACCTCAATTCTCGTTTCTGCAGTATATTTCAAGTTTAAAGTCAGAATTGCTATTCAAATAAAGATTTCCATTCGATTTCGTTCTCTCTCATAGATTTCCGTATAATGTATGAATTTACACACACACACGCACCCAAATACAACATACATACATACATACATACATACATACATCATACTACATACATACATAACATACATACATACATACAATATATATATATATATATATATATATATATATATATATATATATATAATATATATATATATATATATATATATATATATATATATATATATATATATATATATAAATGATCTGCTTACCCTTTAAATGTTTCATTACTTATTACGTATATATATGTTTGTGCTGAAATTGTATTATTATAATATAATGAAATTTCAACACCTAACACGGAATATGAAGAGCTTTCTGGGACATTTACCGCCCGCGTAAAAAGTACGTTTATTCTCTCTCATCCGAGAACATTGTTTCCACACAGCGAGCAGGCATTTCCCCTACTTGCATTTTTACCCATTTTTGCAACTTCATTCCCACGGATGTCTCAGTATTTTGCTCTTATTAGAGAGATGTTTAGCACGGAATTGCTCCATTACTTTTTAGTATATCCCAAAACTATATACTAGAATTCCTTCTTAACGCGGTCGGGCTTTCTCTCCCTCTGTTTTTTCCTTTGGAAGACTTCGTCTTCTTCTTCTTTCTGTTCTTGTTACTCTCTCTTTGTGTTCTCAAGGTGGGCAGAAAAATAGGATAAACGTCGCCTCTGTTGTTACGCTCAAGCATCTTGTGTCTTCTTTAGTTGTCTAAAAATAAGGAAAAGCTACAAAAAGTAGTCATGTTTCCAGTGCTGCCTTCTTTTTCGGACCGGCGTTGTTTCTGTTTCATCCTAAATTTCATAGCGAATAAGAAATTTTTCTGTTCTCATGCCAAAATGTTTAATAATGTTTTTTTCCCCCCAGAATATTGTGGGAAATGCTGCACCAGGCAGTATTACCGTATAGGCAGCCATAAGAAGTATCCATTTCTTTCTGTTATTATAAATAAACCTGCGTAAAGGATAATGGTTTCTCCTTGCGTGGTATTTCTTTGATTTTCTTCAATTGGTCCTTGCTCTTTCACACTATACGTTCGAGTTATTACAAGATTACTATTAGAAGAGAAAATGATACTGTTTTCTCGTAATTATTTCATATTGAATTATGAAGAAGTCGAATTGTAATTGTTATGTTTGAAGTTTGGAAAGCCGTTTTAGATCAAACCTCCTGTTATTTATTTTTAATAAGATTATCTAAAAAATATCTTGATATGTGAAAAATACCGAAATAGTTAATGTCCGATGAAGTGTCTTAGACGAAATCTGAGTCGTCAGTATTTACTGTAAACTAAAATGAATGTTGTAGAATGCACCGAATCCAATATTTACCCGAGGTAAGAGTAAAATCAGTTACACACTGGCTACAACAGATCGAAAATAATTTTCATACCTCGAGATGAGGGAAGTTGACCAGTTGAGTAAAGTTGAAGCTCTGCAAGTGATTCGAGTTGAGTCTGATCAAACGAAGCGTCTCTTGGCATCCGGCAAAGGCGCCCTCCTCAATGCCCCGAATTCCGCTTCCGTAGAGGTTCATTTCTTCAAATGTTTTGCCATCTGTCGGGAAACAAAAGACCAAAGACGCGGATGCATTGGAAGAACCTGAGAGATTCTGAGGGAGGAGCTGCACTGAATATCAATAAAAGGATGCTTGAGAAACGTCAGGGGGTTAAAAAGTTGAATGTTAGATGGATGCTCAGCTAAAGGAAACATGTTAGTTCTGATTTTTTTATATATAATTCACAGGTCATTGGGACGCGCGCCCCATTACCCCTGTCTATGTCATGTCATAAGGAAACAAGGAATAGAAGTGAAAAGAGAAAATTGGCTTAAACCAAAATGGCACGATAGAATCGCCAAGTCTAAGTGGAAACTAGGATCTTTTGATCGTTCCACTCTAATCCGAAGATTCTGCTAGATCAAGTTCGTACTGAAATGATGCTTACGTTCTGTTGAACTGGTAGTGTAGAACTGACATTACCTTTAAAATCAATCTTTTGGTTTTCTGTCATTTTAAGTAATCTTAAGAAAATTATTTAACGTTCCCGGGTGCCTTGGTTATCGTGGTTTAGAGTGAACGACGTTGGTACCAGTGATATCCTATGAATCTTAAGTTTGGAACTTAATATTGTAAGTTGTTCCACGAATATTTGAAGTCATAAGCTTGTCTAACAACGTATGCGTTACGACAGTATACTAATTTACCCAATCAAAACGCTTTATAAGACAGGGAATATAGGCCTCTTAGCAGTTTCTAAAATCTCAAGATTAAATACTCAGCTGTTAAACTAGTGACAATAATTAAGAACGATTCAGCTAGAGACTTACAATAGAGATCAATATACCTTTTCGTAGTAAGCGTTATTATTTCACTCTCTGGCGCATAACATTTTGGGTGCAGCGGTATTCTGATTTGCTTTTAAAAGTATGATTAAACCTCCAGACATTATGAGATAAAGATGTCACAAAGTACTATAGCCTTATTTTGATATTTAGCTATTGAGATCTGTGTATTTTCATAACATTCCCATAAGGTTTTTATATTTTAGTGCCCTTTACTTCGTTATATCAATTGAATAATAGATTAACTTCATTTTGATCTGTTATCTGGCGGTGCTGCATTTCCTCAGGTTTAAAAGTTTATAATCTCATCTGAGCTTTGGTTTTACATTTAGTTGGTTACCATAGAGAATCCCATGAAGTTTGCATTGAGATGACAGGGATAGAACTTAAATCCATCATATTTTAGAAACAAAAGTAATGTAGTGATGTTCCCGACAATTTAGTATTATGAAAAAGAGAACCATGCATAAGTATATGGAGGAGTGACGCAGGTACGTTGAAGGGATAGTTTCGAGACGATAAAACGTTTTGTATTGATAACTACGAATGGTTGTATGAAGGGACTGGAGAGAGACGTTAAAGAAAAATTACTCGGTGCCAAGGTGAGATATTGATGTTGGAGAGCGTCCTTATCGAGAGAAACTAGGGACTGACGAATTATCTTTAATGTTTGAAAGTTCGTGATAATGAAAAGTGAAACTGTTAATTCAATTAGAAAAATGCTTTTTACTAAGTGCAAATGTATGATGCTGAGATTGGATAGGTTTCCGCTTGGGAAAATATACATATATATGTATATATATATATATATATATAAATATATATATATATATATATATATATATATATATATATATATATAGTGTGTGTGTATATATAAAAATTGCGTGCTCTTGAGTAAACAAACCAAGAATGATACACGCAATCCGAGTAGTATATCCTCTTCCTTTATTACGTAATTTTATTTATATATATATAGATATATATATATATATATATATATATATATATATATATATATTTGTGTGTTGTGTGTGTGTCTGTGTCTGTGTCAGCAAGAGAATCGGAACGAAAATAAGTGGAACAGAAATATTTGCATGAAAACTTTGTGTATGGATGGTGTAAGATTAAAGAATATACATAAGTGCTGAAATTGTATAGGAATTTTTTGAGTCAAATCTTTGGCTCAGTTTTGGAGCTATTTCTTTGTTTTGAAAGTGAAGAGTAATTGTTCAGATTCCAAGGAAACTAATGGAATATCAATCTTCAGAAATATCATGTCATAAAAGTACATTCATTTAAAGGCAAAATTATTGGACAGAGAAATGAAGTAGTGGGGAAAGTGATGAATGTGTAGCTTAGGCGAACACTGTTATTCCCGCTATATTGAAACACCTGGAAATTCGAAGAGAAACGGAAAATATCGATTAGTGCATAGACTGAGTCTCACAGGTGTTGTTGCAGAATGTGAGAGGGGGCTATCTGAAATGTGTTGGACTCACAGAATGTTAAAAGTTCAAGAGCAGTGATCCGTAGCTTCCAGAGTAACAGGAAAGGCAGGTGATGTGTGAAGGAAGATAAACTTATTGAAGATGTAGATTCTGCGTTTGTGTGACTGTGTGTGTGTATGTTTGTAGTGTTGATTTTTTTTGGTATATTAATATATAATTATATATAGTTATTGTAGCTTGATAATATATATTGAATTATATATAAATTAGACAATTAAAATAATAGAATTATATATATTATATATTATTATTATATAATATACTTATATATGTATTATATGTTAAAAACAGATATGAATCTCGTTTTTATTTGGTAAACGTGGAACCCCGAGCGTCAGGCAAACTAATACACACAGCCCCCCTCTCTCTCTCTCTCTCTCTCTCCATTCTGACAGGTAATCAAAATGAGAGTCAAAGTTATATAAAAAATAAATGTTTATTCAACAATGGAAAGATAATAATCCAAGTCTCACAGACTAACTAACTTATCCAAATCCCCAACATTTAAAATGTCTAAATCAGTAATTTGTCACACCAATTGTCTCTCCCATATGGGACTCTCTGTCCCCTTAGGACTCTCGGTCCCCCCTTGCCAGAACACATAATTCCCTCGCCAGAATCGTCTGTTTCAAAGACATGAGAAACACACTCGTTAGCACACATAAGTTTAAAGACAAAGTTAAAGATTAAACATTCTTACAATATGTAACAAGCCATCACTTTGGCTAAAGTAAAGGTACACTTACCCATTGCCAACTGGAATATTACGCCCAGAAACAAATAAACTTTCAAAGAGCTATCCCCAGCATCTTGCCTTTCTCCCTTGGATCTCTGTGCAAGTCTTCCATAGACTTGGCTAAAGATGCCATTAAGAATAGAAGAGGTGCACACTCACATATGAATGCACACTTCGACAACGCCTCATATTACTGGCTACAACCAGTTTCTCAAAGGCACTTTGAACAAGAGCCCATGAACTCACATAACTACAGGACGAACGTTGACTCGCTTAACTATGCACTTTTCGAATCACACCATCACAGAAATCATTTATCAGCTTTTCTCGGGTCGTTGCTTCGGCTCTGTTCTCCGCATTCCAAGAAATGTCACAACGAACATATTAAATATATTATTAATTATAACCCCTAGGACTCATATATATATATATATATATATATATATATATACAAGGTGTGTGTGTATGTATGCATTATGTATATTAATATAAACAGAAGATAGTGCTCATCGAAGCCTTTTGTAAAGTGTATAATCATTCTTTGTTGTGCAATAAAAAAAATATTCACTCCATTCACTCTATGATTGCACAACAAAGAATGATTATACACTTTACAAAAGGCTTCGATGAGCACTATCTTCTGTTTATATTAATATACATAATGCATACATATGTGTACATATATATATATATATATATATATCTAATAAAAGGAGCCCATAAAAACACCAAAATAGAGAAAAAGTACTATATTTCAGAGACTGCTGTCTCCTCTTCAGGTAGATGATTGAGAAAAGTTCACAGAAAAGGTGGTATTTATACCAAGAGGTCCATCCACAAACAAGCCTATATAATAAATAAAAGAGAGGCAGGTAATGAACATCTCAAAAGGAGGATGGATTTCGGACACGATCGACAACGTCTTCATTCAACCAACCCTTAAGAAGATTAGAGGAAGATTATCAGCGGGGGTGACTTAAAATGGCTTGTTTGTGGATGGACCTCTTGGTATAAATACCACCTTTTCTGTGAACTTTTCTCAATCATCTACCTGAAGAGGGAGACAGCAGTCTCTGAAATATAGTACTTTTTCTCTATTTTGGTGTTTTTATGGGCTCCTTTTATTAGATGGAACTCTGTTGTTACAGAACATTTTTACCAGTCATTTTCAGCCCATTATGGAATTCAACCGCCTTTCCAGGATTCTTCACTCACTTCCAGAAGTCAAGCCAATTTTTCGCAAGTTTGAAAAAGAACTGATCAGACTACACCGGCTGAAAAACCAAAAACACTTTTTAGAAGAATGCCTCAAAGAACAAGTACTACCAAAAATGTACGGATTCGGAGATGGACTCTGCAATCGGACCCCTTCCCTCTCTCACACAAGATTTTCCTGGAGGAAAGAATCACCGATACGAAAAACGACATCTTCGTACTACGCAGAGTGATATATGGAACCCAGTCTAATCTTCGCCTCCTCACTACGGACCACATATACAGGTATCTGATTTCATTCTGTTCCGACATTGCTGCCTATAATAGCGTGACTCATTCCAACAGACTTCTACGCAAGTTAAATAACCTAATAGACAATAGTGCATGGAATAATCTTGAGCAACAAGACAAAGTTTTAAACTTATCCAACACCCCCCTTACTGTAAATCAACATTTAGTTTTAAATTTAGGCTTATCCTTTGCCCTTATGCCAGACCGCAAAAACAACCTAGACTTCATAGTGGCTTTTGATAAATTCATATCTGATAAAAACTACAACCGTGAAGAGATATGTTTAAAAGGAGTGTTACTAAATGCTTTAACTGACTTACATAAGAAATATCCTGTTCCCCGCAGATTCATGATAGCCATCCACTCGCTAAAAAAGTTAGATGTTATAATAAGTAGATCCGACAAAGACGGCAAAATCGTAATAATGGACAAAGACTTCTACCTTGACAAAATCAACCAGCTCCTTAGCGACACAAACACATACGAAAAACTGACGAAAAATCCCCTCCAAAACGTTCCCACAGAATTTTTTCGGAAAGTAAGATTAATTGGCAAAGACAAAAAGAGTATTGAACTATTAGAGAAATTTAAAGTAATTAATCCTAAATTACCCTATTTTTATGGCCTTCCCAAAACTCACAAAGACAATCTTCCATTCAGACCCATCGTTTCATGTGCCGGTGCTTTCAATTACAAAATTTCTAAATGGTTAGCTGGCCTCCTTTCCCCTTTTTTAGGCACTTTTTCTCCCAGTCACATTAAACATTCGGAAGATTTTTGTCACAAATTCAGAGAAGCACATATACCACTTCACAACATAAAACTTTTAAGCCTTGATGTAGATTCCTTGTTCACTAAAGTACCAGTACAGGACGTTCTTCAATTTTTAAAGGGTAAAATTATCCCCCTATTCAGATCATTTCCCATTGGCGCTTGACAAAATAATAAAGCTAGTTGAATTATGTGCATCTAATAACGTATTTTCATTCGGGGAATCATTCTACAAGCAAAAAATTCGGGTGGAGTATGGGTAGTCCTTTAAGTCCTGTTCTAGCCAATCTGTACATGGAATACTTTGAAACTACAGTAATAAATGCAATAAAACCCAAAAACATGCTGTGGATGAGATACGTGGATGATATCCTAACATTTTGGGATAATAGGTGGGGCAATTTCAATGAATTCCTCTCGAAATTAAACACATTAGTGCCCAGCATCAAATTTAAAGTTGAATGGGAAACAGACAACAAAATTCCTTTTCTTGATGTTTTTAATAATCAGAGATACGACAGAATACAAATTTACCATATACAGAAAACCAACGTTCTCACTTTCATACATTCACTACTTTTAGCTATCATGACATTTTCTATTCAAAATAGGTGTAGTCTAGTAACCTTGTTCTTAAGAGCCTTACGAATTTGTTCCCAGAATTCCTGGAAAAAGAATTTGAACTAATTCGCAAGCAACTTTCGTCTTTAAAATATCCTGACCATATAATTGAGAAAGCAATTCACAAAGCTAACGTAATTTTCTACCGACCCCCTAAAGACAAGACCAGAGATACACCCAACAATAAAATAATAATTCCCCACCTGGACACGATTAAGAGAATAACCAACCCCACCCCCTCGGAAAATCGAACCCTTTTGTATTTACTTACCCAAACACCTTAGCCAAATCCCTGATTAACGTCCAACAAAAGACATCTCCAAAGGACTCTGGGGTATACGAATCCCATGCCAGGACTGTGACCAATCTTACATCGGATTTACAGGTAAATCCCTTCCCCAGAGATTAATACAACACAAACGGTCAGTTAGGTATGGACAACAGAACTCGGCTATCTTCAACCATATAAATGAACATAACCATAGAATAAACTGGAATTTGTCACGTGTAATTTATAGCAGCAAACTGCCGGTACAAGAGTCAAATGATGGAATCGGCCTTAATAAAAGAGAGGCAGTAATGAACATCTCAAAAGGAGGATGGATTTCGGACACGATCGACAACGTCTTCATTCAACCAACCCTTAAGAAGATTAGAGGAAGATTATCAGCGGGGGTGACTTAAAATGGCTTGTTTGTGGATGGACCTCTTGGTATAAATACCACCTTTTCTGTGAACTTTTCTCAATCATCTACCTGAAGAGGGAGACAGCAGTCTCTGAAATATAGTCTTTTTCTATTTTTCTCTATTTTGGTGTTTTTTTATGGGCTCCTTTTATTAGATGGAACTCTGTTGTTACAGAACATTTTACCAGTCTATATATCTATATATATAATATATATATATATATATATATATATATATATATATATATATGTACTATATCTATATATATATATATATATATATATATATATATATATACATATATATATATATATATATATATATATATATATATATATATATACATATATATATATATATATATATATATATATATATATATATACTATATATATATATATATAGATATAAAGCAAGCAGGATTTTTTTATTTTCTTATTCAGCCATACATGACAGCCAGTGCGAACTGGTTTGCTTACTATCCTAACAGCGATTCTTGTCCCATGCCTTTTGGGTATCTGGATATAGGTGAAAAAACTTTATGGCACTTTGCCATTACTTATTGTACCATGAGCATTACTGACCGTGTACGCTAAGTCGTAAAGATGGTATGGCGGGTAAAGTCACTTCAACCTGTGTTCCAATCCAAAACGAATACCTGCGAATCTTGTCATGGTAAGTTTCTTGCCAAGTGCATATTAATGGTTATTTGCGGCTGATTTTTTAGTTGCCTTTCTCTCTCTCTCTCTCTCTCTCCTCTCCTCTCTCTCTCTCTCACTCTCTCTCTCTCTCTCTCTATCATTATATATATATATATATATATATATTTATATATATATATATATATATATATATGTGTGTGTGTGTGTGTGTGTGTGTGTGTGTGTGTGTGTGTGTATGGAATAAATAAATGAACACGCCTAAAATGTGCAATTGGTCCCTGGGAGAATATTCCTTCTCGACACGCTGAATTTTCAAATATCCAGAAGAAAATTCAATTTAATATCCTCAACTTTATAAGGGCATTTTTATTTTTTTGTGTGTGAATTTTATCTTTAAAAAAAACGTGTGGGCGTTAAGGGGTAACTGGAAACTTTAGAGCTAACTCTGGAAACAAAGTTGGAAATGACCATGTAGTTTTTTCTCTCCTTTTTTTTTATATAAAAAACGAAGTTTGGCGGTTGGTGTAGAATGGAAAGAGGGGAGAAAAAATGGAGAAAAAAAGGGGCCTCTCAAAATCGGGTGGCTATAAAGGGAAGTTCGCATTGTGATGCTAATAAGACAAGGCGTTGCATTTTAGGCCGTAAAAGTTGCTCGCAGACGTGAAGGTACTTCAGGTTGAAGGGGAGACTAACAAATTGGTTTTATGCCTGTGGCTCGTATTGACTGAAGATAGGGAAAAGGAGAGAGAGAGAGAGAGAGAGAGAGAGAGAAGGTGGGGGTAAAATTGAGACGTGAAATACGGTTTCTACCTCTGACGTTCATTACCTGTAGAAAGAGAGGAATAGTGAAAATTAATTATTTGATGTGATCCGGTTTCTGGAGAAAGGAAGAAATGACAAAATAGTTTCATACATGTAGCAAATAGTATATTCGGTTTGCCTTAATGTTAGCAGAAACTATTTTGCCTTTTGTTAGTTATAATCAATGTAAACACTCCTTTTATATAGTAGTTAAGATACTTTTTATCTAATGGTCGAAAGATCAAAGCTAATATAGCCTGCAAGAATCAAGTTCCTTTACTATATGGAATGTGTGTTCGAGTTTTTTATCCTAGGTGACGACGTTCCCTTCGCTTAATTAAAGGAATTACGCATGTTGGATAAAGATTTGTTAGGAGTTGAAGAATTTGTTATCCATCAGATTCTTAGTAAGTTTTCAGAAATGGGGCTGCTAGCCCCACGCCGTCTTTAACCCTCTTTTATGCCACCACTGCAACCGTCTAACTACCAGGTATTTCATACACTGCTTAGGTCAAATAAGGCACGAAGGTTTATGATGTTATTTGCCTATCTGTCCATCCAAGTCAAGTAGTATTCCTTGACCCTCTCGTTTGCGAGGCAAGATATTAGTGATGCACTATTTAAAAACTTTTATTCCTGGTATTTTTTAACGCTGAACTCGGTTTCAGAGAAACAGATGTAGAAGATGGAATAAAAATGATGACTGAAAATGAGAAATTGGGTCAGGGACGAAAAATTATTCAAGGTGCAACTGCATGGCAGTAAAGGATTATGTGCAGGTCAACGGGAGAAAGGTAGGACGGTCAAAGGGAAACTGATAGACAAAGGAAGTGTGCGTAGATGTATGACATGTTATTGGTCACCTTTCTGTTCTATTGTATGAAGCGGCTAATGTTATGGAAGTTTTTTGCACAAGGGGTTCATCTAGAGTTCACCAGTCAATGTGTAAATGTAGCAGTGACCAATTGATTGTCTTTCTCTGGAAGCATCCGTGGTAGGTGAAAAGAAATTAATGTTGAAAAAATACATATGCACGTTTTAGTCAACGTAGAGTACTTCAACAAAATTACTCTGTTCAATAACTGAAACAGTGTTCCGATTTTATTAAAAAAAAAAAAAAACATCCAAATATTCAGGATAAGCCCCACTGGAAAACAAACTGTGTTGAATCAATTAACCCAGTGTATACACACTCCGTCGACCAATTCACCCACTACACATCGCGTGAATTTAGAATTCTGCTGTACAAATTGCTGTTTGTTCAAATAATTCTCAGCACTGTTTCCATCAGAACATTTCGCCTGATTCTATTTTCTTTTGCAAATTTCTCGGAATGACTGATGTGACTGACGATTTTCTCGCTCTGAAGAATTGCAAGGTTTAATAACTTTGTGTATTATTCGTGAGATGTTTGAGTTGTCATTTAATAACTTGAGTCGTTTCCATACTTTTTCTGCATGCGACAAATATATGCTTGGATAATCACAGAAAAGGTGAAATGAGATGTTTGACATTATTAAGTTGTTATTTTAATAAATTAAGTCTTTTCCATACTTTTTTATTGCATGTGACAAATATATGCTTAGATAACCACAGGAAAGGTGAAAACTAAAGACCAAGTACCAAGCGCTTTCGTGTATTACGTACACTTCTTCGCTTGGTATCTGGTCTTTAATTTCCACCTGTACTGTGGTTATGT
>NC_061108.1:117107899-117203071 GCF_015104395.2 Macrobrachium nipponense
TATATATATATATATATATATTATATATATAACATATATTTATATATATAAGTTTTTTGTTTCATTTGTTTGCTTCAATTTGTATAGAGTAAAAGAAGGTAAAATGTAAATCAATCTTACGTAAAATGTCCTTCGGAAGCCTTCCTACATTAGACTTTGCAATATTCAGGATCTTGAGATTAGCTCTGGGATAATTGGGTATCAGTGCCTGGAAAAAACAATAATTATGTATGATACTGCACCGAACGCCCAAGTATCTGAGATTATCATTCATCATGACTTTTTAAATCATCCTGAGTAACTATACAATCCATCGCAGTTCTGAGATGACTGAAAAAATGTGAAAAACACAGATGTTAAGATAAGAATCTCTTACTGATAATATTGCGATAATAACAACATGGACTATTGTAATCGTAAAATCACATCGGTTTATAAATATATATATATATATATATATATATATATATATATATATATATATATATATATATATATATATATATATATATATAGTACTAGTAATCTTCTTAGGCACGAAGATATAGTAATTCAGTTGTATTCCACGTAGGAAAATGAAAAAAGGTATGTCTCAGAAAATGGCCAACAGTTTCGTCCTCCAATGGACCTCTTCTTAATAAACGCTCCAAGAAGAGGTCCATTGGAGGACGAAACTGTTGGGCATTTTCTGACACATACCTTTTTCATTTTCTATGTGGAATACAACTGAATATATATATATATATTTATATATATATTATATATATATATATATATATATTTATATATATATATATATATATATATATATATATATAGTATATATATATATATATATATATAACACCACACACACACACACACACACACACACATATAATATATATATATATATATATATATATATATATATATATATATATATATATATATATATATATATATATATATATATATATATGAAAGGTCTCTATACTTATATCCCGTTTTGTACGTACGCATTTGTGCATGCGAGCATATTTATGGATACTTTTGTAATTATATTCCCTTGAAGTTGACTACCAAAATGAAGCCAGAAATTGCATGGCACTGCCAAGATATATTGAAAAATATTTTTATTACTCACTTTGTGTATCAAGTCGGGTCCTTGGGCATTACGGCACGTGATCGAGACATCCCCTTCCCCTGACGTTGAACATGAACAGGGCCAAATCAATTGGCCTGGGACGCAGCCTCTTGGTTAGATGGTTTTAAAATTTGGGCCATTTCATCGTCTGTTGGCATTTTTTCTGATGCTCTTCCGCCAGCGTATGTCAAGTCCTCTTCTGTTTCGTCGGATGTAGGAAGCTTCAAACTGCGAAGATCAACGGCATAGTCCTCTTGCATTGCCCAACCGAGATCCAGAAGGAACTTTCCCTCTGAATATTCCATCATCTCTTCATTTTTCCCGCCCCCAAGAAAGATGCCCACTGCATCTTGTCCTCTCCCCGTGTTAAGAGATTTTATCTTCCCCCAATTTCGTGGGCCACTCTTTTCCGGTCTCCTCAAGAGGCCGTCGTTCTCGGATGTCCCATGAGGGACCGCAGCGACCCTTTGGAAGACGATAACCGCGAGGACGCTTAAGGAGATCTTCACGATAAGGGTCATCTGGAAGCACATTAAATATGAGTCAGTTGGGTGGAAAATTGAAATCCCGGAGGAGGTTTCCCAAGTTTTGCTCTCTTTAAGGGCCAGAAAGATGCTGAAATGCATGCTCTCTGCGGTTATTTCGGATGTGTAACGTTGTTAAAACAACTATTTTTAAAACCTAAATACTTCTTATTGATAGTTTTGGCTTGCTCTATGTATAGATATTCTATCGTCTTTGACGAGGGGTTTTAGATAACTTTTGGGAAGTGCAGCAGGGTCCATCATACTGTTTAAAAGTTAGAGTCATGCAGATGTTCACAGCTATTATGGGCACTATAACTGTTTTTCCATAAATAATAGAAGACTGTACTTTAGGTAGCTATTGAAGTTCCTGGAATCCTGAGTAATTAAATTAGTTGCCAATTGTTTCTAGTGAAAACACAAAAGAAAAATAAGGAATTACCACAATTTGACAAAACTCAAACCCTCATCCGTACACATACGCGTGCGTTTATACTTTTTATATATGCATAATATATATGTATATATGTGTGTGTGTATTGTGTATGTGTGCGTACGCGCACATGCAACCATGCGTGAGAGTAAGGAGTTCCCCTATTTTATGTCTTAAAATGTTCTTTGATTAGCATACGAACAACATTCTCGGGGCAATTGACAGTCAACTGCATGACTTCGCGGAATTATTACTTTCATTTGCTATGCAGTGTTAAACCTAAGTGATAAAAATTGAGAGGGATGGAGCTATAATAAGAAGACATCTGTCACACTGAGGTTATTTACGTTTGAACATTTCGCTCGTGAAAAACGTAAGAACCAGATAGAGCCAAGGGGAAGAAGTGAAGGCAAGCGAGAGCTCGATATGTGGATCGCATCGAACAGACGTCGAGTTTTGACATCTGTCGTAATGCGCTTTAATTTACCGGTTGGCTTTCTTAAATTCTTTGTTAATTTTGCTCATTGACTGAGTTTCATTAAAAGTTCTTGTATGTACGGCTTTATTGTAAGTACATCAATGCCTCTTTGTTGACAGACTTCGCTCCATAAAACAGGCCAGATTCAGAAATATTATTATTATCATTGTTTGTTGTTGTTGTTGTTGTTAAAAAATCCACAATTATAAGTAAAAAACGTAAATTTCTTTGTAAAAATAGAACAAAGACTTTCGAACACCTGAACGGTGTTACACATCAGTGTAACGTTAAAATGTAACGTTACACTGATGAAGAACACCGTTCAGGTGTTCGAAAGTCTTTGTTCTATTTTTTTACAAATAAAAAAAAAAAAAAAAAAAAAAAAAAAAAAAAAAAAAAAAAAAAAAAAAAAAAAAAAATAAAAAAAAAAAAAAAAAAAAAAAAAAGAAAATATATTTTTAATGTATAATTGGGGATTTTTTTCAATTTGTTTTCACGAGACTGTGAATTTCTTAACATTATTATTTTATTATTATTATTATTATTATTATTATTATTATTATTATTATTATTATTATGAACCAATTCTTATGGAACAAGCCCAAAGCGGCCATTTTATGGTGTTTATCGCAAGAAGTAACAGAGGGCAATGCAAAAACAGAAAGCGATCAGTTAATAGAAAAGCAGATTAGTTAACAAATTAGTAAATAAATAATTACAAATGTAAGTAAAATATTAAAATACAAGTTGAAATGTATTAGGGTAATATTCCACCTCATAAGTAATATAGTTTTAAAGCCCATTTTAACTGAAAAATTTGTAAAAACCGTTCAAATATTCATTTCGGCTCAGCAAATTAATTCAATCAAAAACTGCAATAGATTCTAGGGAAAAAATGGTGCATGAACTAATGCAATACCGTTTTAGTATAAGAAGTGGATTAAGTAAGGAGATGCGATAGATCATCAACTTTGCCCTCAAAGTTGTTGTTCTCGTGGCAGTTCGAAGCCTGGATCAGGGCGA
Source organism: Macrobrachium nipponense (assembly GCF_015104395.2). NCBI lineage: Eukaryota > Metazoa > Arthropoda > Malacostraca > Decapoda > Palaemonidae > Macrobrachium > Macrobrachium nipponense. The sequence goes on from NC_061108.1 coordinate 117,111,484, forward strand.
GCGCTGAGCTTCTTAAACAACAACAGAGGGGACAAACTTCCAACAATCTTCAATATCGTGTTTAAGTGTCAGTGGGTCATAATGAAGACCGAAATTATGATACGCTAATTTCCATCGTTAATAGTCACTGTAAGCACTCCATAATATTTTCGGAATTAGTCAAAGATGCCACAAAGAACCTACCAGGCTGGCTGCTGCTGTACAACTAAACCGCACCATCTAGTAGTACTTGGTTACACCCGTTATCTGATAAGTACTTTTTATTAGTAAACTGGCCGGTTTGTAAGTGCAATGGTTCATAATTAAGAATTCTTTATTGACAATAAAGAGATTTGTGTCGTTGTTAATAGTGCCTTGATACCTCATCGTGAAGAATTTATATATATATATATATATATATATATATATATTATATATATATATATATATATATATATATATATATATTATATGGTTGGGCCCAAAAGTAGCCTCACGTTACTTCATGAACTGTTTGTCATTCGAAGTACTCTTCAATAGAAAATTAATACTGTACCATTAATACATGCTTCTTATTTTTATCCTTTTCATGTCACTCATTCTTAAATATGCCACTTATTCATGTCTGAAAAATTTTATGCGTTTAATGAATATATTCTGTTTTAACTGTGAGGCTACTTTTGGCCCACCCTGTATATATATATATATATATATATATATATATATATATATATATATAATATATATATATATATATATATTGTGTGTGTGTGTATATAGATATACATACTTGTGACAGGTAAAGATCAGTAAGTTTTATCCATTGCTGCAAAGATAACATAACGTACACTACGAATTCATATGCTACCCACTTATCAAGTAATACATAACATGTTTGTCTTTCCAGCGTTGCCTGCCAATAAGGTATTCATTTCGATATTCCTTGATTCTCAGGCAGTTATTGGTAACACATATAATTCCTTCTGGGTGTAAGTTATTCCCAAGGCAAAGGGAACTCGATATTAATGGGTTATTGGTTGCTTATTGTATATATGTGTATATGTTATAGGTTCTGTTAGTTTGACTGATTATGAGTAGGATTACGTTGAAACTAAAGAACAGAATTGAAATTGGTGAAACTTGGTGAAAACATTAATTGGGTGATCGTGATTTGGTTGTTTCCATGGTGAAGGGGCTTTTTTTTAAAATTAGAAACTCATCCAAATCGTAGTTGATTTCATGCAGTAATGTCTTCTATTGAGGTGTCCTCTATAGGGTGCCATCCGATGAAGGTTTTCAAATTTTCACAACAATTTATTTATATCCCTTCACTTCTCGAGATATTTTGCTGAACAGAGACTAGCCAACGCACACATTTTCCTCGCCGGAGGTTTACAGTCTCCGAATTCTCCTTTTAGGAGTGTAATTACAAAGAGCAAAGGTACCGAATCAATTTTCAGTCTCTTGATGAATATTTACTCTATTCTAATTCGCCGAGTAGCGTTGTCAAAGAGATGCAGAAGCCTTAGTCTAAAGGGACAATTTATTTTGTCCTTTGGAATGGAAATATAACATCACTGTCCAGTAATTAAGCTGAACTGAATTGAATAGGATTTGTGATATAATGTGAGCATATTTTTTTTAGTTTATGATTTCCTGAGCTTGCTTTCATGTGTCTCTCTCTCTCTCTCTCTCGTCCGTTACTCTCTCTCTCTCTCTATAATATTATATTATAGTCTCATCTCTCTCTCTCTATATAGTATATAATATATAGTATATATACTATACTATGGTTTGTGTGTTGTGTGTGTTAACTCTGTGATGAGTGTGTGGTTTGTGTTGAGTGGAGTGTGTGTGTGTAAATAAATTTTTCAGTTAAAATAGGATACGTCTCAAGTATAAAAGGCCCATTAAAACACTGTTTTAAAGTTAAAGACTATCTTTCGGTGGACTTACTTCCACCCTTATCAATCAGTGAATGACAGAAGGAGTTTCATTAGTGAAATAAATAGCAGGAGATATGCCCTTAGGTGATGCCTGGCATATATCGTTTTTACTGCTTGATGAGGGTGGAAGTAAGTTCACAGAAATATAGTCCTTAGCTTAAAACAGAGTGTTTTAATGTCCTTATATACTTGTATATATATATATATAATATATATATATATATATATATATATATATATATATATATATAGCTTATTGTGAGGAGTCAAGAGTCAATCCATATTAACATATTTTCATAAATGTTAAGGGGAATTTTTTAGTTGATTAGAACTTCGTCGGCTCATGGACTCGAACCACGGAAACCAAAAATTCAGGATGCACTGTACGTCCTGTGTGTGTGTGTGTGTGTGTGTTCAATCCGTCAATCTCATTCTATTATATATATATATATATATAGTATGATATATATATCTATATATATATATTGTGACGAAGTGCCAAGTATCTGATTACTACACTTACCATTCATAAATTGTTACCTCACAACAGCCAGACACCTGAACCTTCATCACAGGTACTAAACGACTGAATACTCTAAAGGCAACAGTGATCCCTTAAACAACTTACCAGTATTGCAGAATATCAGACTAAGTTCATCAAAACAGGTGTGAGGTAATCTTGTAAGTAATTAAATTAATCAAAGGGCATCACTCCATCAGCAACTTTAAAAGTCAAAGTATTTCCCTGGTTTCAGAAGTCTAAGTACTTCCCTGGTTCTAACTCACTTCAAGTAAATTGAAGGAAAACAGCTCAATTACCACTCTATGTTTCTACCTAAGCAAATCACAAATATATGCATGTATACTGGTGAAAAAGAAAACACCTATAAAAATTTTAAATAAAAAAATTTATTATCAAACTGAAAATTGATAAGTGAAATTCACAACATCAGGGAAAATTACTGTTACTTGAAAACAAAGCAAAGTTTAATTAATTCTTGAATTAATTAAGTAAAATTAAATCAAAATTAATTCATAACAAAATTCAAGAAAATTAAATAATTAATTCAATCAAAATTTAAAAGTGTTAGGAAATAATAAAAATTTGGAAATTAATTCACTAGTGCTAAACAATAATGAAACTAGAAAAGAATTCTAAGTAAATGCAAATTAATTCATAAGTGTAAAATTCAATTAAATGTGCAATGATTAATTAATGAAAATAACTAAGTTAATTAAATTGTGAATGCAAATGAAAACACAGAAAAAATGTGGAAAATACCAGCATTACAAAAAGCATTAATCACGAATATAAAATAAAAACACACACTTCAACAAGAAAAAATGGACAAATGCACACACAAAAAAAACAAACACGAAGCACAAAAATTTGCAATGTGTAAAAATTGAAATAGTTTCACTCAAACCACTGTAACTATTAGTTGCAACTAATAAATTTAAAAAAACGTGTTACCTTGGTACCAATTTTCTTTCTGCTGCAGCTTGTTCAAAAAACTTCACCACACAATTCACAATATTCCAAAAATAAAAAGTTGCTGTTACACACTTGTACAATGTTTGTTCAGATTCCACAAAAAGCACTAAATAATACTAAATAACTAAAAAGATCCGAAATCTAAAAGTTACGAGTGACCAATTTACATTACGTTAATGAGTGACCAATTTACATTACGTTAATATGAACTCAAAAGTGGCGTGGGAGAGAGAGGGGAGATCTAAATGCCAGGAATTCAAAGTCTGTAATGAAACTCTTTCTCTCCCCTTGTATGGGCAACTTCAAGATACGGACGGGCTCAAATCGTTTTGGGCTTGCGAAAGATGATGCAATCCTTCTAGAAGCTTCTAATATGACGTAACTTTACAGAAAAATTGTGAAATTTTCACGGTTTCAGCAAAGACATACGCATATGAAAACATGTACGCAGCATGCTCAACAAAGACACGTATTCGATCGAGACAGAAATCCCTTATCAAACGTGATGACAGGTTAGGAAAACAAACGGAGATCTCAAGTTCCTCTTAATCTCAAGGCGATGACATATTAAGGAAACAATTCTATCTCGTAATGGACAGTGTTAATCTCTCTCTTTACATTCTACGTTATATTAACTTTTTGAATTATGTTATGCGAAATCTGAGCAAGTATTTTTAGACATCCTATAACTCTAAGCTAACTAAGGAATCTGAGAATATTGCCAAACTCTTTTCTATCATTTTATACAAGCAAGGAGAAGATATATTTATAGATAACATCAGAGGACATAGAAGGTGATGATCGCTCCTTCGAGATAAATGATGATTATTAATTCGAAAGTAGAGCGAATTAGATATTAAAGTACATTTTTAGCTTATGCTGATATATGAATCTCGGTGAGATATATATATATATATTATATATATATATATATATATATATATATATATATATATATATATATATATATATATATATATATATATATATATAAATACATATATAACATAAATATATATTGATTATTTGCATTAATTTCCAATTGAGACAGTTATTGATAAAGCTATAAAGCGAAAACTTTATTTTTTTCTTTTATTCATTTATGGTGAAAATTTTATGTTTGTCTGTAGGATCTTCTTTCCTCAGTACCTATTGTTTGAAGGAATATCCTAAAATCCAGCAGATGCATTCATGCAATGACTTATAACTCAGTCAGTACTGTTTCTTAAGTTATCAAGATTTCGTAATTGAGTCATGTAACAAAGAGTTTATTATGATAATTGTACCTTGTTAAAAGCATGGTAAGAAAATACTAATTTATGTTAAACTTTCAATAAATATATTTAATTACAGGGGATTTAAGGTATTATTGACATACTGGAGGAAGATTATAGACCACCCCAAAAGCTTTTGATAATATATGTACAATATGTATATATAATATATATATACATATATATATATATTATATATATATATATATATATATATATATATATATATATATATATATATATATATATACGGAGACAATTATCTCGTTATTCATTTTGGTAGCGAATGGCCAGAGCGGCAGACAACTGGGTTTTGGTAAAACATTTTCTCTCTCTCTCTCTCTCTCTCTCTTCTGACAGCCAACAGCTCTCTCTCTCTCTCTCTCTCTCTCTCTCTCTCTCTCTCTCTCTCTCTCTCTCTCTCTTTATACCTCCCCTCCATTTCATTAGGTCATCAAATCAGAGTGGTGCATTACAAAAATATGCATTTATTTAAAAGCAAAGTATTAACTGAATAACTCTTTGGACTTTGTTAACTCAAAGTCCAAATAACTCAGATAACCCTCGGTAATCTAACAGTCTACACAGTAATTAGTCAACACCATTTCTCCAAGGAATAATCCCACTCTTCTCCAATTATAGTTTCCACAGTCTAGAATAGTTCCCTCTACTAGAACCACCTGTTAGGAGACAGAACACTCTGATAAGCCCAAGAACATAATCAAAGATCACATAAACAGATTACCTCTGAAATAAATATTCAAATACAATCTATCCACACTTTGGCCAAAACAGATATAATAACTCACCCATTTCAGCCAGTTTCACTTCACTAAACAAAATTACTGTTCGCAGAGGCCATCCTGGCCCTGCCTTCTCTCCCCGTAACAGTCTCTATGGTTCTAGCTAATTACATGCTATTATGAACCGATATAGCTCGTACGACCGCACGAATTCGCACACACACTGATCACGCCCAGAAACCACTTATTACCAGTTTCAAAGTCACCTCTGACAAACGCCCATAACGACAGACGAGCGTTGACCTGCTTAGGTGAGGATTTTAATGTCACACCACCTCGAGAAAAAGGCATATCAGCATTCTAAGCTGTCACTCGGACACTCAGTCTCCAGGGAAGTTAAATTGCTGATTCTTTACATTCTAAGAAATGTCACAGCACATCACATTATATATCATTTAAAGTATCACAGCAAATCCCCCTCTTTATGTTACAGATATATATAAATATATATATATATATATATATATATATATATATATATATATATATATATATATATATATATATATATAAAACACTAATTATACTTGTAGGTATTATATTTACTGACAAAAATACATGCATTACAAATGTGCGTTTCCTGTCAAAAATAATTAAATATGTGTTGATTTTATTCTCGCACGCTGACACAAACCAGGTAATTAAATTTCTACGAAGTAAATCAAATAGAATCTTAATTTGACGTCGTGCCACGCCAATATCAATATTACAGCTGGCCGACTTTTCACTCGCATGATTTGAAGCTATTTTCCCCGCCTTTATTTTTTTAGTATTTTAGCTATGTATACTTCGAATTATTTTCAGCGTCATCGTGGATTCGTGGTTTTTACTTGTTAATCATATTTTCATTGGATATTTATGCCGAGATGTTCATGATATTCTGTTTGATAAAAATTTTCAAAGCGGGCAAAACAGAGCTGTCTCTCTCTCTCTCATATATATATATATATATATATATATAATATATATATATATATATATATATATATATATATATATATATATATATATATATATATAGTCATTATTAAGAGTTTTGTGAGAAGCAAAGCTTATATCTCTTCCTCTTCCTGATATATATATATATATATATATATATATATATATATATATATATATATATATATATATATATATATATATATGCTATAAATTGTTATCACATCACCGTGATTCATATACATGCATTAACCTACAAATGTCCTTAATATACAATTCGCTCTACCTCAGAATTAATATATCTTCATTTATGTTAATCAAAGGGAATTTATTAGTTAATAATAATTTCGTCATTTTGTTGATTCGAACCACCCTGTGGACAGAGGAGAAATCAAGGCTTCAGTGACTAACTGATTCGGCAACAAGTTGGCAGAGTCGATAACATCACCGAAGTCCTGATTTCTCCTTTGTCCGTTGGGGGGTGGTTCGAACCCACGATAGGACTAAATTATTATCAACTTAAAAATTCCCCTTCATTTAGCATATATGAAAATATATTATTTCCGAGGTAGTGCAAATTGGATACTAAAGGACTTAGCTTAATGCATATATATATATACTATATACATATACAGTACTATATATATATATATATAATATATATATATATATATATAATATATATATATATATATATATAATATATATATAATATGCATACATACATGTATATGGTGGAAGAGGATGGAGGAAGAAAATAATTTGTGTTTTCCACAGAATTTAGAGCAACGACTTTTTGTCTTATGTACACAATTAAATTTACTCCAGAATATCTTAATATACTGTATGACACGGTAGTCTCTTCGATGTTTATCATCAGCTTTTGACTTACTTGACTCCGAATGAGATCTTGGGCTAATTGGTTTCCAGACTTGTGTTCGTGCTAGCGGTAGGTACCTCTTGGATTCGGTGAATTTAGGAAGATGCTCTTGGGATTTCTTACAAGAGGACTTGGTCACTCATGATTCCTGGCAAGTGCTCTCTAGCTCTTGGGATTCTTGACTTGGTCTCTTGAGCTTGCTGGACTCTTTATATGAGGTCTTAGACACACATTATGAAGAGGGGCCTCGCTTTCATCCTCTCCCCGGGCCTCGAATTCTGTAAGAGGGGCCTTTTTTTTTATTTCTGTTCGGCTGTTATTTATTTCAGAGGTTTGTTGCTTTGGTTTTTATTTCATGCGGAGGAGGAGAGATATTTCAATATGCTTTTAAATATATGATTGCTCATGTTATTTTAATGTATACATAATATTTAGAGGTGAACATTTGATAATTCCTGACAGATGCGTTACCTTTGAACGCCACTTTTAAAAGCATGCAGGCAGGCAGGCAGGCAAACGGAAGGAATTATTATCCTCAAAATGCCGAAGTAATCTGAATAACTCGATAACCGGCATAATGACTCTTAGGGTCCGGCTTTTGACAGCCCCATTCGCGCGTTGTTTCCAGTCCATAGAGCACACACGCAGGAACCTTCGAATGGCTTTTGGACCGAAACGAAATGTTATTGGTGTGTCTACGGGAATGTTTGAATTTCGTAAACGCTTTCGATTGGGATTTGAGACTCTTAGAATTTGATTTGCGGTTGTGATTTGCCGTTGGAGAGAGAGAGAGAGAGAGAGAGAGAGAGAGAGAGAGAGAGAGAGAGAGAGAGAGAGACGTGATTACACTTTGAAATTCTAATCGAGTTGAGCCTGATATAGGTTCCACAGGGCTTCAGATTCTTAGAATTTTGGTTGTGATTTTGATTTGTCTGTGTTGATAGAGAGAGAGAGAGAGAGAGAGAGAGAGAGAGAGAGAGAGAGAGAGAGAGAGCCTTAAGATATCGTAATTACAGTCACATGCTAAGAGAGATATGAAATGGCCTTCGTTCCTGAAGGTGGAATAAACACAGATTAAATATATATTTCAGTATGACTTAAGTGCTGGACGAGGTCCGCTAATTTTCCGAATACCTTTTCAGCTTCTCTGCTGAACACTGCTGGAGATGCTTTGATGAGATATGCAGGAAATGCTTTCGAAGGAATGTGCATGCGGTACAATATGCTGTTTTCTTTTCATAATCAGGCCATACGATTTATATGAAATGAAACTTTAGAAAGCAGAAACACATTTAATGTATATACATATATATGTGTGTGTATAGTAATATATATATATATATATATATATATATATATATACATATATATATATATATTATACACACACACACACACACACACACACATGTATATATATATATATACATATATATATTAGTGAGTGTCCGTGTGTTTGTTAAAGATGTTAAATATAATTGAATTATTGTTCCATTTCAAATACACATGAAATGTGAGATATATACAGACCCTGAAATCAGTAGCTATACTATATGGCATTCTATCCTCAGCAGTATCAGTAATGAAAACCTCTGATAAAATATCTAAGGAACAAGGTGAAAATTAATATGAATAAGACTGATATTTTAAAAAATGTAGTTACGATCGTGGTAATAAAACAACTTGAATTTTTGTTCACATATATAGACATTATATTACCGTGACTGTAGCTACATTGTTTTATAATTAAAATCTTGTTGATTTTAATTTCCGCCCGTTTCTTGGATATCTAATGAGAGGTTTTATTTGCTGTTATTTATTGAAGATACTGTGTCATATATACCCACTTTATCAGACCTACAATACCAATGGTAGGGGATAATTTTGAAATCATTGCTCAGCATAAATATGATTTTGAAATATGTTGCATATTTCGTGAAATTTCACTTACTGGTACATCTACTTTTAAGATTAAGAGCTATGATATAATTACATGTTAACTTCCATCATATGTATAGTATATGCTTTCTTTTGTAGTGTGTAATCATGTTTTCCATAATTTCCATAATTCACTATATATTATATATACGCACACATACTATACATATATATATATATATTATATATATATATATATATATATATATATATATATATAATATAATATAGTACACATACATACATGTGTGTGTGTGTGTGCGCGCGCGTTTATATGTATATATATATATATATATATATATATATATATATATATATATGTATATATATAGGTAAGGGTATGTATGCTCGTTTATATAGTGGATGATTATGGAACTTATGACAAAATATACGAGTGTACGCACACGCACGCATACACTCACAGATTAATGCATCTATGTGTGGTAATCCCAAGTTTATTTTAGTGAATTTATTTCAAAAGAACACTTGAGAAAATGTTGAATGAAAACTCCTGACCCTCTACCATTCTGAAACAGCAGCCTGTTTAATTAAAAGATCTGGAATGGAAATGAAATGGAAAATACGAATGAATAAAAGCGACTTCATTAAACCCCTAAGAAAAACCTCTGGACTTTTAAATGACAAAATTACCTTAGCTGGAGCCATTACCAGCAGCTAGTAATTCCAGTCTCCCGAATCCTGGAACCGACAGTGTCAATGAATACCAGCAGCCGAGTAGCTAAGGGTCATTGGATATCGTTAAGCAGTGCAAATTTATGCTGGAAACTTATAAGAGAGATTCTGAATAGCGGGAATCCGTTGCATTTCAACCTCTCGAATTTCTGCCTTCGCCGCTTCTCTGATGAGAGCGAAAGGGATACTGCAGAGAGGGAGATAGACAGACAGACAGACAGACAGGCAGGCAGGCAGGCAGGCAGATAAATAGAAGCGAAAGCAACATTCCAGAGAGGGAGAGAAAGAAAAGGAAATGAAAGCGACGCTCTAAAGAGGGAGCATGGGCGCCCACTTGCTTGGAGTGGAGATGCAACAGAGTTTGCATTTTAATATTTCCATACTGAAATCAAATTGGAAATCGAGACGTAATGCTCATATAATTAGCATCTCTTGATGTAACAGTTTTATTTTTTTGCTTTACTTAAACAAATGATGTTCAAGAACAAATTTGATTTCCATTGCCATTTAAAGTTTTCAAAGTAATAAACAGGAAATATCGTAACTTCCATTAAAAGGAATAAATTCTGGTCTCTGAAATTTTTGATGGCTTGCATACATAAATCTTCTGTTAGATTGCATTTTTATTTACCCTTATGGAGAGCTCTAGTCTTTGGCGTTTTAACATTTACTCGTTAACAGAATCAAGCAGCAGAAAAAAAACAGTTATAAGATCTGATATTTGGAATTTCATTTAGTTTCTGGCAATAAACTTTTATGGTTCTTCTTTTGAAAATTAATGCTTGTGAGGGAAAAATATTAGTTAAGCGGGTGGGGAGAAAAGGGGATATATTTTTTTTAACACTTCGATGAACTTGAGAATGACAAAGAATCTTAATGATAAGAACTAAAATGCCTTCTAGTCTTATTGAAAATGTAAATTCAAGTGCAAATTATATTCTGATAAAACTGACTAGATAACTCTTGATTACACGACTAAATTAAATAAAGACACGAAGATTGTTACTTTTTATTCAACAGAAGAGAAAATTCTACTATTCCTGCACTCATCCCGTGTAATACTTGAATTTAACGCTCATCGCATGTCACAAAGCATATCCCCAGTTTTTGCTTTAAACAATTTTTCTCTAAACGAAGTTCTTATGAGCGTATATAAAATGAAAAGTGATATCAGCTGACTGGTTTATGTTGTTATTCACTGTTGTCGTACAAAATATCTGTCGTGATAGGAATATCGCCTATCTCGAAAAGGTGAACTTTTCATGTTATTCAAATGTTCGTGTTTGAGTATACACTCAACCACAATGTCCTCTCCTTTGCCTTTGCCTAATAATGTGTGTTCTTCATACATCTTTGCTTATGGTTAGTCATCATTGATCGTGTCTTATTCAACTTGACTTCTCGATCCGTTCTTCCTTCTTTCTAATTTTGGCATTCTCTTCTATGAGAATACGCGTGTATCTGAAGTATTATGATGATAGTAGTCCTTGAGCTGATCCTTTACCGAGCTGGACGCTTTAGACACCATTAATCCCATTGTGCCTTTGTTGACCCAAGCAGTGAATTGTGTACCAAATAGTTACTTGACTGTGATGGGTCGTAGCCAGAGTTCAGAAAGCCACGGAGTTAAAAAAAACTTATATCAAAAGAAATACTGAAAACCACATCCTCCGAAGAGAAAAAACTGCGTATTATGCAAAAGGGAAATACATTAGCAGTTAAAGAAAGAATGTGGCAGTATCTGGCCTTTTATTTTCTCTGTGAAACTATCCACCATTAGGGGATACGACCTCTGAGTGAATTATAATGAAATGAAAACCGAAGTCTCATTTCACGCAGCAGTATATATATCATTCTTAATTACTGGAAGATAGAGTAATTGATAATATTTGGTCGGCTTCAGAAGAATTTGACTGTCAGAACACTGGTTGGCGTTAGGTGAACGTAATATCAGTTACATTTACTAACTGCAACTAGTAAAAAATGCGCCCATCAAGCCTTCAGCCAAGGCCCGTTGGTGGCCTGTCCTATAGCGTTGTCATACTCACGATTATAGGTAACTTTAACCGTAAATAAAATAAAAATTACTGGGGACTGAGGGATGCAATTTGGTGTATCTGACGATTGGAAGGTGGACGATCAACATACTAATTTGCAGCCCTCCAGGCTTAGTACATTTTAAGATCTTAGGGCGGACGGACAAACAAAGCCCATACAATAGCTTTCTTTTACAGAAAACTAACTATGAAAATATGATGCAAATTCACAGATTGTGATAGGGAGAGATCCTTTTACAATAAAGGACTTTACCAATAAAATTAATTGAGGGGAAATTATGTGAATCCATCAAAATGAACACTTGGAAAGTGAGTACATTGTTGTATAGAACAAGGAAAAACCTCTAATATACAAAACAAAAAAATTCCACAAAATGCCCATTTAAAGTGAAGAAAAAAAAAGAATTAAAGTAAAATAAAGATGCAAATAACACATAATAACCAAAGTTACTGGTAGAATAAACACCAGTTGCTACGCAGAAAAATATACTATATATATATATATATATATATATATATATATATATATATATATATATATATATATATATGCATATATATATATACTATATATATATATATATATATATATATGTATGTATATATATATATATATATATATACTATATATATATATATATATATATATATATAAGGCCAGAATCGATATGGAACTTATAGCCTCCCTGTTGGCCGACTGGATAACGTCACTGGCCATTCCTGATTTCGTTCCCGTTCACTGGGCGGTGGTTGATCCCATGAGGGGACGAAATTATTATCAACTAAAAATTCCCCTTCGGTACTTATATGAAAATATATCAATTCCAAGGTAGAGAATTAGATATTAAAGGACATTTGTAGCTCGAATGATCTATATGAATCACGGTAATGTGATAATTATTCATTATGAGGCTACGTGGGTCAAAACGTTCTAATTGGCTAACATGTGGGAGGGGGTTTCATATCGATTCTAATTACGAAAACACCGAGGTCGACGGTGAATTTGTAAGGCCAGAATCGATATGAAAATTATAGTCTCCATGATGGCCGACTGGAAAAAAAAACGTCACTGGCCGTTCCTGATCCGGTTCCCGTCCCACTGGACGGTGGTGCGATCCCACGAGGGGACGAAATTCTTTTTATCAACTAAAAAATTCCCCTTCGGTACATATATGAAAATTATCAATTCCGAGGTAGAGCGAATTAGATATTAAAGGACATTTGTAGCTCGAATGATATACTTTATATATATATATATATATATATATATATATATATATATATATATATATATATATATATATGCACGTATGAATGTATGGTACACAGTGGTACAAATTTACATTTTGTAATGCTAGGGTTGCCAGTACAAACAAGTATACAGACAGGTGGGGGGAAAAAAATGTGGCCCCGAAAGGAAACGAGTCGTAACCTCATTGAGTCCGAGGTCAGTATTCCATTAACAATTTTCGTTTTTCCATGCAGGTATAGTTGACTTCTTTGCCATTAAGCCTAGCCAAACTACATTGTACTGTTATCTTCCGAAGAAATAATAATGGATCAAGATTATGCTTTCGTAAGCTGATATTTTTATTCTCAAAAAGTTTTCATTTATAAAACTGGATTTTTTTTATATTTTTTCCAACTTCTTGGTAGACTAAAGCAGCTTTTTTTCACCACCTGAACAATTGATATCATGCCTGTTTTCTCTAACATGACCAAAAATTGCAGGTTTATTTATTTAATATTTTTTTTACCTTCCGTATACTTTATTCAGAAACCTTGAAATCCGAATATTAAGTGAATAAGGCAGTTAACTCCATTCTTTTAGCGATTTGAATCCCTGCACTGAAGATAATTCTTTTAGCGATTGGAATCCCTGCACTGAAGATGTGTTCCGTGTATAAAAGTAATTAGGATTATCGCCAATTTTAGATACAATTTTTTCTGGTATCATTTGGGCATCTATTTTGCATAAATCCTCCCAGTAATACACATCTGTAACCTATAAAAAGCAACTTCACGAGCTTCTCTGTAACGAGAGATAAAGATGAAAAGAATGAAAATAGCCACGTCGAGAAAAAGTGGTAAATACGCGAAGGAAATAAGATCTGGTCGGGAATAGCAGGTTCCATTCGAAGGTAGATAGTGTAAGGAGGGGGATGGGGGAGGGGGGGGTGGGGAGGGGTGGCGTTGGGTGGGATTGTAGAGCAGAACCTTTAGCCTCAACGACCACAGCCTATTGACGACCCATCGGTTGCGAGACGTTACGGAAACATCTTTGGAGGAAATCTCGTACATATATTTGCTTATCTAGAAACGAAATGGCGTAGGCAATGCAATGTTATTTGCGGATGTGTTTCACAAACGCTCACGCACGAACGCACGCACACACACACAGAGGAAACGTATGAGCAAATAAAATATATATTCTAATAACTACAGGGGATGAAATGTGCATCACCAATCTTTTCATAACTTCCTTGGGTTTACAGATCTGTTTGTACATCTGTAATACATTCATTGCTTGGCCCTGCATTTACAAAAGGCTTATTCAAATAACCACTCTTACCCTGTTTTAGAATCGACATGGCTTATATAGTCTTGTATCTTTTTCTCTGTGTGTAGTGGTGGCCGTGTAGGGGGTTAGGGGTGATAGTGGGAGGGCTTTCGCAGGTGGTGTGTGATGGAGACGACAGCGGAGAGTTGGTAAGGGAAGAACTATCGTACCCAAGGTCCTTTAAATATAATCGAGTATATCTAAAGGACCTTGATCGTACCTATAGATCAACAGGTCTCATTCGAAGCAAATGACTGGTGTTGTGTTCGTGGTGGTTCGTGACTTTTCAGAGTGACTGGAGACGCAGTTAGCGGAATGTCTATGCTATTACTTAGTTTGACAACTCGGAAACTCTCATAATTAAAGAATTACAAGTGATTTGGACGTCAACTTCGTCTCAGATAATTGCTCTGATATGATCGCTTCGCTTCTAATCCACGTAAGAGCCTGCACTTTATGTATGTAATCGTTATTATTGTAGATTGCAGAATGACAGGTCTCCTACCATATGGCTCTGAAAATTGTTCATAACTAATTAAATATAAGGGAATCTGTGATCCAAAATAGTGGATCCAGTAAAGTTACCGCATTCCCTCTTTAAAATACCGTTAAATCTTACACTGCCCAATGTTCTCTATGCATGAAATACCTCTTACCTCGTTGCTATATACAGAGCACCTTTAGAATTAGTTTCCCAGCGGTTGGTTGATTAATTCTGATTAAGCCGAACCCCGCGTCAGCTCGGCTCCTTCCTCAGTCCTCACTCAAAGGCGGCCTATAATGAGGTGTGAAAGTGAATATGAGGCTCTGGGCTCCACAGGCAACTGGCTCAAAATGCATTACAACAACTCTTCACTGATTGCTGCATAGGTTGCTGGTGATGTATAGAGAATATTTTAGTCAAGGCCGCTTTCCATCCTCAACTTTTATTTCTATTTTGCTCAATTAAAGAACATGAGATGCTATTTTGTGCTCCTTTGTCGTTTCAGGTGACGCACTTTGATGCTATAAGTTGGTTATTGAACAGAGTACTTTAAGAACTCCGCAGCGAGCTTTCCTTAGTATAGATATATGTTCTCTTATATTTAATGTTTGTGTATAAGAATATTTAGTTGTTGGTTTTAGGTACAGGATTTGTATTTAATGTAATTTTTAATCATATTATTATTGTTAGTCGTTAGTACATACATTTAGAGGTTATATTGTCATTTGTTAGGAAGTAAACGTTTATGCCGTTATATATATATATATATATATATATATATATATATACATTATATATATAATATATATATATATATATATATATATATATATAATATATATAATATATATATACATATCAACAATCAGGTCTCAAACAAGTCACGATCGCAATTAGGAAGAGAATCTTTGGTCAAGGCTGGAAAATCGTATGAAACATCGGTTAGGACCACCTAAACGTCGTTGACTTGTAAAAAAAATCTGTTTGTGATATCAGTGCGATGTAAGTTACAGACATGCGTTTACACCATATTTACGGTGGTGTGGGGGGTTGACCTTTAAGGGTAACACAATAAATCTAGTACAAGTTAAAATGCCAGCAATCTGACAAACAACCATCCACAGAACAGAATGCCATTAAGCGGAAAAAACCATTTAAACTAGATAGATGGAAGACGTAAATCTGATATATATATATATATATATATATATATATATATATATATATATTATATATATATATATATGTATATCATCATTTACAAGAGGAATTTACGTAATTGTTCGACGCTGGATATGAGGGTATGGTATCCTGATTTACAAACGAATTTAACTGACGTCTTTTCATGGCGATTCCTGTTGTAAGATAAATTTTTACTTTCATCCAGAAAAGGAACAAAACTTCTTTCAAGAGATAGCGATGGTATTGATAGAAAACATGGCTGAAATGTGCATGGAAGTGCGAATTTATCTTGTGTATAATATTGTTAGGTAAGAGAATTATTATATAGGCGCTGAGGGATTGTAAAATGAGCTCAAAATTTCTGTTCCTGTTCCAGAGTTTCGTCAAATCAAAATGAAAAGGGTTATTAACTATCTATACATTATTATCTTTATGAATTTTCGAATTATTATTCCTTTTTACTTACTGGTAATTATCCACTTGTATTATTTTATGAATATTCGATTTAACATTTTTTTTACGTACTGGTAGTTGACCACTTATATTGCAATTTTAATTGTAAAAATAATCGTAGGTCGTTAGAGAATGAGCAGCGGAAAAAAAAAACCCAGCATAACCCAGTTAGGCCGAACCTTGCAGTGCGTATGAACGTGCACAGCAGGGAAGCCCATCTGCAATTGTCTTTGTTAGTGTGATATATTTCAACTTAACGAGATATATATTATCACTGCTGAATAAGCGTAGCTCAACTCTGCAATTTATTACATTAATTGCCTGTGTATATGCCGTCGTTTTCGAGAGGCGTTTCCGTGAATATAAATGCCTCAATTTCTGTGTTTGTCATTTTCGAAAATCAATCCATCAAGCAATCCGGATGAAGGGAGCTTTTCGAAGCGTTGTTTACTTATTGCAGTAAAGCTGAAATCGGATTATACAATGTTTATTCTGACTTTACAATTAACGCCCTGCTGGGCGTGTGAATTTGGCGTCGGTTTGAGAGCGTTCAAATAGCGAATATGGCCGGACATTTCCTGTGTGTGCGAAAATAGTTTATGAGCAACGTAATATTGTGTAAATTCATCATTAGGATGATTTCTGTGACGTTGTAGTTTTCATTTCTGGTTATTCATATAAATGAATACCTGATACTGATAAATGATTACATTTCCGTACTTCTGCATGGGGACTGTTTAAATGGCATTTCTGATGTTTATTCCCAACTAGTTAGGACATTTATGTTTAGCTGAGAATGCAGAATAACAAGCCAAGACAATATTCACTATGTAATTCTCCAATATAGTTACATGTACAAAGAGGGTGTTCGGTGGGATCACACACACACACACACAAAACACACAGAGAGAGAGAGAGAGAGAGAGAGAGAGAGAGAGAGAGAGAGAGAGAGAGAGAGAGAGAGAGAGAGATATGGATATTAGGTCTGAAGAGTGACCAGATGTGAAAGTTTAACAGGGTTCTCCAAGTGGAGGAATTTTGCATAAATTGAAGAGAAGGACAAGTAGTCAGGAAAGTTTGCACATCAAGATTTTTACACCAGAAGAATAAGGGAAATTTGCATATGCACTTTGAAGCTGACACACTTCCAAGGAATTTACTTATATCTAGAGTTTCTAGGTATTGAGCAAACGAATGATGTAATGAAGGATTGAAGAAGATATCTGGTTAAGAAACCTATAGGTGAATATTGAAAACAAAAAATTATCCAGTTTCATCGTGGGAGAGAAATTCCTTACCTTTGAGTAGTGTGTTGAAGCCAAGGGTTGAAACAATCTACTCTTGTCAAAAAGACAAATGAATTAATTTTGCACTGAAAGACAAATTCGATAAAGCGAAAATTGAAGCCAGATTCCAGCTATAATGAATTGTATAGAGGAAGTAAATGGGGTTCATAATAGAAAAACACACGAAACTTCCACTAAAGTAACATTTATTTATGTGTTACTGAACGTGGCTGATGCATTCAGAGACTGGCATTGAACCTACCATCACTTCTGTCAGTATAGTCTGGCATTCGATATCTCAGCAGTAGGGGAAAGATTGGAAGCAGTCAGATGTAAGAGGTTAGTCGGTTTCTTGATATGATCCGTAATTGTTTCACTTTTAAAAACAGTTGTTTGCATTTGTGAGGACTGCTGAACATTTCACCGGTTAAAACTAAAGAAAAAATATATAAATACTCTAAATAAAGGAATCGAATGATACTTAACGGAAATTCAGTTCTGGTTTGTAAACCCGAATTGTTAATACGTTTCAAATCATTAGTAATATATGATATGATTGTATTCACCACTTCCGATCCGCAGCTGAAGGCTCTTGATCTGATTATGTATGTTAAAGCCTGCATAACCTATTTCCCGACTTGATAATTGACTAAGGAAATTTGATTTTATATTTAGTGTTCCACGTGTTTTTCATTGAAATTTACTGAATGTACCGATTGAAATACCTCAACAGATTCAAAATTTTTCATTTAATATATTGAATACAAATGTTTTGGAGATATTTTCTCGCAGTTTGATACTCACTATCTTATCAAGAGGAAATAACGATCTCATTGCATCATTGTAAGTTTTTTTTTTTTTTTTTTTTTTTTTTGCATAGTCAGCCTCCAGGTGAAATGAGGAGACAAACCGCTTGAAGTAAGCTACCTGGGAGACTGCGGCATGGAAAGAAACCTGTTCACAAGGCGTGTCTCAGTCACAGCTGTTTTGGTCTCTGTCGATTTAGGGTCAGAAACTGAAAAGATTGAAAATAGAGGTCTAATTTGGCATACCCACGATCGTAGTTTATTTGATGGCAATAATTTACCCACATTGTTTGATGTTTGATTGTGTATGCACATTTCTTTCTTGAATACACAAAAGAGTGATAAAAAGAAAGAATTACTTTTTACTAAACATTTGGTGATTATAAACGGCACTTCATTATTTTGTATGTGTTTCTCTATTTTACTGCTTTTCACACAGCGATCTCTCCCAGTTCGGAAAATGAGTTAACAAATGAATAAGGGGGTTTAAGGCTAATTAACATAAGATTTTCATATTTACTTTATGATTTATGGTTATTGATTGGACCCGGTCAGAGACCTGGGAGGCCGATAATTTGGATGTGGATTAAGATAGTAAACAAGTGCGTGAGTACCGTAGTAGTTTAGTCTTGCAACATTTAAGTGAATTGTGGGAGTCATGAAAAATTGGGAGAGAATGAGGTATCAGGCTATTGAAGGTATAAATGCAGGTAATCAGTAAGCGGCAAGAATTTTTATCGTCGTATGTATAATATAAATTTATGCAAGAACGTTTTTGGAACCGTCGTCTATACTAATTTAATATTGCTTACATTCCTTGGTTTCGGCACCCGCTTGACGTAATGAATGGTGACTATTCGATCAGCTGACTCATTGGGCTTCCTTTCAAATAGGGACGAAAACTTTCCAGCGGTTAATCCATTTTTTTATTGTCACTAATACAAAATATTGTACCTATTAGATTTGCTATGATAGGCTAACGAATCTTCCCCTCGCGAAAGCTACTAATTAGCAATAAATATAACTTTTCATCTCATAGACACCATAATCGGTGAACTGGATGGAAATGTTAAGCTTTTACGTTCCATAAATATGCGAGTCTTTTATCAAGCTATCTGACCAACGTAATTTTTACATTTTGGGTCATATCCTCGAGCTCGTTAATGAATGAAATCCTTACCAATTTTCAGTGTTGGTTGTTGACATATCACTATTTTATTTTCCTTTGCTATCAATTATCATTAGTTACCCTCTTGTCCAAGTGCATGTTTTTTTATTGCTGTTATTTATTTATTTTTTTTTATTAAAAACATTATAGTTAAACGGCAAAAGCCTTTTTTTTTCCATGCTGCGATTTTGCCTGCAGAGAATTTTTTAATATCTCTGCAAGTGCAAAGTGCCTCTGGCTCAGTGAGGTTATTGAATTGACGGCTCCATGCCAATCTGGGTCCCTTACGTGCAGAGCATAAAGTAGTCTGCTTCCCGCATGATGTTCGGTCTCCTGCACATTTGTGAGTCCTTATTCAAGTGTATGATTGTAATATATATAAGAATGGAGGAGATATATTCGTACTTATCATTATACACCAACAGTAAAAAGCTTGTTTCAGCCATATACTATGTAGGTTCGTTGTTGGAGTCTTTATTGTTAATAAGCTGTAAAAATGTTGGTAGAATGTTCAATTAAAGTGTTGCTCTGCCAAAGAATATCTTAACCTTCATTCGTGTCATAGAAATATTGAGTATTTGAAATTACAACTGCGTAACATTTTATGATAATTGTTTAGTGTATACACTTACATAAATTTGAATGTACATAATTTATATATGAAATTATTGAAAATTATATATATATATATATATATTCTATATATATATATATATATATATATATATATATATACACAAATATATTAACCAAAAGGGAGAGAATGATTGTCACGAGTTATGAAATAGAGGATTCAATCCCGCCATTCAACTAAAGGCCGAAGCGACGTGTATAGAATTCCAGCATCAGCCTGGTAATGCAACTCTGCTTGAATATCAATAGTGTACACAGAAGTGGGTTGTAACTTAGTATAGCACACTATCTTACTGTCGTCGACTGTTATGTATCGCATTTTGGAGACTAGACGTGTATTGTCGATGAAGTGACGGGAAATTCGAAGAATGAAATATATATATATATATATTATATATATATATATATATATATATATATATATATATATATATATATATATATATATATTTATTAACATTGGATTTGTACACTCATTGTTCAATGTTGGTTCCTTATGTCTTCTTAAGTAATATCAAAATATAAGAGCTTATTCTAGATACTGAATATTTATTTTTGACACTTATTACAGCATTCTTGCGAGCAAGAAAGAACCCGTTTTTAACTCGTTATGGCAATAAAAAGAATAACTGACAATGCTGAGCAATTGTAGTAGAACGATTATCAGGTACTTTTGACTCTAAAACTGACGTAATCGCAATCAAGAACATGGTCTGGATATCCAGTAACAATAGTCTATGTACGATCGGTAATGCTTATGGTATGGTTTTTTTTTTCAACTTACTTTAATTGCTCATTGAATCAGCAAGAAAGAAGTTAGTTTTCCGCCCCCCCCCACCTCCTTCCCCACCCCCCCCCCCTTTATATATATATATATATATATATATAATATATATATATATATATATAACGTAGCACTGATTACGATGTAGATATAAATCAATGAAACAGCCAAGGTCTTAGATGAACATTTGGCGTTTCCCTTGAAAAGACCAAGATGGATATGAACACCTCAATGAATACGTTGGTATTAAAGGAAGACAAAATAATGTTCACTCGTTCTAGATCAGGCAATTACCATCATTCGTTGATTCACAAGCGCCTCAGTGGCGTGGTTGGTATGGTCTTTGCCACCTTGGTTGCCGCGAGTTCGATTCTCGGGCATTCCATTGAGGGGTCAGAGATGTGTATATCTGGTGATAGAAGTTCACTCTCGACGTGGTTCGGAAGTCTCATAAAGCCGTTGGTCCCGTTGCTGGATAACCAGTGGTTCCATGCAACGTAAAAATACCATACAAACAAACGAAACAAAACGAGTCGACCAACTCTTGGAATGGCAGTTTGTTCGGGTCCTTTTTAACTAGAAAAGGTTTGAAAAAATCTTCAGCGTGAGCAAACACGATGTTCAGTCCAAATGATGTGATACATCATGAGAATTAGGAATGAAAATGAATCGTTCATGTAGTAGTCTTGGGTAACCATCAAGTCTTTTTTCTTGCAGGAAACATTTTAGAAACATTTGTACCAATATTCTTCAAGAGATATATGGATGACTAACCTTGGAACTATTTTAGTACTTAGGTTGGTTTTTCTGTGACAGCTGTAAGTACTGAAAGAAGTTTCAGCAGAAACACACACACACACACACACACACACACACACACACACACACACACACACACACACACACACACACATATATATATATATATATATATATATATATATATATATATGTGTGTGTGTGTGTGTGTATGTGGGTGTGAGTGGGAGTGGAGTGTATGTATATGTATATGCATATATATATATATATATATACATATGTATACATATACTTAGATTGAGAAACCCAAAGGAAAAACTTTCTGCTATTGGAATTATTTCTGCTGAACTTACGATTGCAACATCATGATTTTAAGCTGATCAAGATCAGGAAGAATGTTGACAGAAAAACTATGTGAAAACTTTCGTACATTTTGAGCAATAACAATATATTTTATTTTCCCATTCCAGTCTGTATATTTTGAATGCTCAGATTTTGTGTAGTTGTGTCGACACTCGCAGTATTTTTACGAAGTCTTGTAATGAAACGTTTGTGTAGTTTTCGGTATTTTTTTTTATTTTGTTAGGATGAAGTAAATTATTAGCTTTATTATAATGTGTTAATGTATTTAAGAATTTGCTGATTAGATATCCAGCGTACTTTTAATTTTGTTATTTACGTTCGGAAAACCATGATCGTCTGGCAGCAAAAACATTTTTGGTGGCTGGAGTTTCATTTTGGAGATATTGATCATATTTTTTTTTTTTTTTTTTTTTTGAGAGTGGGGAAGGGTGATCAAAAAGGTAAAATGGCTGTGATATAGCTTTGATAATGACAGAAAAACAAGAAAATTAAGGAAGTACATTTCTATTTCATCTGTAATCTGCAGAATTATCAATATTAATGGTATAAAGTAGATGATAAATTTTGATTTGCTAAAGACATTTGCTAAACTGCCTTGCCCTTTAAGTGATCTTTGCAGTGCTTTTTATTTTCAATACGTGTTTGTGGAAGATGGAGGATGAGTTATTTCCAAACAGAAAGAGGGGAAAGAACAAGAACGAAAGACCATATTATGAGTAAACACGTATAAAAGTGAATTATTGATGGTTTTGGTAATACGAGGGTCACTTAAACACTCAAATAAACGTTCCTTTGAAATCCTAAACTGTAGTACAAAAGAGTAGTTTTGCAGAGCAATACAAAAGAGTAGTTTTGCAGAGCAATACAAAAGAGTAGTTTTGCAGAGCAATATAAAAGAGTAGTTTTGCAGAGCAATACAAAAGAGTAGTTTTGCAGAGCAATACAAAAGAGTAATTTTGCAGAGCAATACAAAAGAGTAGTTTTGCAGAGCAATACAAAAGAGTAGTTTTGCAGAGCAAAGGGCTGATGATGTAGAATAGAGCGTACTAACAGTTTTTTTCTGTTTGTTTTCACAGTTATATAACGATGAAGTGCTTATTTCATTAGTGATTGTCTGCAGAGTTCTTGATTATCTTTTTTAAACTGGAAAATTTGTTTTCCCCGTATGAAATTCAGTTTATGTGCACCTTTCCTTTCATGTATTTTTTTATTGGCCTTTTCGTTTTCTCTTCCTCTAGATTTTTTTTTTTTTTTTTTTTTTTTTTTTTTTAGCAGAGTTGGTAAAACCATGTGGATGTGCTTGTTTGAAGAAAATATCAGCACTTTTCCCTTTCTAACTTTCCAGGTTGTTTACCGAATTTTAAACATAACTTTTTACTGTTTTATATTTTAGCTATTCCTACATCTCTCTCTCTCTCTCTCTCTCTCTCTCTCTCTCTCTCTCTCTCTCTCTCTCTCTCTCTCTCTCTCTCTCTCTCTCTGCGAATCAGTACAATCGATGATTCAATTTCCAGTATAAATCATCCAATTAAAGGCTTCGGCGTGGCTAATAGTTCCTGCTTACGTACCCTTATGCCTCCCTCTTCCAGAAAGGGTTTGAAATAAGGGACTGGAACTTCCAATCCTCTCCAGGAAGGGTCTGGAATAAGGGAATAGCCATTCCAGTCCAACTCGTTCATTATCGAACTTCGAGGTCTTCGTTTCTATTCCAGGCAGCCCAGACGGAAATGGAGTATCAGACTCATGCAGTTTCGATCTCTGGTTGAATTTGAGAGAGAGAGAGAGAGAAGAGAGAGAGAGAGAGAGAGAGAGAGAGAGCCCCAATGTGTCTTTTTAAAGCTGCGATCCAATCTAAGGAAGAAGTTTTCATTTATTTGTCTCCTTTCAAAGAATTATGGAATTGATTGTTTTATCCTTATGCTTTTCTTTCTCTGTCCGTATATATTGTATTTGTTGAGTATCTTTGTCCTTTTGAGTCAGTTTCCGCTTCTTTATTCGGTTCTATTGTTTCGTTTTTACTCTTCTACCTTGACTAATTTTTTTTTTACCTCTACATTTTTTCGCAGCGTTCCCTATTTGTGGGTGTTAAGTTGTGGCCTATACTCTTCATTTCCCCTTTCATACAAGACTATTCATATTTGTTGTGATCCTTTTTATTAATATATTCTACGAAAAAAAAATTTCATTCTACTTAGCCCTTAAACATTTATATTGGTGATCGTCCGCGATTTTACTTTATACAATGTTTTTTTTATATTAGAAATGCCTTTTACTTCGTAAATAATTAGAGCCTTCCGTCTTTCCTTCGTTTTAATTTTCCCGTTTTCTTCGGGTCTGGACTAGAAAAAGGTCATCACGATGTCTGTCCCATTGGTCTCTGCATAAGATAAAGCCAGCCTCCCACCGCTCTCCCCTCCCTCCCTCCCTCCTTCCCTCCCTCCCTCCCCCACGAATCACTAGAATCGATGAAACCAATTTTCAGTATCAATCGTCTAATTAAAGTCTTTGGCGTGACTAATGCTCCCTCCCTGTCTTCCCTCATGTTACCATTTTTTAGGAAGGATTGGGAATGAGGGGAAGGCAAGACTTCCAGTCAAGGTCATTATTATGAGACAGACATTTTATTTGCTCCTTTTGATAAAGTTTAGTTTTCGTGCAGTAGTACCAAATATCAAATTATTTATCAAAAACAGTTTTAAGCGCTCTGAAACAATAGCAAGCCATACTGGAGGTAAAAATATCATGTGGCGGTATTGATGTGGTATTTGGAAGTTGATACAAATCCAGAGTGGGTTTCCTTTTATCGTTTTGCGAATATGGAAGCATTTTATATCGCATTCAATTTGCAATAATAATCCTCATTTCCTTAGTCAACATTCACTCTCAAACGTTTGCATGAAACAGTAACGAAAACCCATCCAGAGTGCAATAGCAGTCTTCAAATTTTGTTTTCCCGGAGAAGATCTCGTCAGTCAAAATATAAGGCTTCAAAGGATGGCGAGCGACATATGTTTAGGACAGGTACCAATCCTATACAATTCGTATTATTCCATAGTTTCTTCCGGACGTTCGGTGGCGCAAGCGTTAACAGCAAAATGGAAAATGTTACCAATTCGATTTAGAAAAAGTAAAGACCTTAAAATAGAATCTAAAAGAACCAGATGGGAAAACTGAAAATATCAGCTGTCTCCAGCGCTTGCTTCTTCAATAAAGAAAACTTGACAGCTATGAAATTGAAAGGAGAAATTTTCAACGCTTTTGCAGTCGGAAAGTGAAGCGTGTATAGATTTTTAGGTGCTAATCGTAAGGAAGAGAGGAAGACCTTGAAAGTTCTTGATATATGGAATGGAGGAGGTATTGGAAAGGAAAGATCTCAGTTTCTAGTGCAGAAAAAAAATATTTCTTAAAAATGACGGTGAAAACATATTTCAGAAGTTATCTAAAAATCAAAACTTCAAAATAAATCTTGGTGGGTTCAAGAGCCAAAACATCCCTTGCTGAATATGGCTTATTTGTTGTCTTATTAAAACTTGGAACTCGGAGGGCTGGAACGTGATAAAAGACAGACCTTTACCTGGGGCTAGAAGACTTTTTAATTTTAGACAAAATAATTTTTATTGCTTTATGATATGAAGAGTTTCCGAAGTTCGAGATTAATTTTTGTTAGAAGTACTTTTGATGTTATTAGTTTATGATATGGCCGTTTTTTTTTCGTCAAGAAATACGTCCAAAAAGTTGACTGTTATTAGTTTAAAGGCGCCTTAACTCAGCGCCGGTTTTTAAGTGTTAAAAGTATTATGGAACGAAAGTAGTTTCCGCCACCAGCATTAACTTTGGTCACCATTTGTTGGGGTAACCAACAGCGAATATCGGAATAATATGTCTGCCAACTCTTAATCACTGTAACCAGGTAACGTGAAGTATGGTAAATTTTATTTGGAGGGGTAGCCACCTGTGGATCTCGAACAAAATTTTACATCATCAGTATCGTCGTAATAATAATAATAATAATAATAATAATAATAATAATAATAATAATAATAATAATAATAATAATAATATAATAACAATAATAATAAAGTGGAGTAGGAAAGCTGAGCTGAAAATAGTTGAAGTGTCCTGTTTTACTATATCTGTTGAATTCTGATACTAGAAAAGGTTTGTTATGACCGGGATTAGTGAACATTTATATCTTGCCCAAATAATCCTCTCATTTATGAAATTATGCAATGCATTGAAACGGACTCCCAGGCTCGTATCAGTACCTTTTCCCACTCACATATTAATTCATGAAAACAAATGATAATAGCACAGGTAGCATGATTTCCCCATGGAAGAATGGCTACACACCGTGTAATACAATATTATAAAAACTTTTCCACGGGAAGGGGAAGCGTTGGGAGGAGAGTTTTATGTTATTTCCACGCATTGTGTTACGCTCCGTGCATTAACGAGTCCGCGTGGATTATAATATTTGTGGTCATTTACATTTATATTGTAAGTCATTTAATTTCCTATATATTTCGCTTTTTGCAGGATGGGATGGCTGGAGCGACTGGTCCGGGTGCAGTGCTTCGTGTGGCAGCGGCACTCAAGAAAGGAGGAGGCAAGTGACCACTTTTCTTTGCAAATTTCTGTCGTTTTTGTTGCGATGTTGCCGCGTCAGGCCTTTGGGAGTGAATGTATGTTTGAATTATGAGTCAGCTCGTATGGAAAGGATGAGTTTCGCAAGAAAACCCCCGCTACCTTAATCAACCCGTAATAAATGCTGAAGTGGAAGATTATAAGACTGCACAATAAAAGAGCTCAGTGAGCAGAGCAGCAGGTAGTATTTCCTGTTGTGCGGATTAGCGAGAAGGAATTAATAAAGCGCAAGGTTGGATAGTGAAGAGGGTCCTTTGATGAAGATGAAGGTTAAAGATTATTTTAAATTCAGTAGAAGCAAGTTGCACAGGTAAACAAAAGGGTGAATTAGGGATAAGGAAAACTGAGAGAGAAAACGGTAGCAGTGAATGAAAGTCAAAAGAGAATTTCAAGCAATATTGATGGGTGAAAAAGTTGTAGTTCTAGAAGGATGTAAGTCCAAATAGAAAAGTTGGCGAAATGAATCATAGATTTAAAGAAGTATTTGGAGGAAATACTGAATGAGGGAAACGTTACAAAGTGATAATAGTTCCTTGGTAATAAGGACATAGGCAATCAAGGTGGCCGTGAGTCGTATAACACAGTATTAACTTCACTTTGGAACGCATATGTTAGGATTTTGGCTGAGAAAGTGAACTTGAACAACAAAATAGATTGATAGTATCACTGCTAGCATTGTAAGATTTTTAAAATTTTGATAAAGCAATTTATAATAGAATAATGCAATATTCTTTATCCTTCCATTTCCAGTACGAATTCATTTTTGGTTTATGTAGAGAAGTCTAGTTATAGTTAATGAAAAAACAAAATTGTTGTTAGTTTTCTTTACACGAGAAGTACGAAGGTTGATTCTTGTCAATATAGTGTCGGCTGTTTCCCTGCAATGCAGAAGTCATGGTCAGTGCTCTGTGGGTTGTGTATCCTGAAGTACACAGAAGTGATTGCTGTTGGATAATAATTACTAGTTAGTCCATTGGCACTTCCTCACCTTTGACCAGTTTCATTACATGTAAATGAAATGCAGAGGTGCAATTTGTGTGCCTCCTAACCTGAAAAATAATGGAAAACGAAAAGAGAAATAGAGCGGTGCTTACCCTTTCGCATTTGACCGTTCTCTCATTCAAAAGCAGGACAAAAATATACAAAATCCAGACTCTGCTCCCAGTGAATTGGAAGTTTTCCGTTTCAGCTTTTGCTCGAGAGAGAAAAATGTCGATGAAACTGTGAGCAGAAATGAGATCTAGCGTTGAAATCATCTCCACACTGTTAATGGGTCGCAGGCTAAAGATCTAAGAGGCAGATTGTTTAGTAAAGTCGATTCCTGAATAGCGTAAATAATTCGGGTAATATATTCTGTATGTATTTTTTTTTACATTCAACACAAACTTTAGTAAATAAGTGTTAATTTATCTCACAAGAATAACAATAAATTTATAAGTTCCCGATACACTTCAAAACATTTTGTTGCTGGTAACTTTCTGTTACCTTTCGTTGCTGGTAACTTTCTGTAACCTTTTATAAGATGCTTCAACTATGTTAACGGGTGATTTAAAACAAATGAGGATATTAACTGCTTCACTAATGAAAAATGGACGTCATATATTTCCAGGTATTGTCTGAAGCCCGAAGGTTGCCATGGTTACAACACCGAGCGGAGACGATGTAACTTCTTCTCCTGTAACGGTAAGATAGTATCTGAACACATTACAGATAAAGACGACTTTCCAATTAACAGTCGTGAGAGTTCTAGTCATTTTTTCGTCAAAAGTAATGCACGTAAGTTCCTTTCCCCCTAGGGGTAGTGACGTCATTGCACCTCACGCGGTGCTCTGTAGGCTTTACTTAAAAGTTCTTTGCAATGTCCGTTTGACCCCTCAGATGCAATAGCTTTAGTTAGTTTTCTGCACCTCCGTTCAATTCTCTTCCATCTTACTCTCCTCCTCCTCCTCCTCCTAACAACTTTTTTCCAAGTGCAACTCCGAGATCTTCACTTTTAAAACCTTTGTACTTTAACTTTCCGTTTCAGCGCTGAATGACCTCATAGGGCCAGTGCTTGGCCATTGGCCTAGATTTAACATGCCATTCAAATCCGTAAATTCTTTTGTGTATCATGTGTATCAAGAACATGGTGGTAAATGGTTTTTAAAAAATCTTAAAACAGATAGTGATGTTTGATAAAATTCCGAGCATATGCTAACAACACTTAACTGCTAATTAGGAATCTCGTCGTAATTTTTACTCGAAAAGAAATTGTTGGTGGTTCAACTTTTTTTGTTCTGGAATCATAAGAGATTTACAGATTGACTTTCAATTTTACAATTATTGTTTTATTTCTTTTTTTTTCAAAAAACGGTCATACGAACTGTATTTATTATTAGAGTAATTGAAGTAGTTTAATTCGAAGGAAGTACTTACATCGAATGATGGATATACAGATCAAATATTCATATGGCCTGTTACAAAAAAATAATCCTGTAAGTCATTTCCTAAAAAAGTAAATTCATACATACTTTTTATCCAGATTTATCCCAAAGGAAAGATGACTTTCTATTGTTCAGCCCCGTAGGGCGGTAGTGCGGTCAGTGCTCCTCACGCGGTGCGGTGTAGGCGGCGATCCTTTGGGCCCTAGCTGCATCCCCTTTTACTATACCTCCGTTCGTATTATTTTTCTTCCTTCTTACTGTCCACCCTCTCTTAACAATTATTTCAATAATTATTTTGAGCGCCGAATGAACTCATAGGTACCAGCGCTTGGCCTTTGGCCTAAATTTGACATTCCAACTTACATGACACTCGAAGTGGAAGACACGAAGAGAACTCGTTACTTCCATTCAAAACAATAACAAACCATAGCTAGCAACTTCTTGCTTGTCACCCAAGTCCAGAATCACAGTCAAATGCAGTAGTTTGCCCCTCGTTAATTCAAACCGCTAGACTTTTTAAATCCAGTGTTTACCCTCAGCATGGTTAAGGAAATTCTGTCCGTAATGCACAATGCCAAGAACCCAGTTAACTTATAAAGGAACCGAACTTCAAGATAAACTCGTTTGAGAGCCCCTTCGTATTTAACAAAAGAAATTTAAGAAGTTAGGAAATAATGTGAAACGCTTTTCAGAGAAATATCGTAATTAAAATTGCATCATCCCTTTGTCATATTTAATGGAAAATCTTATCCATCTGTACCTTCGTAAATTAAACCGGTTCTAACCCTCAAGTTGGCTAATGGAAACATGATAAGTTTTAATTATCAAGGTAAATATACTACTCAGTCAAGAAAATTATATTTATAGAAAGGAAAGTCATTTGGGCGAGAGATTTATTTTGACATTAATGCCATCGTATGAAAATACGAACAATAATCTTTGACCCTTCAAGATTTGCGTGGTCTCCAGGTACTCCTCTGTATCCGCTACCTTTCTAATATTAACAATGGTGGCCATATTTACTTGAAAAAGAAATGGTCAAAAAAGTTTCAAATGGCAAAAGTCCGGCCGGTGCTCCAACTCCCTTCCACAGTCAAGACATTTATCTTCAATTTCCTCGACAATTTTGGAGGCTTTTGTCGTTGTCCAAAGAATTCCAGAAGCAATTCGAGCAGCACTTCTGGGTCTGTAACTTTTATCCCCCTACTTCACGAAAAGAAGTTGGAGAACTACGAGGAGGAGAGGAGATTTCCGCTTTAGAATATTTCCTTCACCGTTTATTTATATTCCATTTCT
This sequence comes from Macrobrachium nipponense, assembly GCF_015104395.2. Taxonomy (NCBI): domain Eukaryota; kingdom Metazoa; phylum Arthropoda; class Malacostraca; order Decapoda; family Palaemonidae; genus Macrobrachium; species Macrobrachium nipponense. The sequence continues at coordinate 117,142,329 of NC_061108.1, forward strand.
CATTCCAGGAACGCTGGACGTGTTGCATCTTCCAGACAAGCAGTACAAACCGCCAAAGTTCGGTTGGCGGGAATCGAGCACTCGACCTGGCTCGTGGAGGGCCGTTAAAAATCGGCCTCTTTTGGTCCACACGAAGGATATTTTTCCCGACGGCTTCCCGAAAGAGTTTTCCATCCTGATTACCATTCGACCTGATCTTGGGAATATGGTGAGTTTCAGCTGCCGTCTTTTCATTGGACATTAAATTATTGTTATAGGGAGAATCTTTCCTTTCTAGACACCTTTTAATGATGTAAAACTTGAGTCTTTCTTGAAATGGATTTGAAACATAATATCCACTAGCATTACTAATAATGATAATTAGCATATATTTCTCTATTCTTGGTACGGAAACTCCAGGTATTTTTAGCATTTCTAATATATATCCAAATTATAAAGTTAGTCGTCACCTACAAATATTATCAATTAAAAACAAAGAGTGTATTTAAAAACGTAATTAACTTTTTGTCGCTTTTCCATCTAATTAAAATTATTTTCATTTTATTCGGATTGTATTTGCAAGCCCCGTCCCCATAGAAGACGGCTTTTACAAAGTAGAATACCTTGTGATAAAAGGAGTTAAATAAAAAAAATATCGAAAATTCTGATAAAAAACATAAGGTAAATAATAAAATAATAAACATCAAAATGCAACTCGGCGGATGATATGTGATGACTTGTCCACAGGGTATGTTATTCATCATGCATCGTGCGTACGAAGGAGAGGTCTACCTAGGGCTTGGTCTGGGGTCAGGCCTCGAGCTTTTACACACGGGGCCTACCACTCCTGACGACGTGTTGCAGATCAATGTGGCTCCCATCAATGTCAATCTCACCGATGGACATTGGCACCAGCTGGCCATAAGGTGAGTCACGATATTACTTCTTTTTAACGCTTCAATACTCTCTCTCTCTCTCTCTCTCTCTCTCTCTCTCTCTCTCTCTCTCTCTCTCTCTCTCTCTCTCATATTTTGCAACCAGACGTTAGTTTTCTTCTTTGTTAAGCACTGCAATGCGCTTTCGTTGTTGACAACCACTGATGGAAAGACATACAGACAGCATAACTCAAAATATTTAAATAAATATTCCATATCATTTGCGCTAATGTAACATTAGTAATCAAAAAGACAAATGATGATTAATTATTCCGTTTTTTTTCTGCTATGGATGAAAAATATACTGTATTACATGGGCTTCATTCACAAATGAAAATTCATTATATGAGGATAAGTCCACGCTTTCATTAACTGTGGAAAGGTCGGGCAATCGGAAGCTCAGTGAAATCACTGATTCCATTGAGATTGATTATTAAGCAAATGAGGTCAATGAATGGATGCCTGTTTCATCGAATGCTCCTGTGTGAGACGATACTTTGGTCATTATTGTTAATTAGCTGCTACAATCACGCTTTTTAATAACATTCATTGGGATTAATTGGCTTCATTGAATGGTGTGGCCTCTTTGTGACCAGCGGATTGATTTTGGCTCTTTGGGGGAAATATTCGCTGCGGAGTTTTGTTTCTGCGTTTATTTGTTTAATCCTTTGACCTTCCATTTCACTTTTATACACTTACTCACTCTTCAAAGATGTTGTCCCTCCAACATCAAGTTGAAGTAATATGGATGCCAAAGAAGTTAACAAAAGGTTAGAGTGTGCATCTATGCATCCTGTATAACTTGAGATTATACATACGATGTATATGGTGTACGAGGTTTAGTTTATGACAAAAAATAATATATTACCATCCAACTTTACTCCTGTTAATGCACTATGATACTCTCCATAAGTGAACACATTCTTTTTAGTTAATGTAACTTGGTTGATTACCAAACAGATAAGTAATTATTATTATGGCGCACTTATAAACTGAATATCGTTGTTGTGTGATGTTTTTTTGAGATTTTATTATTAAAGACTTTTTTTTTTTTTTCCTTTCTCTTCAGCGTGATGGAAGACAACGCCATTCAGGTGTATGTCGACTGCCGCTGGATAAGTCGACAGGTCCTTCGACGATCAACTTTAGAAATCCCGATGGACACTTTATTGTATGTTGGTGGGATGCCTGGAAGGAGCTACGAGGTAAAATCTGATTTTTAAAATAAAAACCGACAAATGGATAACCTCAGTGATCAAAATTATGCTTGAAAACCAACAACATAAATATGAAAAACTGCATGGAAACAAAACCATTCTGCTTGCTTCATTATGCAGGTCCTTGGGTGTACATTAACTTGCATAGGTTTTCCATGTTATTATTCTTGAGGCCTATTCTTAGTGTTAATAGCACCAAGAATGATTTAGCAGCATTAAATACTTGTATACTTTCTGTCCACATTCTCTGCGTAACTATCTCCATTATATTATTCGTTTTTGTTATGCTTGTATGTGAAACCTTAAATTAGACGTTGAGCTAAAATGTGATGTGTAAGCATTTTCGTCAATAGTTTTGCATATATTGTATATATAATGTAAATGTAAATGTATATATATTATTATATATATATACTATATATATATATATATATATATATATATATATATATATATATATATATATGATATATAATTATATATATATAGATATATATATATTAATATATCTATATATAATATATATATATATATATATAGTTTATTATATATATATATATATATATATATATATATATTTGTACAATGCAATTAGTTCTATTCATAATCAAGAAAATGTTATTCTTCCACCACAATATTCCCAACCACTCTGCCTTTCGCACCCAACAGGGAGAAATGGAGCAGTTTATAATCAGCAGATCGTCCGATGCCGTGGCTAAGCAATGCAAGCCGGAGCCGATTCCCATCATCGACGAAACACTGCAGGTGAGTAGAGGGAATGGCACAAAGGGTGAGGTGGTAAGGGGGTGCGAAATCACCAAGCAAAGCTTGTTACGAAGTGGTTCTCCTCTCTAATCTAATCTGATCTCGAGGCGTTTGGAGCAGCTCCTGGTTGGTGGGGTCGGGGTGGTTGGAAGTTGTTAGTTTCTAGGGCACATTAACTATGTCTAACTTCGATTTTAAGTTTTGGGGTAAGCGGTTTGAATTTAATGTGTGGGAGTTATAGAACAAGGCGTGGGAAAATAAAAGTTCACTGTATCACTTAGAAAATTTACATGCGTTTACTTTGATTTATGAAGTACTTGAATAACTGTGAAAAATTAAAATGAATCTTGACTACCTACTGTAGAAAACAACCATATATATGTAGTAGACCCCCAACAGAAATATACCACGCAGAACTTAGCTGCTTATTAAAAAAAACAATATTAGAAACCGAAGATTTAGAATTCCCACCAGCATCCTATTAATTATAATTAGGGTCGTCCACAAGGATGATTGACATCCTTGCGATTTAATAGCAGTAATTTTTCTCTGTAAATATCACCATTTTCGTACGTGTCTTTGATTTGTGCCATGATTTCGTCTTATTCCATTATGTTACACCCGTATTTACTCCATGAGATGATAATCCATTCTTTGGAATTGTTACACATTGCAGTTTTGTTGACGGGTATTGAGATTTGTAGAGCTATTTTGTGTTCGTTGTTTGTGTAATTTGAAAGGATCAAGTGACAGATAAAGACCTTTTGTTTTAGCCTGGACATAGGTTATTATATATATTTAACTAGAAAAATGGGAATAACCTAATGAATATTTAGATATTTGTAGCCATTAAAGTCATTAACGTTAATAATAAGGATTAATATACTTAATAAAGACCGTTTCGTAAAGTAATGTTATTAACACTACAATTTCATTTTTGTATTACAATCTATCCCAGAGGGGGTTAGTGCCGTGAGTGCACTTACGTGGAGCACTGTAAGCATAACTCAAGGGACTTTGCAGCGTCCCGCAACCTCTTGTATTTCTTTTACTGTACCTCCGTTAATTTTCTCTTTCTTCCATCTGACTTTCATCCCTCTCCTAACAATTGTTTCGTAGTGCAACTGTGAGGTTGTCCTCTTGTTACACCTTTCAAACCTTCTTATTGTCACTTTCCCTTTTATTGCTTTATTGCCTCATAGGTTCCAGTGCTTGGCCGATGCCCTGAATTCTACATTCTATTTTGGATTACATTCTTTGAATACACATTATAGCATTTCTCATTAAACTTCAAATTAGCAAATAATATCTACACCCAGGATACCGGTCGACCTCTGGGGCTTGTCATGCAGCAAGAACAGAACAACCACATTTTCCCAGTCGTCCACCACCCATACAATGGGGGAGCCTCGGAAGAATACGACTACGACCACTATGACGAAGGAGGAGACTACGAGGGCGAATACGATAACGATGGTGAAGAGTACGACGACGTAGGTCCAGACTCGTACGATAATTATCCCAATTACGTGTACGACGACTACGGAGATTTCGAGGGAGACCGAATTCCAGGCACATCGGACTGGGAGAGTCCTCCCTCCACTTACGTAGAGGAAGTGGAGGCCCAAAGCGCCGAGAATGGTGCGGAAGAAGACAGGCGCAGCGAGATGAAAGAAATGCCGGGAAAGGGGACGGAAGGGGAGGAGGCGGAGGAAAAAGGTGCACATTTCGAAACGGGGATTCCTGCCGCCTCTTCAGGAGCTACTGACGACGAGGACCTCATCGAAGGTTCAGGAGTGCTGGAAGGGAATGGAAGATTTGGTAAGTAGGAACTTCTGTTATCTGTAATGTCAGCGCGTTTTGCGATTAAATGTAAGCTATTGTGTATAAGATATAAGAAATTGAAAGTAAAAAAGTTTTTCTATGAAAATTTGTAAAAATACTCAACAAATGGTTCTGTTCTCCAATGGGCTGATTACTCGAAAGTGAGATTAACATTTTCTGTGAGTCAGTTATCTTTTCACTACAGATACAGTTTCATTCTTGTATAAGTATTCTTTATTTCGTCTGATGTTACATTACCTTCCGTCTTCATTTTGACAGTTTTGACTTGGTCCGTGTGGTCTGGTTGTTCTACATCCTGTGATGGAGGCGTTCGCATCCGATCATTCAGATGCCTTCCAGGTCAGGTAAACCTGGAGGAGTGTGTCCACTCTGGAATTGAGACGCAGGAACAGAAGGCCTGTAACCTTCAGCCGTGTCCGTCAACAACCCCGGTCAGTCATTTACCAACGACGACCACCGAATCCCCGACCACTCCCACGACACCACCCGTTTTGGCAGACACAGAGTCTCCATCTCCAACGCTCTGGGACCCTCCGGAAGAGGCGAGAGTCCAGTACCAGAAGGAGATCATGATGCAGAACATTCCCTACGTGACGACGACCAACGTCATCCTCCCATCCGTCACGACGTCGGATAACGGGCGTCCTTTGGGCTCTGTCGTCACCTCTCCAGCTCCTCCCCCTATAGTTATGACGACGCCCAAGCATGTCCAGATGCATCCTCTCTTCCCGACGACGGTCATCAATGCGGGAGGCCCAATGGAACCCGTGCAGGAAAGAAATTACGTCAATGACACGCAGCGGTTTTATTCAGAAACTAAACCTTTAAAGCCTTTGAAATCGGATCTCTCGGCCTCTAAATCGGTTTGGCAGGTAAGAGCCTTACATATTATTTTTACATGTGTATTTGTACCGACAAAGGTTAATAGTTCAAAAATTTGGTACTCGATAATTGTGTGTGTATTTTCACAAATGTATAGTAGAGAGTTGTAGCTCTTTATTAAAGTTAGTAATCTCCATGATTGAAGTTGATAGTAAATTATAAAATATTCAAATATTCAATGACCATTTGATTAAAGAGGTTTTGCCCATTTTATTTTTTTATTCAGCAGTGCCAGTGTATTTTCGTCTAGCACTAACGACAATTTAAATTTAGAATTTAACTGGGAAATATTATTGCCTTGCCTTACTTCATCTCTAATATCATGCCTTGTTTCAACATTTCAATATATGTATTTAATAGAATGAAAATTGTGCCGCACATTGCACCTAGATATAGAAAGTCATTTAAAATGTGCAATTTTAGCTCTTGATAAGGCGTTTTTCTTTTGCCTTTTCCAGATGTCAAACAGGTTAAATGAATGCTCTTGTTCCTATCTAGATCCCAGAGACGTTAATAAAATGTAAAAAGAACATTTCTGAAGTATGTATAGTTAAATTATTGCTACACTCTTCAGCTGCGTTAGTAAAACGGCGTTGCAGTTTGTAATTCAGAATAACGGGGAAAGACGTATGAAACACATCGCAGTTGTTACAAATAAAAGGTCTCTTGTCGAAAGCTTTTGTGAAAACAGAAAAGAAAAAAATGGGGAGACAATTAGCCTTCGCAGATAAAATACGCCTCTGTTTAAAATCCCGTTTACGAGAGCTTTTATGAAAGAATAATAAGGTAAGCGACTCTGACAAAAAATGAAATTTAGAGGAGTGGAAAATGTCAGTTTTAGATCCACATCCATTTCCGAAATTACATTTCCACTTCAGTGATCAGGTTTTGCTCTCTCACTCTTCTGTTTCGTCCCTCTGAGTAAACGGTCATGATGTTCAAATAATGATCGTTCTAGACTTGCCACGTATCAGTAATTTAATTGTTTATTTCCTGTATAAAGTATTTCGACATTTTCTATTTCGGGCAGTTGGGAAATCATTTCATGGAACACTTGTTTGATCGTTATAAGTTTACAGTATGTTTTTAATGTGTTGACCCAAACATATACATGTACATGGATGTGTATAGACTAATTAATCACAACAGCAGTTGGCTGCACATATTTTATATTTGTAGTAAGCGGTTCGAATATTGCAATAGAATAGGTACAACAACAACAACAATAAAGCATTCAGAATGAATGGTTTTCATTTTGTGTAGAAAGAGATTCGTATGTGACTGAATAAAAAATATCAAATTTCAACATAACTTTTCGAAGAAATAAATATACCAGACAATTAGTCTCATATTCGGTGTTGTGCATTTTTGTGTCCTGATAAAAATGAAATTACATTTTCACAATTTTGTTCTCTTTCTCTGTAATGTCAGGAAAAGAAATGTTTAAAAGATTTGAAAGCTAAAAATTCTTGCGTTACTGATCCTTTACTGACAGGAAGATTTTTCTTTTCCTTTTTATTTTCTGCGGGGACAAATGTCATTGACCTCGTCGTCAACTCATCAAGAAAACCGAAGTCTGCCAGACAGAAACTTTTAATTAGAGCCTCATTTTAGGCCGTCATGGTTAATATTTTTTCCTGGTGATGGAAATATTAAACTCTACCAGCGTTACCTCTTTCTGAATAATATCACGAACGAAAGATAAAGTTCAATAGACAATTAGGTTCCATGAAATTTGCTGGAAAATTTCCCACCTTTTTTAATGCTCTCCAGATGCAAGTGTAATTGAATTCGCTTATCATTTTATTCTCCTTTCTGAATATTTCCCAACAGCCACAGGTGGGCAGAGACCTAAACGAAGTGATGCCTCCTGGGGAAAGACCTTCTGCAACAGCCAAGAAGACTGCGTCGTCCTGGAACCGGAAATGGAGTTATCACTATCACCATCAGCACCGCATGCGACACCATCACACAAAACGTAAGAAAGGAAGAGAGACTCATACATACTTTCGACCTATAGGATGCTATTTCAGTGACTGACCAGCATTGTCTTAGTTGTGAAACTTTGTAAGGTTAATAGTGTTATCAAAAACTGAAATTACATTTGACTTACACTGCAATTTCAGCTCTCGTCACCTTTGCATTGAATAATCAGTCACGTTATTGTGACATTCCCAAAGAAATGACCATTTCCCATAACGTTCAGGTATCCCAGTTTCTATCTGTGAAGATTCAACCTCATGAACCACTCGAAGGTAGTTAACGTGGCGGACTAAATCATGTCGATTGTCCTTGTTGTTTCAACAGATCAGTTCATGCAAAACGAGCGAGAATGCGGAGGGGGCTGTCTCAACGGGGGAGTGTGTGTTTACGGAGGCGTTTGTCACTGCAGGGGAGGCTGGAGGGGCAGAAGGTGCGAGCAGGCAGATTGTGGACGCGGCTGCATGAATGGAGGTGTCTGCATTGCGCCCGACACCTGTCGCTGTCCGCATGGGTACACGGGCACCTACTGCCACGATGGTGAGTACCCTCTATGGCTTGGGTATGGGATAGTGGGTCTTATTCTTTGAAAATTGAAAGATGTCTACCCTTTGGAAGCGTTGTTTGTTAGCTCTTCTACTTCCTCAGATGATCTGTATATGGAACTTTTCATGTTTGGAGATGACGCAAGCGGTCTCGCGACTGATTTAAAATTTATAGTCTCGCCCTGCAGAGTATGGTATTGGTGTTCTTTTACACAAGATAATATTGCTTCTCTGGTCGGCGATTCAGTCATTAATGCCATTTCTAAACTTGCATTTCAGTAAAAAATAATTTTATTTGACACTGATAAAAATTTGTCATTTTTTTCGGTTCCGAATTCCCGACTGATGAGACAGAGTGGTCTTTTTAAACTTTCTCCTTGTAGGTATGGATGTAGTGTATCGTGAATTACATTCACCGTCATATTTTTTATACCATTGGTAAATTCATGATTATAGGAGGAAAACCAGGAGGTGAATGCCTCCGAGGTTAGGTTAACTTAGAGGTCCTTTGGCTTTATGGTACATATGCAGCAAATATGCCAGAATGACAACAGTTGTGGTGACTCTGGTAGCTTACAGCTCCATGGTTTTCACCGAGTGAAATTCGATCATCCGTGTTCTGAAGTCGAAGTACATAAAATTGCTTCTGAATATGTAACAATTGATTTAATACGTAGGCTAAAACTGTATTTGACAGAGTCTATCGATTAACTTGTTGCTACCAAACTTTGCACCAGGCAGTGAAAATGAGTAACAAAGACTGCAATAACACCTGTTTGATCGCCCAGTGCCGTTCACTACTTTTAACTCTAGTAAAATGAAAATAAATAAATAATTTGTGGATCTGTGCAATGTCTGGAAACAAGAAGCAAACAGAAACCAGAGAAACGTCACATCGCGTTTAGGTAGTTTAATTCTTAGCCACCGTCAGCAAAACATGCTAGAATTCAATTTCTCATATTTTCGGCAGCGCGTAAAATTTCACACATAAAAGTATAACCTCTGCGTATCATCTGGAGAAAATGGATATCTTGGGTTTTGAAGAGATGTCATTTTCTTGTGTGAACGGATCACCTGGAAGAAAATTACCTTTGCGTTGTGAGATCCGCTGTCACCATGACAGTTTATTCAAGGTGGAAATTGGGTAAGGTGATACATAGACGACCTTTGAAATGGTGTTCGTGTAAATTTGTTTATATATCTCCTGGGAAAGTTCGTTGTGATGATATCCTCACACACTGTTACTTCACTTTTTCATATCAGTATATTATATTTTTTCAATAATTTATCATTCTACTCTTAGTGTACCCCCGTAGGGAGGTATTGCGGTGCACTGTACGCATTACTAAAGGCTCTTTGCAGCGTCCCTAGTTGCAACCCCTTTCATTCCTTTTACTGTACCTCTTTTCATATTCTCTTCCTTTCATCTTACTTTCCACCCGCTCCTAACAGTTGCTACATAATGCAGCTGCAAAGTTTTTCTCCTGCACACCTTTCAAACCTCTTTACTTCAATTTCTGTTTCAGCGCTGAAAGACCTCGTAGGTCACAGCGCTTGGTCTTTGGCCTAAATTCTGTATTCTGTCTATCTTAGCGTAGCCGGTTCATCAAAATGATGACAGTGTTTAAGTAATTGTGCATTTACATCTTACATAGATATTGACGGTACGAACATGAATTGGTGAAGCTGATTGCTTCCTGAATGTTATGTAGAGAAACATTATGTTAAGGTAAATATAACTCTGTCTGGTCCCTATGCTCTATATGAAAACAAATACCGAATCATGAATGAAATAAGTTTTTAATAAATACAGATACTGTTCCTGTACTGTAAAGAAAAACGTGTGATGTAATATGCTATAATAGTCAGTGGTTCACATAAATAGTAAAAGATTTTATATAATTGGAAGTGCAGTTTATCGTATCGTTTCATGGCACAAAACATTTTTTTTATTTTTGAAATATTTTCCTTAGCATGAAAAGTAACTTTATACGGAGCAATCAATCAATCAATAAATATATATATATATATATATATATAATATATATATATATATATATATATATGTGTGTGTGTGTGTATGTGTGTAAGTATGTATGTATATAAAGTATTTATATATATTGCAAGAGTACTTCTCAATAGACAATCGTAATTTCTTTCATTCTTTAACGAATATTTTCCTTACCATGAGCACTTACCCCATGGAACAATCGGATAAATGTCACAAAAGTTATCAACAGAAAGTCGTAATTTGGTTTCTTATACCTTATGTTTTAATGTACAATACCTACCATAAAAAATATTAAAAACTGTATCGTTTGAAAAGTAATTTATCAGTTTTGAATTGCTATAAAAAAAAATCGGTAATGCTATTTCTCTAGCAGTGTGATAATTTTTGTTTCTGGGTAACGTCACCTTGTTATAATATTTCTATTTTATTTTTTCTTTGTTTTTTTTAATGATATGATGAATTACAACTGGCATACAAAACTGAGCATCCTAGCGTGGAAGCTTTAAGACGATCAAAGAAAAGTGTCTCTAAGAGTGAATGAGTGAATTGAGATCAGCGAGGCATCGGTGCTCCAGCCTTGAAGTGTACAGAACAAAAAATATGGTTACATAGTCCGTTTTATATACTACGATTATAATTTTTAAAGGCAAAATTTCATTGGTAACGATTGGATATCCCTCAGATTGAGTGTGTAGAATCATTAATGTTTTTTAAGGCTGTCTTCTGTTTCTTCAGTAGTTTATGTTTTGTAAGGTTCTGTAAAGTTCTGTTAAATACCAGCTCTACCCTATCTTGAAAAAATGCCGGTTGTGAATTTCATGAATGTTTGAGATGGCCACCTTCACCGCGTGAAAATCTTGTTCATATTAATCTCCAGGATGTCTATAGAAAATCAGAGACTCGCAAGAATTCTGCAGACTCTAGATTAATGTAAGTATATTCTTGCTCTTACATCCTTGTCTTAAACCTTAGAAATCCATTCAGTAGTATTTGACAGTCTCTTGACTTTGTAAAACATTTGCGTTTGGCTTTAAGAATCACATGAATTCCATAGACATTGCTCACATTCGTAGGATTTCTTTTAATTATTGTGAGGATCAGCGAGACAAATTTCGATGTTTTTGGAAGCGACGTGCTAAGATGTACTGGTACATAATGGAACATGAAGACATCCAAGAGGTTTGTGAAACGTTGGTATATCCTTGGATACTAGACATATAGACAACATTGGAGAAGTTAAACGTATGCGAGGATCCTTGTATTTACTGATACAAGTAGGTATCCAGTATTCTGACAGTGAAGACTTCTTGAAAGCTTATGAGATTTGTGTGTACATGTAACATATGCTATTTTGTGTACGTCTTCTGAAGATATTTATATCCATTATAGTAGTTATTTTAAGGATCATTATGAAGATTAGAAAGTGCTCATACATTGAATGAACTGATGATCATTATTTCTTGATTCCCAAAATATAAAATAAGTCGGGGAAAGCTTCCAGTCCTCTCCAAAACTTCGAGCCTTATTAAAGAGAACGAATCCACTGCTTGCCCAATGTGCGACCGTGACTCATCAATAATACTAGGGCGGATAACGAGCGTTTACACGGAATTACATCCATTATCATTTCCACACGAGATTCTATTATTAGCTGTTCGACGGTCAAGAGCCGATGTTAGTCCAAGATTCACTAAATCCTAACAACGAAGCAATATGAGACTTGGTAACAGTATTGTCGACGCTCGTTTAAAACTTTTCCTTCATCCTCTGGCCATTTAGATTCCTTCTCAGCAGAGCCCTCCAAATGCGAGTGGAAGTACAAAACAATAACGTTCCAGCAGTCGTGTTTATGGCTCCTTTCGTTGGGTGCTCTCTGAATAGAATGCGCCAGACTGGTGTCCATCATCTTAAAAACGCCTCCAGATTTAATGGTTAGCTGTCGCGAGGATTAATAGGAAATGCCATTGCCATCCATTCCCCTCCCTTTGTGGTGTAGTCTGTCCCCCCTCCCTCTCGTTTTTGTGTACTCTAATTTGGGCCCCTTCAGTTTCGTTGTTTGTGTCTTTTCATTACTGGGATCTACTCTTAAGCTTTGTTGGCTTCGAACAAAAAGGGAAGAAAAAGGATGAAAAATAAACTGGGTTCAGACAGAAATTAATTGCTCTTTAAATGGAGTTCTTTGGGAAATAAATGAGATAACTTTGCGAACACATGGCTTGTTAAAACATTTTCCTCGGTTGTGTTGTTGCAAGTAACTCCTTTGTCCTGTTTCTGTTTTGTACTTTATTCGTGAGAATTTCACTCTTCATTTGCTCAAGATAAAGGGTTGATAAGATAAGAGAATAGCCTGAGTTACTGAAGCTTTCTTAGAATGATCGTAATTTTCAAAGACTTAATTTTAGCTTTATAGTTTAATATCTAGTTATTTCCTCACCATCATAGCGGTGGGGTATGATAAAGAAGAAAATATTGCTTGGTTATTCTAATTAAATTTCTTGAGAGAGAGAGAGAGAGAGAGAGAGAGAAAGGGAGAAGGGAGAGATTATTCTTGATAGAGAGAGAGAGAGAGAGAGAGAGAGAATTGATTAGGCGTGAATATGAACAATTGTCTGAAAATCGGGCAGAACCGTTATGTCGTTCATTTTTTCAACATGTGGGTCATTCCTTTCTCAGAAGAATTTCTGAAAATGTGCGTTCATTTTGAATGATAATGCGGCAGGTCACTTTTAAGAGATTGCCGAATTAATATCTAATTCTCAACACACTCCTAAAGCACTAACATTTTAAACGTTTCTGTGGTAGCATCTAAGATGTAGTCAAGTTCCTTACTTCCTTGAGTCGAAACAGCCTACAACTTGAAACCTAGAAATCTCTACATCAATATTTTAAGTGAATATATTTTATATGTATATTTTATATCAAGAAGTAGGAAAACGCAAAGTATTCAATTCCTAGGGCCATTCTTTTTTTCGGCAAATGTCTGAGTAATCAGGAAATATGAATGATTATAATCCTGTTATTTGTGTTTCTTTGAATTTCCAAATTGGGTTTTTCTTCATATCTGAAATTTGCTCCTAAAATTCAGACGTATCGCAGTTCTGTTCATCTTTGCTTAAGTTCAAAGGAAACTTCTCATTAACTTTCTAATTGTCTTGTCGGCTCAGGTATATAATATTATGATTTCATTTTATACGAGAGAAAAATAATCCCGTCACATATAATTAGGATTAAGTACCACATTCGGTTTGTCCAACTCGAAAGAACAGTTGCACCGTTACAAAGTTGCCAGACTCATTGCGAGTGAAAATTTCCGTAACATATCTAGATATTAACATGATGATATTTCTCAAACATGTTCACAAACCTCGTCTTATTTGAACTTTCCGTAACAGCTGTCTGCAGCCCTTCGTGTGCAAATGGAGGTACTTGTATCATACCTGGTCTCTGTGCTTGCCCCTCTGGGTTTCTTCCTCCAGCATGTACTCGTAAGTTTACTATGTTGATTTGAGTTTGTTTGTTCCATTTAGTTGTAAATTGTCTTTATTTTCCTTTTTTTTTTTTTTTTTACTTATCAGGTACATAGGCACTTTTGCTTAGTTTTTTTTTTTTTTTTTTTTTTTCGGTACACAAGCACTTGGAAATGTTTGTTTGCATTTATGCCTTCTTATACCCTGTGTTTTTTTTTTTCTTATTTAACTCTCATTCTTTATTTCTATTAGTTCATTTTTCCTTTGCAGCAGTTATTGAATTGATAAAAACTCAGACTCATCACATCATCAAAGTAGTTGTAGAGTCTAGCATTTTTACATTTTCATAGTTTCTGCTACTTTCTTCTTCTTCTTTTTTTTATTTCTTATACAACGCACGGTAATGTAAATATCATCACATTCACATTTTCCAGCCTCTGTTTCCGCTGGAAGGATCGTCCCGTTTCGAATTTCTTTCTCCATTATGTTAATCCTTCTTTGTGTAGTTTATCTCAGGATATGCTAAATTTGCTTTACCATTCACGTCTACTGTATTCAACTTTCATACCTTTATTTTTTAGTTTTAGTTCCAGTGTATATGAAACGCCCCTTTTTTTTTTAGCTCATTTGCCATATATAAATTAAATTATCCTATGTCTAATTTTATGTGATTCAGTTCCTTTACGTATCAAGCCAGATTATTTTTACGTTGTTCAAATAATATATTAAGTCTCCTGCGTCTCTTATTTTACTGTGTTTGTGTGTGAAGTCTCCGTTTTATAGTTCAGTTCCAACATATGTTAGTTTTTTCTGATTTCAGTTTTAATTTTTCCATTTGCTTAACCATTTTCCAAATGAGTCAATCACCCATCTCTAATTTTAATTCCTGTGTACGACAAACCATCATTTTCATAATACGTGTTTATAAGAAACCTCCCTTTCCTAATTAAATTTATGTGCTCAGTCTCCATTGGAAGTTTAATTCCCATTCCTGTTAATTCCTTGGAATTCTGTTCCTAGCCATGTGCACTAAGCGTTGCCTACACGGGGGAATGTGCACTGGTGTAGATATGTGCACGTGTCCCAGTGGGTACAGTGGACCGAGGTGCGAATCTGCAGTATGCACGCCTCACTGTCAGCACGGAGGACGCTGTGTCGCTCCTGGTGTTTGTTCATGCACAGCTGGGTACGGCGGACCCATCTGCCAAAGACGTAAGTCGTTAGACACGGGTCCTTAACCTCCTGATGACTCCAGACCCCCAATGAATTGCCCAATATGGTTCCATACCCCCTTTGCTTAAGTCTACTTAAGTCCTATTTGTTGGCAATATTAATTAATATACTTAGTTTAATACATACTTTAGGTATAAATAGCTAGGAATAGAACATACAAGATTAAAAGCATTTATAGTTTTATATAGTTATTTATGTACAAAATGTACCCATGTATACATTGACTCTTTAAAATCAAATATATTATCCAGAGATCAAGTCCCATACCCCCAGCATGTGACTCTCATACCCCCAAGGGGTATGGATACCTCCTGATAAGAACCCCTGCGTCAGAGCATCAATCACTCCTCGGATGATAGAAGACTTTTAAAAACTCTATATTTTAATGAGCTTTTAATATTCATTTTTGCCCATTTTTATTTAGCTACAATTCTCTTACTTTTTTTGTTAACTTTTAATTTTTCTAAACCTTTTACGATAAATTATTTATTTAATACTTTAAATTTGTTTGACCAGTTTTTCTCTTCTTCATGAGTATATTTTCAGTTTTTTTTTTTTTTATTGCTCTTATAAGTAGAAGTAGTGTTCAGTTTTTTTTTTTTTTTTTTTGCTCTTTTTATTTTTTTATTGCTCTTATAAGTAGTAGTATGGTTCATTTGAGAACATGACAGGCCATCTGTTCCAGCCGTGTGTCGACCGCCGTGCCAGAATGGTGGTGCATGTGTAGCCCCTTACAGATGTCGCTGTCCGAACGGTACATTTGGTTCATACTGCCAGAATTGTGAGTTTTTGTTTTACACCATTTTTTTCTTAAGTTTTTATAGTTTGTCCTGTGAAACAGCCTTTTCTTATTTCTTCAATTTTTTTTCCTCATTCCCATCTCCGTCATTCTTACTATTTTTACACTCTTAAGTAATTTTTGGTTGTCATTTATTTATTTATTTGTTAATTTATGTTTGTTCATTGCATTCGCTGAAAGCTCATATTTCTGGAATAAAACTATGATTCTCATTCTCGGCGTTGATGCTTAAGTAAATCTAGGTTTTTTCGATTCTTTTACGCTGAGCTAGAGAATTTTCCCGTCTTGCCTATTTTTAGGGCAGTGTGTTCAGCCATCCCTTGCCTCTGTCATCATCAGCTCTTTATTCGAAACTACAGCATTTCGCACTAACCTTTGTCACTTTTATCATTTATCGGTCTTCCAGTGCAATTCAAAATGGCCTTATTGGTACCGGGTCCTAGGTTTTGATTCTAAATACCCATCTCACCTAATCCTCTCAGGTTGCCAAAACTGTCCAGACTTCACCATGGTAACATGGAGATTGCCACTGGACCGATTGCTCGCTTCAGAACGTTTTCATTTCATTTTAACTTTTTTTTTTCTTTTTTTATCGAGGCGATTTAATTTGTCGCATGCGGCACTCAAAATACCACGAAACCGTGGTGCAGCATCACGTAGCCAAAAATCATTGTGAAGCGAAATATTCGTAGCTCTCAATAACTAAGAATATACAGTTGTTAATTGTTGTTAGTAATGCTAGGATACGAGTCTTACCCGTCAAACGGGGATAAATGAGGAAAAGAAAAAATAAATCACAAAATCATAAAAATATTCTATTACAGTACATTAAAAAAGTGCATTAACATTCGCTCTTCAAAATCTTACGATTGATTTAATAAGTTCTTGAGGATACTTATGTCGAAAGGTATTTACCGTGTCTCCACGAGTTGGTTATATGTTTTATTTCGCCGTCAATTTGGGGAGGAATGATTACTTCTGTGAATTCTGCTCTTGAATCTTTATCGAACACTGTTTGGGTTTTGGGCGTCATTGTTGTAACGCCTCTGTCTTTTGGACCATTCGTGGAAATTGGTTGTTTCTTAAATTTCCCAGGCCGTCCTTCTTGTTGAGAAATATTTAATCTTTTCCTTAATATTTAGGCTTGCCTTTTTTCCCCCTCATACTTTCCTTTTTTTGTTCATGGGGTAAATACCCCGTCCCCATTGATCGTCTAGATTCTAATCAAAGAAATCCTACAAGAAACGTTGTCCACAGTGTTGTAAACCATTAAAAAAACTTCTACTTTCAACGTGTGGGTCTAGTTTGAACGAGTAGCAGCTCTCTCTCTCTCTCTCTCTCTCTCTCTCTCTCTCTCTCTCTCTCTCTCTCTCTCTCCCCTCACATTTCCTGTCAGTGCAGTGGACGTTTCCCGCAGACGCAAGACTAGGGTTTTATATTTTTTATGTATTTTTTTTAATTCGCGGGAACTTTACCAATTGAGTTTTTCAATAAAGCATAAGTAACGTTACTTTCTCTTCGTGAATTTATACATTTTCGTTGACCGTCATTATTATTCTTATAATAGTAGGTCGGTTGAAAATGTCGTAAACTTTTTTTTTTATTCGTTCTTATTGGGTCTTGGTATTGCGATGCTGAAAATAAGGAAGGCTCCCGAAGGTGATTGTTTTGAAATGAGGATACTAGCCTCAGGCCAATGTCGCCTATTAGATTACATCAGTAAAGCATTTGTGATCGGAGATGTTTAGCAGAGGAAAAAATATGCTTATAAGTTTTAGCTGTGATGAACAGATCGGGAATTCTCTATATTCAATCATTGTTGTTTTAATGAGTAATGTAGCATGGCAACTTTAGTCCTTAGACAGTTTGAAATTTCACCAAAGAGATCTAAACAGTTTTTCAAAAGAGATCAGATATAATCACAAATAGCGCAAATAGAGAGTTTGAGCGTCAAGTTTTTCGAAGAATGGAAAGAATATGAAGTTTTCAAATATTCAGACTACAAAGTAAACAGAACTGTTTTGTTAATTCTTATTGTTATTGATGAGGTTTTGGAAATTTGGTCCTCAGTAGTATATAGTATATATAATGTTGTGTATATATATATTATAATATAATTCTAATCTATATAATATATAATATGTATATATATATATATATAATGTATGGTATGTATGTATGTAATGTTAAATAGTATTATTATGTATGTATGTATGTGTTGTATGTATGTATTACGGTATGTATGTATGTATGTATTGCATGTAATGTATAATATATATATATCATAATTATTATATATATATATTATGTATATATACATATATATATATATATATATATATATATATATATATATATATATATGTATGTATGTATGTATGTATGTATGTATGTATGTATGTATGTATGTATGTATGTATGATGATGTATGTATTGTATGTATGTAGTATGTATGTATGTATGTATGTATGTATGTATGTATATATATACATATATATATATATATAAATTATATATTATATAATATTTATATATATAATATATAAATATATATACATATATATATATAATCTATATATTATAGTTATATATCTAGATATATATATATATATATATATATATATATATATATAAAACGTGTGTGTGTCTCCTTTACTATTTGACTATTGTTTGGAATAATGAGTAAAGATAAGAAAAAGTCTATTTTTTCATGTGGGAATGAGGTATTAACGAGAGAAGGAATGATTTGCTGTTAATGATAATGAATATTTTTTTAAGAGCGTTTGATCTTATGGAGCCCACATAGAGGTTAAGTCACCGCTTGATAAATTCAGGAATAAGGGAAATGTATTTTTCAAATTATCATGTGTATAATTTAAAAAATTCTTTTGTTTAATAACGTTTTGGGTACATCCTATATACCCTATGTTAGGCCATGAGTTTTCATTCCAGTGTTAGTTTTTCATTTAGATTAGACAACCTCGATCCAGTGATATTACAACGTAAAGTTTCCATTTTTTTTATTACAAAATTTCTGTATGCTATAAAAATATGAATATTGATTTTCCTCGGTGGTTGAAACTTAATTTATTTTCTTCTTTTGATTGAGCTTGAGGAAGGAATCAGTAAACGGTATTTTAGTTATTAATATTAGAATTTCATGAAACTTTCTCTACTGCCTACCCCCTTGACAAATACCCACTCATGGTATTTATACCTACGCTCATCATATCTTATCGCACCATTGTTCTACCCATTGGAGTGCTGTGTCGTTTGCTGTTCTTACATCCATGTCCGAACAAGTGGGCCCCTAGTGGGCAACTGCACAAGGTGTGATTCATATTTTAGATTGGTTCCCCACAGGGGCATTCAGCACCATTTGTGTGACCCCATCTCTGGAGGTTAAAAGGATAAAAAGGATACCTACGCTTATATTATTTTAATAAACCGGAAAATTTTTCTTGCTGAGATTTACTTTTAATCATTGAGGAAAAAAAGTAAAGGACGAACCGATACAGCCTTGGCTATATACCATTCCTTTAGGGAGATTGGAAAATGGTGCAAAAAAATGAAGAGCATATTTGAGCCTTGTTTCATGCCGAGGGAAATTCGTGTAGCTTTGCTAAACCAATTTCACGTTACAAGAGATATTTTGTTACAGCGAGTAGGTAAGCGAACCTAGGTTTTTTTATTTTAATCCATACTCACTTTTCGCGCGCAATTCTGCTGCAGTCTACCGGTTATTTTGTTAGTGTTCTTTTATTTCTCGAAAGTGACCAGTTCATTTAATTTTCGTCATTGGAGTGTAAGATGTAATATTCACCAATCTTTGAGAGAGAGAGAGAGAGAGAGAGAGAGAGAGAGAGAGAGAGAGAGAGAGAGAGAGAGAGAGAGAGAGAGAGAGTGGTAAGAAGTTTTTGCATTCAAATCAGTCACGAAATTTGCTACTAACTATAAAAAATGTCGGTAACTAACCAGAAAAATAATCCGATTCTCTTCTTATTTGGAGCGGAGAGAGAACTGGGAAAATAAAAGGAAGATATGCTTTTATGATTTGTTTGTATATGTAAATATGATTATAACTAGTTCTGTCACGTAACAATGAACAGAAGCCCAAAGAATAACGTTTTCCCAGCCTTCTTTTCAAAAAAATATGAGAGAGAGAGAGAGAGAGAGAGAGAGAGAGAGAGAGAGAGAGAGAGATGGTGGGGGGAGAGGAAGGGGGCAGGCACAAATCTGAAAGGGAAATATGCATACACTCGTGTCCGCTTGGGAAATGAAAAATGTGAATGCTCTTTCTGCTGGGACCTGTAAAGGAAATGTTGGGTGAATAGGAAAGTAATGTAAATAAGTCTTTTCTCCTTTTTTTTTCTTTTTTTTTTAAAGGCTGCATTTCTCAAAGCTAAGTTTGTCAGAGAAGAAAATATATATAAGATTTTACTGCCTTCATAATTGTACTCTTTTCTGCCAAGAGCACAAATTTGATTCATTACTAGACTTGTCTTCTTTTGTATTTTAATACGCTTCTTAATATTACAAACCTGTGTCAAACTGGGCTTGACCCATTTACTTTTATGTCTATGTTTTAGCTTGTAAAGTCTGTATATCTTTTTATGCACAATTATTAAACTTGCTTTATGTTATCGCCATATAAGCATTAGATTGCTTCGGCGAATTATGCGAGTTTTATGAATTTGTGTCAAATAATGACAAACAAATATACTATACTCTACTATACTATACTATGATCGCTTTTACTGGGAGATGCATCAAATGCTGGTGGTTAAGTTAAGTATATCTTAGTTTTACCAGACCACTGAGCTGATTAACAGCTCTCTTAGGGCTGGCCCGAAGGATTAGTTATTTTTACGTGGCTAGGAACCAATTGGTCACCTAGCAACGGGACCTACAGCTTATTGTGGGATCCGAACCACACTATATCGAGAAATGAATTTCTATCACCAGAAATAAATTCCTCTGATTCCGCATTGGCCGAGCAGGGAATCGAACCTCGGACCACCGGATTGGCAGCCGGGCGCGAAAACCACTCTTCAAATGCTGTTGGTAATCAAGTTTCTGATTGACTGAGAGTATTGTTATTTTTTAATACCATAAATTTTAGATTCTAAACAGAGGGGGAGGAGGTTCACTGTACTAACAAATTATGGTATGTGCCCTACATTTGGATTTATTTATTATTTTGGTTAATCATGATAGAACGTTACTGATATAGAACGTGATCTCACGGTATGCATACTAACTTATTTTACTGGAAGACAAACTGATTCATGGAAAAAAAGTGTGTTAATCACAGACCGTTTAGTACATGATAGTGATTGCTAAAGAGTACGAGGGTATCCGCAAAAATATGGTAGTTTGTAGATAAGTGAGCACAGAGTTGCCGTATGTTTGTGTCTGTATATGTGTATGTGTGTGTGTGGGTGGAATATAAAAGATGCGTGTGCGACGTCACATAAATGAACATACAAATCTTAGATTGTAGCCCAGATATTTTGTTAAGTTACTTACTGGTTTCGAAGAACAAGTTGGCGGCAAAATATTTTGCAGCAATTTGCCAACTAATTTTACTGTACTAGCGCAAGGATTATAGGCACACTATTGCAAATTATCAAGACTGGTAATCAACCAAGGCAGTAATTCATAAAAACAGAAAAATACAGTAGATTTGCGCTGCTCATCGATATTGATAACTTAGGTTATCAATACTTACTCTTAAAGAATAGCTGCACAAACAAGATTTCCTATTTTTGCTATTTTGCCAGCTCATTAGCAGGTACACGGGCAAGTTGCTAATGCAGGTACCAGTGTTACTCTTGAACGGCTACAGAAACAAGATTGCTAACCCATGAGCAAGTACACAGTCAGAATTTCAATTCTATCTCATTGTCATGTAAAAAGTCAAGCTTGGTAACAATTGAGGAACACAGCAAAGGCTGCCAACTCATGCACAGATACACAGGTAAGATTGTTAAAAACAGAATAGGTAGCACTTGACAGGGTTGGTATTTCATGAGCTATTACACAGACCATGTTGATTATCTTATGAAATGGATACCCAGGCCATCCTGTCACTGTAACCGTGATAGTGTTAGCAAGCTTTGCGCGTATTCACGAGTAAGCAACCTGCAAGTTACTCAGTCTTAAACGTTTATGTACTGGTTCATGTTCTTGCCTTGTGTGTTTACAATAGTATCGGTATACCATATCAACTGGTATACAGACACTAACATAAGTACTTGGACGAGATTGTTACTCATAGGGTTGATTCATAAACAATGTCATAAACAAGATCTTATTGCATGAACAGGTACTCAGAGTTGGTAAATCGTGAACGCACACACACTCTGCTAACTAAGTACAGAGGTGTACAGACGACATTGTTAATTCATCAATAGCTACTTAATGTCAAGTTACTAGCTCATAAACAAGAACAACAATAACATTGCCAACTTACGAATGCTAACTCAGGACTTTGTACAGAAACTTAAAGACTAACTCATTGCCAGGGTCGCTAATTCATCAACAGGTACACAAACATGATTGCTAGCTCGTGAATATATTTGTAACACTTCAGTAGTTCCCTAGTCTGCTTCACCATGAACTAGTACACTGAAAAAATTGCTAGTTTACGAACAGACTCACAGACATTGCAACCTCGTTGACAGTTACATGGACAAAAATAGTAGCACACATCAAATGGCTAACAAGTCGCACATAGGAAATATAGCTAACTTAATGCATACAGGTTTTCTTACTCTTAAACAAGTACATAGAGAGGGTTATACCTTGTGAACATGAGCATAGACTGAACCCGTGAAACTGTTGTAAAAAAATAATAGTTATATAACCCTTTGATAAAGAATGCGGTAATTGTTCCATTTAAACAGGCTAGTAAGCTAATAATAATAATAATAATAATAATAATAATAATAATAATAATAATAATAATAATAATAATAACAACAACAACAACAACAACAACAACAACAACAACAACAACAACAACAACAACTAGATGTTACTATTCAACATATGAGTTTTACGGAAATTACAGCACGCGAGTCCTTAAAAACTTTCGAAGTTTTAGTCAGCAAAGACTTTTTGTCGAAATATAGTAATGTATTTTTTTTTTCAAGCAAATAACCTAGGATAAAAAATGATGTGGAATTATTTTTAACCTCTTAACGTCCGAAAATGCACTCTCTCATATATTTTTATGTATACCATCCGATTCTAAGAAAAGAAAACCAAAGTGTCCTTGAGAGTATTTGTCAAATAAAGAATGTGAAACGACATTCATTTTTGGCAGTGGCATATTTACTTGGCATTCTGGGGAAAAAGAAGCAGCGGGAATATTGAGATAAGAAATATATTGTATAGTGTGTGTGCGAGATTTGAGAAAAAGATTTTCTTTTGTTTTCGTATTAGATGACGTTTCTAGCTCCTAGGATATAAAATCCGATATTGTATTTTTTGTGGAACTTACTCTGTCTTTTGGTGAGCCCAGCTCTGAGAGTATGCGTGTCTGTCTTTTTTTTTTTATACGTATGTATGAATATATCCTCATGAGAGATATTAAAGAAGAAAATGAAAATAACAGGAGTAGAATAAAAAAAATAACATTAAAAACAAAAGCTGTAGAATGACGAAAAATAATCAAATTATCCCTTTTCCATAAAGAGAATTAACGTTATCTTGCTCCTAACTTTGTTTATCGGGAGAGAAACTAAAATGGGTTATCTAGACTCCTAGACGTAGGTCTTTATGAACGCTCCGAAAGGTAAGGCAATTGGCTTAGCTCTGCCAAAGTCGTCTCATTTATTTTCATTTTCACCCAAAACTAGATTTGTTGCTTTTCCCCGGAAGAAGAAGAATTGCGTCCGTTTTTGGGAAACTAGGAATTTTCTTAACATTATTTTGTTCGTTTATCACATTTCATTTTGAATAAGGCATTTAGTATAGGCATGGGAAATAATAAAAAAAATCATTTAAGATCTGTTACCTGTGTCATGAGTATTGAAAAAAAAAATGATCAACACGAGTTTACCAAATATCCGTGGCACAAGAAACGATAGCATTCTGGTGTTCGCAGCCATGGAGTACAATAAGAATGTTCTTCAAAAATTATCTTGAACTTAAATTTTGTTTTCATAATCTTCGGCTTGAGCTGCAACCACCACACTCATAATCATCCGGCAAAACTATTATTTTACCTGTACTTTCACTCCAACTCCGCCCATACATCCAGAAGTTATTGCTTCCTTTTTTTCTTCTTCTTCTTCAGGGCTGGTCTCCCTTTTGTTCCACTGACTTTCTGACATGTCGGGAACTATTGATCTTTATTCGTATCTTGTATCACTAAAAACTTTTGTCTTAAATCCTCGCAACAACGGCAATTTAACCTTGTGTTTCTATTTTTATCACTCTCCCCTAGTCTTTATCTCTCTCTCTCTCTCTCTCTCTCTCTCTCTCTCTCTCTCAGGGAAGCTACGTCTAAAGGAATTTGATGTAGATCAATACATCAAATGTACCGAGTTTTTTAAAGCTGACCAAATTTAATTATGATTATGAAGTCAAACCCTTCGAGTCTTCGTTATGAATGCTACGATTACAACCATAGGTCTGGTAAAATTATATTTTAAGAATCACATTAATAATTGCAGGGTTTTTTTTTTTGTTTCACGCGAGTGGATATTTATTTTAAAGAATAATGTAATTCTTTTAACGTGGTAACTTGTCTCTCGATGATGTTGTAAAGTATGTTTAGGGATCTATGTGCTTGTATGCACATTCTAATTCAGCATCAATTATTATTATTATTATAATTATTAATTATTATATTATTATTATTATGATTAGTATAATAGCTTATTATTATTATTAATTACTTTATTACAACCCTAATTAATTAATTATTCTTATTTATTATATTATAATATATCGATGTTAATTATTCTCATTATTTATTCAATTATTATTATTATTATGTATTATTATAATTATTATATATTATTGATTATTATTATGTATTATTTATTTATTATGATTTATGTGTAACAAGCGTTAAAAGTTAATTTTCGTGACATTTTAAGGTTCAGAATATGGTTCGTTACTCCTAACATTAATATATGAAGATTTTATACTTTTAAGTAAAATGATCTACGTTAACCATAACTGCATAGCGGACTCTGAAGCCGATTCCATTCAGTATGGAAATAGTAATGAAAAGCTGAAATTACTAAATAGTAATGAAAAGCTGAAATTACTTGATGCTTGCTCTCTCCAAGAATTATTTTTCGATAGCTGAATCTCCTTATAAAAATTAATTACTTTACCTGGCTGGGGTAAAGTTTTTTGATACTACATACTAAAATTGTACTAAATAACGAATAAGTGGAACAAACAAGCCAAGCTCCCCTCAAATCTGCATGCAAAGCCTAAATTCAATTTGCGATCGTGTCTCGGTTTTAAAAGTCCGAAATTAGGTTACCAGCAATAGATTGCACCGGTGGAAGTTCAATGCATTTTAATCATTTTGGTAGAAAGGATAACACAGGCACAACGAAGGTTGTCTTAGGTAATGGTTATTGATTTCTCTTTTGTCTTTGATCATAATGTATGTTCAGATCACGTACACCTAAGGTTTTCTCTCTCTCTCTCTCTCTCTCTCTCTCTCTCTCTCTCTCTCTCTCTCTCTCTCTCTCGATAAATTTCCCTCTTGGTGGATTAATTTAATGTGCGTTTGTTCCGGAGCATATACTTACATCACCTTACCCACTTAAAAATAGTAACCCTGTTTTTTCCAAAAGTGAGTTGAGCATTTTGTTTTATCATATACTGTCTAACAGTGTTCAAGTGGGGAGATGGTTTTAGAAAATGCGGTTTGCATCGTAGAATTCTTGTACAAGATTAATATTTTCTTGGATATACGGGAATACGTTTTGTGATTCTTTTTTTAACAAAGTGAGAGGCGAAACATGCCGTTGTGTTCATGTTCATGGGCTTGACTGTATTATACCATTATAATGTACTGGCAACGCGATACCTAGGGAATTCATCTATTAGCATTTCATCTGTTTCTTTAGCCTATTGGTCATATTTACTCTATAATACGCCTGGCTTTTGCAACGTCCTCCAACAATTGGTCTTAAGACAAAACAAGTAGAATAATAGGACAACCCCTTTCTCCCTTGCCATACTTTTTCACCACGACATTGCGCCACGATTCCATGGAGAAAACTAAAGGACCAGGCATTACTTGAAGCGTCACATTTTGCAGAATCCTGTTAATTAAGTCATTACAGTTCTTGCATAAGGTATAGCTCCAAAGGCAGTTGGATCTGTGTGCTTTCGTTTAGCTTTGATAACCTTGCAGTTTCAATTCCAGAAGACTTAAATGTTTTCCAAGAGTCAGATCGATCATACGTGAATAATGAAACATCGGTTTCGTAGATAATATTGTATATATATTTCAGATTTAGAGACTCGTAGCCTTATATCGTTTGTTAAGGGCATTAAAGAGCAATCACATATCCAAAAGTAAATGTGGTCCTAAGTAGTTGCTCTAAGCGAAGTTTGTTGGGGTTTCTTGCTCTTTTACTCGCTACATTTTCGCTTCCGTGAGGATGGACCTGTTGTTGACGACATAAGCCCATAGACTAAATAAGAATTAAACTAGTCTTAGGGACATAAAGGAGGTGAGGATGAACGTCATTCCTACTCAACTGTAGGATTAGAGTAGCTGGGGTGGTCGAGTGTGTGATCAAGATAGAGGTAAAGGTCCAAGGTTGGTATATGGATGCAGCTTACGAGCCTTACCTGTAGGTATTATGCAGCTACTAAGTCTGTGCGACTCTGCACAGGAGGTTTCGTCTCTGGTTTGATAGTTTGCCTATAAATGTGACAGTGACTGCAGCCTTATATTATCTCTTTCCATCCCTTAAAAGGGAAAGTCTTTCAGTGGAAAATAATAACGACAACAATGTCCCTATTATATCAGCACAGTAATGTATCCAAAATCAATGTTTTAGAGATTATTATTACATAAAATAGAAAGGAGTTCCAATAATAATTAGCTTCAATGATTAAAATTTGTGCGATTTCAGTTGGCCAGTAAAACATGTATAGGTTTCCCCTTTTCCTTTCATACAGAAACCTTTTGAAAGCTATTCCGATCCAAGTTATAATTAATAATTTTTTCAGCTGGAAGTTGAGTGTTCCCAGTACCATTTTCCTGGCTTGATTTACATTGTGGAGACAGGCGAAACTTCCGAGATATTTGTGTTGGGATACTTCATTGTTTTTACTTGAAGGATCTTTTTCTTCAAGAGAATATATTCAATTTTACAAGAAATTAACGGAATATTTTGTTATTACGCAGTGCCATCCTAAATCTTTATTAAAATTTTCTATTTAGTTTTAGATTTTAAAGTATACCGTCGGTGAACAATAGCTGTCAAATTCCAATAATTAAAAATTAAAGAAAAAAATAAGTCACGCCTTATATGCCTTTGTTAACAATTTTTAGATAATTGGTATAGCCAACATATACGCGACTTCGTTTACAAACCTATGGGAATTTCGTTTTATGATGAGAGACTGACAGTTCCTAAAATCAAGTTCGACCACTGCACAAAGTATTACGTGTGAGGGGGCTTAAGATTACAAAGTTTTCGTTAAAAAGAAAAGGTGGGTTAAAATCTTTAGGAAATTGAGTGGTAGATAATCCTACTTTTTAGAAGTTTGATACTGTTTTCATACTGGAAAATAAATGAACCTTCCATAATAACTGAACTCTGCAACTTTTATAATTTAACTTGGAAAAACTTGAGGGAAAACGGAATAAAAAGAATGGAGAGATTCGACATTTTTCCCTAGCATTGGATTGTGCGCACGAGCTGCCAGTCCAACAAAATTAAAGGATTTTAAAGAAGACTGAGTTGTTTTCCTTGCTAAGTATGTGTTTTTCGAAAAGCTATGTTTCAAAAACACGAGAGATTCGTTTCTAGTAACATTGTAGACATCTTTGAAACCGAATAGTTACAATTTGGGTAATTCTAATTTACATTGCAGTTGTATAAATATTGTCGTATAGGATCTTATACCTTTTAAGAGTGATCCCTGTCACATTGTAATCATTGTAATAGATGAATGGGTTTGGCTAATATTTACTTCCGTGCTAAATTTTGACTTTTAATCATAAAACAGTGACAAGCTTCTGTAGAAATGCAGGTTTGTTTGTTTGTATAGTGATTTTACGTTGCATGGACCCAATGGTTATTCAGCAACGGAACCAACGGCTTTACGTGACTTCCGAACCACGTCGAGAGTGAACTTCTATCACCAGAAATACACATCTCTCGCTCCTCAATGGAATGCCCGAGAATCGAGCCCGCGACCACCGAAGTAGGACGCCAACACCATACCAACCACGGCACTGAGGCGCTTTAGAAATGCAGGTGCTTTGTGTATATACCACCGTGATTCCCAAATATTCTTTTTCATCACTTAGACTTCTTGCCATATAGTATATGCCATGATGGAGTTACCGTAAAGAGAGGCATATATTCATGAAGTTGTGGTATTTTACTGGTACGGTCAGTGCACCTGTAATGTCCCGAATTCCCCTCCCTGCACCCACTTTTTTTGTCTTTTACTTCACTTACCTTCCCCGCTTCCTTTCTTCAGCCTTTCCGTTTAACACCCCTCAACTTTTACTTTTGGGTGTAACTATGGATTTTTCTCACCCTTAGATTATTGTACTTCATTTCTGCAGTTTGTGGGTTTGTGGATGGATTTACCTTGCTGTCCAACTGCTCCAACTCAA
This sequence comes from Macrobrachium nipponense, assembly GCF_015104395.2. Taxonomy (NCBI): domain Eukaryota; kingdom Metazoa; phylum Arthropoda; class Malacostraca; order Decapoda; family Palaemonidae; genus Macrobrachium; species Macrobrachium nipponense. Next base: position 117,170,834 of record NC_061108.1, read on the forward strand.
CTTTTCACTGTCTTAAGCGTTGACTACCCGAAAGTGGCCCAGTTCTTGGCTCGACAGCCTGAATTTAATAATTAAGATAAAATACAGAGAAAAAAAATCCTAAATCATTAAACCTTAAAATTTCTCTCTCTCTCTCTCTCTCTCTCTCTCTCTCTCTCTCTCTCTCTCTCTCTCTCTCTCTCTCTCTCTCTCTCTCTCTCTTTTAACATACATATACGCTTACAATTAAAAAACAAAAAAATATTTACTTGTTTCTAATAAGTATATTCAGTAATATCAAACCCAATACATGATTTCTGTCTTTTGATCCCATCACATTTAATAATAATTTTTCTTGTGAATAATTTATTATATTGATTTCAGGGGTTGGGTTCTAAATTTTAGTGAACGAATTTGTTTGCATGCTTCAATATCACGATATTTAATCAAAAGAATTCAAAATATAAATTAAGAAATTTAGCTTATCTGTTTACCTTGCAGTCGTATGACACGGTCATGTTATACCCTTTGTCCTTCCAACAACTCTTATAAAAAGTCTAAAAATAGAAAACTAATCGGAATTCGCTGAACCGCTGGCTGCTCCAAGCGTCCATGGAGCCACGTGCACAGGTAAAACTACATGGATGGTCAAAGAGTGCTTGGGGAGTTTTATAATTCGTAATTTGACAAGAGATTAGTATTCATTTAGCACTTTGATCTTCATTTTTGAAGTCCATCCACACGGAATACAATCATCAGTGTCATTTGCAAGATAATCTGCCAAAATAGGTTTATTTGTAAGAGGAAATGGCCTGGGGATTTTTGCGTTACGAGCTTTGGAATTGTTTATGCAAACAAATGTTTTGACTAACTACCGTAGAAACAAATTGCTGTAATTTTCGGCATTGCAAAGATATCTCATTTATGCAGACGGCTAATGAAATGTTCGCAAAACAAATTAATTTTATAATTCGGCCTCCCTTGTAAAATATTAATAATCATTCGAAAATTAAAACTGTCCATAGATTATGCAGAATTTGTTTCTTCCAGTAACCACCTCTGGTCTTACTCTGAGTATCTCGTCTACTTTTCCCTTATAATTCTCTGTTATTGGAAGCCAGTCTGAACTGTGCTTTCCTTCATCTATCAGTTCTGATCTTGAGAACCTATTGTGTATGAGCACTTTTACAACCAAGTTTAATACGCCTGAAAAAGTGCTTACCAATGTCTGGTGAGGTATCACATTTGGGATTCCGAAGTTGTTTCTTTAGGAAGAAGCTTTTTCTTTTTTTCCTCATCCAATTCTTCTTACATTCCGGGTATTTTTTAATCAAAAATAATTACAAGAAAGTTCTCTTGCCTTAGATAAAAATGGTTTTACGCAAGAACTTTTTCATTCAGATGTCCACTTCATTTTTCGTATAGCGCCATCAACGAAAACAGGGCCTGCTTACAAGAAACCTTTGCGATATGAAAAAAAATTTACTACATTGAAGTTATTGAAAACTTAAAAGATAGGAGAAAGTATATTTGAATATGTTAAATGTTTTCTTGGCCAAATATATATCTCGGTAATTCCAGGAGCATAGGCACATGTATGTAAACAAATTTATGTCATTTTTCATATCCCTTGCAATGTTATCGGAAATTGCCTGATTGTTGTGGTATTTTAACAGTCCAAAGCATTCTCGTGTAAATGTATCCGCATGTGCATAGTAAAACTACATTTTATGGGTTCATACGACACATTTAAGCCGTAAGGGGTAGTGCCTTCAGTCAATGTCACGTGGTGCACTGCAGGCATTACTTACAGTTCTTTGCAGCGTCCCCTCGGCCCCCGGCTGCAACTTCCATTTCTTTTTACTGTACTTCTGTTCATATTCTCTTTCTTCCATCTTACTTTCCGCCCTCTCCTAACAATTGTTTCATAGCGCAACTACTTCGAGGTTTTCCTCCTGTTACAACACCTTTATGCTCTCAATTTCCCTTTCAACCTTGAATGGCCTCATAGTACCCAGTTCTTGGCCTTTGGCCTAAATTTCATAAACTATTTTGTTCCATATATGCCCATTAACGAGTGGGTATCAGTAATGAAGCTTTCTTATAATTATTCACTTACAAAGTAAGGTACTAGGTACACATATTACAAATTGAGAATCAACATATATATCACGGTGTTTTGAAGACATGCGGAACTATTCTTAGCACGTTTCAGACATTCATATTGGTAAACTGGGAAAAGTGAATGAAAGCAGATTCTCTAGTTAAGAAGATTAATAACTCGCTTTCTTATGACAATATATTGCACTGTTGTGCTCATGTAACCATTTGTTGAGTTCAATTAGACCATAGGAGTGTTGTAAGCGAGACAAAGTTCGCATTGAATTCCGACGAGTTAACGGACCTGAATTAAACACGCTGCCAAAATGCCTTCATAGAGAAAATTCGTTTGTATATTCAACTTCATGAAGGTAATATGTCGATGATTTTTTGCTTTGCAAAGACTGTAAGTAACTTTAAATTAAATTGTTTATTTCTCTTTCAGTCCTTTGTTCTCATGGATGCGGTGTTGGAGGTGTGTGCATAGGTGTGGAGCGATGCCGATGTGGAATTGGTTACACGGGACCCACTTGTTCAATACCTGTATGTGACCCGCCTTGCAGTAATGGCGGCACTTGCGTCAGCCCTGGGGTCTGCTCCTGTCCCGAGGGGTACTCAGGACTCTGGTGTACTGTCAAGTAAGTCTCTCTCTCTCTCTCATGTGGCTGTTTATTGATGTGTATCTTCAGCCTGCATCTTAATCCTACTCCAACCAAAATTACTACATCATACCATTAAGATAGCAGAAACTATTGTTACATGCACATTGTATTATACCTTCGTCTTCAAGAAAGTAATCTAATCTCTATCACGGAGTAAATGCTTCTTCATATGCAGTTTTTGCCTTTTGCTTTTTACCATGCACTTGCGACTATTGTAAGAGACATAACCTCCATTCGGTAGTTAATATGATTAACACTTCAGTGCCAGTACTCACCAACATCAAATATTTTATTACCGTCGTCACGGGTGAGTCTTGAGTATCCCCTTTCATTACTTTTCAGCCAATATAACATTGGCTATAAAACGCCATCATTATTACGTGGTTAAAATTGAAAATTAAAATTCTGTAACGTGGTCAGCTCATATTCTGGGACTGAACAAATTTTGCAAGTCTGTTGACATAACGAGGATAACCTTTCTTTTAAATTAATATTTGATAGGTTTGTGTACAATGAGAAGGATCGTTTTATATATGTATGTCCTATGTGAAAACTCAGCTGTCTACCAACTGTTACATCGTTGACTTGTTACTGGTGATGTGAAACTTTCTTGACTTGCAAAGTTGCTAGGTTTTGTTTAACCCAGTAGGTCTGCGTTATAAATTATTCGATGGTGTAATTCTGTAACAGTAGAAACAAATCTCACATTTTTATTCCCTATGTAGTTTATGAGCTGGTTTCATCATTCAAATCATATGACCTGTAACAGGCCGCCAGTGGAAAAAATGTAGATAGGAAACGTAGCACAAGAGAATATTGAGAAAATCATACCTCTCGATGTCATCTGCTAGGTCTTCTTACAATTCCAGTAGTCTAAAAATCCAGAGTTTAGGGTCAACCTGACAAACTGTTACTTACGACTTTGCATAGTTAATTTTTTTTAACTTCGTGTGTGTAACCTACGGTGATAATAGTAAATAACCTTTTATATTTGGTTCTTGCTGTTCCGAGGTGTTTTGCCTGCTGCATATTAGCAACTCTTGTGGTAACCTTTTTCACAATATGTCCTTCATTTCCACATAAGAGCACCTGTTTCTATATAATAATAATGATAAAAAAAACCTTGCTATGCAAGTCAGTAAGCTTTTTGGTGTAAAATTTAAGTGTATTCACATTTTAACATGTTAGAGTATGGTAGCGTCTCTGTAGCCCCATATATGTATATTCAGACAACTTTATATCAATTTTAACTACTTTAATTAATGTATGATTTGGCATTAACTGTGGTGAATTTAACCAATGTCCCGCATAACAAATGCTTTTGGTAGTAGATGTCTGTTGGGGTATAGGGGAGAGAAACAGAGTCTGGTGTAAGATGAATTTTATTCCCAGAAATTGACTTGTTTAGACTTGGCATGTGGCCGAAAACTGTGAGAGGTAGCTGACTGGGCATGCAGATTGAAAACTGGTGACAGGTAGGCTATCTACAGTGACGTACATTTATGCATGTGACTGCAGTCATTATACGTGATTGGCAATGGAAGCAGGCAGCTAAACCAGATTTTGACAGCTGTACAGGGCTCCTACTTTAAAAGACAAAAAAAAGGCAATATTATACTATTAGTATAAGCATTTTTCTGTGAATATACTAACGTATAATTTAGTTTGAATGTACTACTATATATATATTCCAGAGGTAAGTATGCATAATAAGTAGCCATTCCAGTCTTACTGCTTTGGTGCCTTTCAAGGTGCTGATAAGGTACTATAAGTTGCTGTAGAGTAGAGTTACAAGAAAATTTACTAGATGTATATCACCTTCACATTTTAAGGTAAAACATATGCAACCATTCCACATCCTTCCTAAGAGAATGGCCTTCAGAATGCTGTAAATCCCTAGGTTGTTATTTACAAGAAATAATTGTTGTTACAGATCTAGTTTTTGTGGATAGGACAAGTTCTGACTTTCAAACTTGGATAGGATGACAGATCTTCATCAGCTTCCAAACAAGCAGGTTTTAAGTCTGCCAGTGGAGACCTACTCCTCTTGCCCATGGTGTTCAAGGTCGAATTTCTTTTTCTCATACTTGAGGGCAATGTATGGGACTGTTAATGGAGGCTACTTGGAGACTACTACTACTTTGTGCCCTTGCAGACATGGACAGTACCTTGCAACAACACTGCAGTCTCTTCGGAGTTCTTCAAGTTGGACATTGAGGCAGAAGAACCTGCTTGGAACACGAGAGTATTTTTGCCCAATGCCATTTCACCAGGAGATGAATTGATTTCTTTCTTTGATAATGTATGAAGGCTGAAGGGGACCAAGGTAGCTGCGACTTTCAGTCCAGACTACTGCATATGGCAATAAGTGTGGCTTTGAGGATGTAGTGGGTTCTTTCTTCAATGGCTTTGGCTCTAGTTGGGGATAAAATATAAGTAAACTGATGCTCTACTCCAAGACCCCAAAACCATATTACTACCTCTACACTGACTACCCTCACTCCATAATGTCAGCCACTCTTTAGAGGTGCAGAGGATTTTTTACATATTAATTTGGGCAGGCAATCTATGTCAGGGAGGAAAGCTGGTCCTTCATTATAGGTCTATCATTGCATGTATCCAAAGTGGATTTTTTAGCAGTTGAGGAGTGCCTTGGCACAAGCTTAAGGGGTTGCTTCAAACATTAGTATTAATTTTGCGATTTATGTCAATTTGGCTGTTCTTCTTTTGGGTCTTTGAGGTCAGTGTCAGTATTTAATTTAATAAAACAGTTCATTGTACTCTTTATGACCGTTTATGCTAGACTAATATTGATACTGATCTCACCCTCGTAAAAGAAAAACAGCAAGTCATTATCAATACCAAAATCAATGCTTATGTTGGAAGTAACCTGACACGCCTATGAAGTGCCCTTGACAAACCTACAGTATTTGTTCTACTTGGTTAATGTCTGATTCAAGTGTATGTGCAGCAGGGAGTCTAAGGGCAGATGCATTCTATTAAAAAATCAAATCTAGTTGGGGGTAAACCACAAGCCCACTGATGCCCAACACCAAGATCCCAAAATCATTGATAATTGCAGACCTTCATGACAGATTTATGGCGAGAATATATTTCCTTTGGAAACAGAGGACATAATTATGCCCTCTGCAGCATCAGCATTGGGCTCCCTCATCCTGTTATGCCAGCCAATCATGGGAGGTGTAGTGGATTTTTGCCCTCATTATTTTGGCAAGGGCAGTTGATCTGAGATGAAGGCTGGTAAATTAGTGGCTTATCTAGCCACTGAGGAGTGTCTCAGCACAAGCGTATGAGGTTGTTTCCTGTGTTGGTGGTATGGATTATGGCATTGGCATTGACTTGTCGTCTAGCTGGAGGAGTGGGAGAGAATCAGTTTGTTGAAATCTCTTGAATGTGAAAATAAGAAATACTGTATAGTACCGAAACTGTCATTATATTGACTTTTGGCACCTAAGTAACATTTGCACCGTTAATCCTTTCAAACTTACGTTTGCATGTTTCAGTTCAAATCTTAGGTAGCGTTTGTACATTTAACCCTGTTGTGTGTGTCTGATGTGTTACCCTTATCACTAAAGGTTGGGGATGAAGGAAATACCGGGATATCAAAAATAGGTTCCTAATGCCTAAGTGAAGTAAACAAAATTACAGAGGTGCAAATTATGTGCAAGCAAGGAATACAGAGCAGTGCCATACTGGCGAAACATTACTGACAGACGGACAAGATTTGGTCATCACATATCGTACATTATACATATGGAAATGATGTACATTAAATACTTAGGGAGGTATATAAATAGACATGAAAGTTAAAGAATGCAATACATATGCATAAAGGTTCATATATCTTACGGAATGTTTCTCCATTTACCTACACCTCCCTCCCCCTCACGTTCGTAATACGCTCTCGAATGCCCTCTTTCTCTCGACATGGGAAATATCAACTAATGACTGCTGGGTCAACACTAGGGAATGGCACTGGGCGAAGGAAAGGACTGTTTCGCCACCAGACATGACTACCAGAGAAATATGAATTTCATAATCCCTCGACCTGCCAAAACTCATGACTACCCCGACCTTGTCCCAGCAGTGAGATGTCAGGTCTTGGATCCGTACATGTTGTCCAATAGTTAACCAGGGTAGGGGGCGGGTATGCTGATCATACCGGGTCTTAACCTGCTCAGCACAGTCCTTGGTCTTGACCTGCCACTCCTTTGAAAAGGACTCTGGGTGTACAGGGATGCATGACCAAAGAGGTCGGCTATACAGGGTCTTGGCAGGGTAGTTTCCTGTGAAATTGGGAATATGAGGTCACTACATGTCGGACTCCTCATTGCTCTATGAAATCCCAGAACTTGCTTCTGGTGAACTGTGGTCTTCCATCAGTCCTGAGGCAGAGAGGTACACCAACTTCCCAGAAGTAGTGGCAGGAAATCCTGATTGTATTAGAAGCAATAGTATCACCTTTGCATGGGACAACAGGCCATCCTGAGAGTTGATCAACTATGACGAGGAAGGCTTTTCCTGTGACTGTGAAGAAATCTGCCAAAACTGAATAGACTCAAAGTTCCACGTGGGGTTATCGTCATTCATTAATAGTTCCTGCTGCTGGGTTGGCTGCAATACCTGACATGACTCACAAGCTCCAAGTGTGTTGACAACGTCCGAGATGATACCAGGCCAGAAGACAGCCTGTCTTGCCTGGCGCTTAGTAGATTCTACGCCCCTATGACTGTCATGTAGGTGGGATAACGTGTGGCAGTGGGGGTTAGCAGGAACTTAAATTCTTGCTTATACAAAACGAGGTCACCATCAGTGTAGAGCTCGTCCCATATCTTTCAGTATGGGAGTAAGGAGTTATGCATTGTGAATAACAATGTAAATGAAATGATAACTCAAAAGTTTCCCAAGTTGTTTTGGAATAAGTAGCTTATATGGTAAATTGTTATTTGTCTTACTTGGAAGGGGATACATAAGAATGCTTATGCATTCCATTTGATGTATTTTTGTCAATAAACAATTTGAATTGAAATTGAAGAGTTATGCAGATCATATCTGTTGGAGGGGAATCCTGAGGTGCACAGTCGAGTAGGTGAGTGTAGACAGGGTCTGCTCTTGCTGCGTCTTGTAGATCATGGATAGTCCTGTTGGCATCTTGCACTGGAGACTTTCCTGAAAAGGTGGCAGTGTACACAGCCATGACTGATAGGAGGTGGGTGGCAGAAGGGGCACCTGAGATTTCATCCTCTGGTGCAGGGGGCTAACTGGGGCTCAAGACAAAGCATCAGGAATGTTCAGAGACTTGCCAGCACGCCACACAGCTGTGAAGAAATAGGGCAAAATTTTCTCCTTCAGATGCTGGAGGCGAGGATTCTTGATGGCGTCCAACGAGTAATGATTCAGGATGGTATGAGAGGGCGGTGATCCATCACATCATCAGAGTAAAATTCTGTAGGCCGGCGAGACACAGCCTACATTTTGACATTGCCAAGACCACAGCCAGCATCTCGAGCTCAGTAGTGGCATACTGTGTCTCTGCGTCGGTAAGGAATCGAGAGCCGCACTGAACTAAAAGCAGGTGTCCACTACCATGGTCCTACAGAAGGGTAAATCCAATGCTATTAAGGCGTGGGGCATCTGTCTGGAGGACAACAGGCAGATCTGGGTCGAAGGCAGCGGGAACAGGTGGACAGAGGAGTGCTAACTTGACACATCAAAAGGCCACATCATGATCAGGGGTCCAAACAAATGTTCTCTTGGGGCTCATCAGAAGGCGTAGAGGCTGCAGGTGTCCAAACAAATGTTCTCTTGGGGCTCATCAAAGGGCGTAGAGGCTGGGCTAGCAAAAATGGCAGGGGTTAACTCTGTCAATTGGTTGACTAAGCCCATAAATGATCTGAGGTTGGTCAGGTTAGCCGGAGTCGGGAAATCCTTGATGGCACCAACTTTCTTGATCAGTCGAAATGCCCTCTTTTGAGAGCATGTATCTGAAAAAGTTGACAGTAGGTGCAGCAACTACAAACTTGTCTTTGTTGAAGGTAATCCCAAACTTGTGGCACCTGGTGAGCATCTCTTGAATGTGGGAAAGGTGCGACTGGTAAGCCTCCTCATGGAGAAGGATGTCATTGATGAGCTTCACACAGTTCTTGACTCCTTGAAGGGCCATATCGCCTCGCAGATGGACTGCATCTCCGGTAGCTGCGAAGCCCATCGCTCCTCTGCAGTGTTTGAACCGACCACATAGATTAATAAAGGTAGTCAAATGCTGGTCCTCTTCAGCAAGTTCCATTTGCCAGTACCCACAGAGGGCATCAGCTGTCCTGAAAAACCAAGCCTTCAGGTCCACGCTACAAATACTGGTGAAGGGGATGGGCTGGGCGGGAAACTTGGCTATTCAGCTTGGAGGGGTCGATACCGATGTGTAAACCTGTGATGTTCTTGGCGACGAAGATGAGAGGGTGATGCCACTCTGAAGGGTCATCTCCAGCAGGCTTGATTATTCCCTGGGATACCATAGAGTCAAGGTCTTCTATGACCTGGTCCCCAAAGGCGAGAGGAACCTGTCATGGGGTGTGAATGGTGAAGGGCACAGCACCATCCTTGAGATGAATCCTCATGACTGAACCAACCACGGGCTTGAGGGGCGCTGACTGACTTGGTCTTCTTTAGAAACCAACACATCTGAAAATTTTCAGAGGCAATATTCCTTGGCAGCCGAAGGCAATATGGTGGCTTAAATAGGTAGTTCCTTGCATCTTTTGAACTGTCCAACTTCAGGAACACAGATAAATACTTACTGGAGGCAGCATTGGAGTCTCCAGGGATGTAGATAACTACTTACTGGAGGCAGCATTGAAGTCTCCAGGAACACAGATAACTACTTACTGGAAGCAGCATTGGAGTCTCCAGGAATATAGATAACTATTTACTGGAGGCATTATTGGAGTCTCCAGGGATTTAGATAACTACTTACTGGAGGCAGCATTGAAGTCTCCAGGAACACAGATAACTACTTACTGGAGGCAGCATTGAAGTCTTGAGGAACACAGATAACTACTTACTGGAAGCAGTATTGGAGTCTCCAGGAATATAGATGCCTATTTACTGGAGGCAGCATTGGAGTCTCCAGGGATGTAGATAACTACTTACTGGGGGCGCTTGGAAGTCCACCAAAGGCACAGATAACTACTTAACTAGAACAGCATTGGAGTCTCCAGGGATGTAGATAACTACTTACTGGGGGCAGCTTGAAGTCAACAAAAACACAGATAACTACTTACTAGAAGCAGCATTGGAGTCTCCAGGGATGTAGATAACTACTTATTAGAAGCAGTATTGGAGTCTCCAGGAACACAGATAACTACTTACTGGAGACAGCATTGAAGTCTCCAGGAATATGGATAATTACTTCCTGGAGGGAGTATTGAAGTCTCCAGGAACACAGATAACTACTTACTGTAAGTAGCATTGGAGTCTCCAGGAACACAGATAACTACTTACTGGAAGCAGCATTGGAGTCTCCAGGGATGTAGATAACTACTTACTGGAGGCAGCATTGAAGTCTCCAGGAACACAGATAACTACTAACGGAAGCAGCATTGGAGTCACCCGGGATGTAGATAACTATTTACTGAAAGCAGCATTGAAGTCTCCAGGAACACGTAACTTCTTCCTGGAGGCAGCGTTGAAGTCTCCAGGGATGTAGATAACTACTTACTGGAGGCAGCACTGGAGTCTCCTGGATTGTAGATAACTACTAACTGGAAGAAGCATTGGAGTCTCCTGGGCTGTAGATAACTACTTACTGGAGGCAGCATTGAAATCTCCAGGGATGTAGATAACTACTTACTGGAAACAGCACTGAAGTCTCCAGGGATATAGATAACTACTTACTGGAGGCAGCACTGAAGTCTCCAAGGATGTAGATAACTACTTACTGGAAGCAGCATTGAAGTCTCCATGGGTGTGGATAACTACTTACTGGAGGCTCTGCTTTCCATTGACTTATTAGCTGATCTGGGATGATTATTTGCTCATTTATTTCACTTACACTATCTGCCCAAATCACTTTTATTTTTGTTACGGTAAATTACCAATCTAGTGATAATTGCTTTTTACGATATTTTTTTACTGTAAAAGTAGCTCACCTCTGTAATAAACAAACTGGCACCGCTCCGCTTTCAGCTTCTGCGTGTCTTCGACCGTTTGTTTAAGCGGCTTCCTTGTGAAAAGTTATTCTAATTCTCTATCCTTTTCTTGCATTCTTGACTTATTACTTATTTGTTTGTAAAATCCTCATGTTTGTTTTAAAAGTCTGTCGTTTGCCAACAGTAAGTTGATGTAATGTGGCATAATTAATTTATTTCGTGCACTTAACCCTTAAACGCCGGAGCGGTAAATAAAAAAATGACTCCCGTATGCCGGAGGGGTTTGAGAGTGAGCGCGTATGCGGAAAAAATATTTTTTTCAAAAAATCACAGCGCGCTTAGTTTTCAAGATTAAGAGTTCTTTTATGGCTCCTTTTTTTGTCATTGCTTGAATTTTAGTATGCAACCATCAGAAATGAAAAAAATTATCATTATCATATATAAATAATGCGATATATGATAGCGCAAAAACGAAATTTCATATATAATTGTATTCAAATCGCACTGTGCGCAAAACGGTTGAAGGTAACAAGTTACTTTTTTTTTCGTTGTAATGTGCACTAAATTGCGATAATTTTGATATATAACACATTGTAAAACGATAAAAGCAACACAGAGAAAATATTATCACAAAATAATGCATGAATTCGTAACGAGCTTACGTAAACACATATTTTTTTCAAAAATTCACCATAAATCTAAATATTGTCCTAGAGACTTCCAATATGTTTCAGAATGAAGAAAAATGATTGAATATTACTATACTGTAAGAATATTAGCTTACAAATGCAGTTTTCGACCATATCTGACGAGCTAAAGTTGACCGAATGTCGAATTTTTTATATATATATTTTTTTATATGCAATTATTTCGGAAATAAGAAAAGCTACAACTTTCAAATATTTTTCGTTTTATTCTACATGAAATTGCGCACATTTTCATATATAAAACTCTATGAAATGCCTAATATGAAACGGAGCAAATATTCCGAGAATGGGACTTACGCATTTCGGAGATTTGTGGCGGAGAATCCGCGCGCGGAGATAAGGAAAGTTTTTTTTTTAAATTCACCATAAATTTAAATATTGTGCTAGAGACTTCGAATTTGTTTCACGATGAAGATAAATGACTGAATATTACTAGACTGTAAGAGTTTTATCTTACAAATGCGTTTTTCGACCATTTCGGTAGAGTCAAATTTGACCGAACGTGGTTTTTTTTCTATTTATCGTGATTTATATGCAAATATTTCGAAAATGAGAATAGCTACAACCTTCAACTATTTATTGTTGTATTATACATGAAATTGCGCACATTTTCATATATAAAACGTTATGTAACGGCTAATTTAAAATGGTGCAAACATTACCACAATCGCACGTATGATTTTTTCGGAAGAGTTACCGCGCGGACGTAAAGAAAATGTTATTTTTTTCATAAATTCACCATAAATCGAAATATTGTGCTAGAGACTTCCAATTTGTTGCAAAATGAAGGTAAATGCTTGAATATTACTAGAATATAGGCGTTTTAGCTTACAATTGCGTTTTTCGACCATTTCGGTAGAGTCAAAATTGACCGAAGGTTGAAAATTTGTCACTTATCATTTTTATATGAAAATATTTCAAAATTGATAAAAGCTACAACCATGGGTTGTTTTTAGTTGTATTGTGCATGAAATTGCGCACATTTTCATATATAAAACTTTATGTAACGGCTAATTTAAAATGGTGCAAACATTACCACAATCGCATGTATGATTATTTTCGGAAGAGTTACCGCGCGGACGTAAGGAAAAAGTTTTTTCATAAATTCACCATAAATCGAAATATTGTGCTAGAGACTTCCAATTAGTTGCAAAATTAAGTTAAATGATTGAATATTACTAAAATATAAGAGTTTTAGCTTACAATTGCGTTTTTCGACCATTTCGGTAGAGTCAAAGTTGACCGAAGGTTGAAATTTTGGCACTTATCGTTATTTATATGAAAATATCTTAAAACTGATAAAATCTACAATCATGAGTATTTTTTTGGTTGTATTCTACATAAAAATGCGCACATTTTCATATATAATACTCTATGTAACGGCTAATTTAAAATGGTACAAAAATTATGTCAAAGTGACGAAATAATTTCAGAGATGTGTCACAGATACTTTTTAGTGCGGCAAGAAAGAAATTCGCGCTTGCGCGCCTGCGTAACGATTGTAAACAAAACAACACCTTGATCCGTGAACTCCCAGCATCCCCCAAGGCGCGTGATTCAAGAGTTTTCGGCTGGTAGGCCTAAAAGTATTTTTCCGCGAATTTTTAAAAAAACTTTTGTATGTCGACGTATGTCGACGTAAAATACGTCCAGTCGGCACCCGAGAGACAAAAAATGTCGACGTAAAATACGTCCAGTCGGCGTTTAAGGGTTAAGAACCAAGTGTAAACACGCTGATTACTCTCTCTCTCTCTCTCTCTCTCTCTCTCTCTCTCTCTCTCTCTCTCTCTCTGACACAATCGGACACACAATCGATTCCTTTAATTATCTTTGTACCTAATGCGAATAAAATATATTTTTATACCAACCTTTGCATACTCCAATCAATTCGGTTTGCTCAAAAGGGTTCCCGTCTCTCCTCCCTCCCTCCCCTAGCCGGCCGGCGCCATTTTGACCAGACAGTTCGTAAACCGTACACAGAAAAAATTAAATTTAGAAAATTTCACTTCATATAACGTAGTTTCATTACTTCACACTCATGATTTAACTTTTAAACACATTACTAATAATAGAAAAACTGTGAAAATGGGGACATTTTGGGTTGGCTGAAACGAATTATCCTGATTCTTTTTATTTCTTATGGGAATATTTGTTTCATTTTTCGAACAAATCGTACTTCGAACAGTCTTCTGGAACGGATTAAGTTCGAAGTACGAGGTACTACTGTAAGTGGATGTTGTACATACACAGCAGACACACCCAATAGCTGGGGCTAAAAACATGCAGATAGTTTTAAGAAACTTTAAGCACCCAACCTTGACCAGTAACAATAATTAGAGCTTGAAGAATCTTAACTAGTGCCTTCTTCCAACAAAAATTTAATCAATACAAACATACTTCATGTAATCATCAAAATTCGGTGAATTTAAGTCATGAAGTTACAATCTTTGCTGAGCATCTTTAAAGCTGTAGAAAAACTTTTGTTGTGCCCCCCTCTTTTTGCCTTTCTGTGATCACAGTGATTATCATATTCACTATTTTTGTAATCCCTCCTGTCGATTCTCATATTTATCTCACTAGTTTTACTAATCAAGAACTTTTAGTTTTGGTACCGAGATGATCTACTGCTGAATCATCAGTAAATATATAGTTCTATGTACTATTGGATTACAATGGACCCGACTGGAGCACTACCAAATGTTAACCAGCAAAAATAAACACCATTATCATCATGAACCCAGCTGACATTCACGAGTACAATGTGCTACCTTAAACACTGACAAAACTTAAATTATCAATTAATGCTAATGCACCGAAACCTAAAATCTCCACAATAATGTATAGACACAAAGATGGTATGCGTCGACGACATGCAAAAGTTAATGTCTCATATCATAGAATATCTTATAAGCTATTGAAGCTATTGATTAATGAGTCCTTATTTCTTTTCCCCTCAAAGGAAGTGCAAGTACGTACCCAAGCAAGTGGCCTACACCAGAAGCTACAAGAAAGTGGTTCCCCAAAGAGTCCAGACTCACTGCGGAGCCTGGGGATGGAAGAGTTGCACATCTGTCAGACAGGTGTATCAGACAGTCACCCAGAAATTTTATCGCACAGTGTACACCTGTAGCAATTCCCCTTAGGGGAAACTGGGTATCACCAGTGGTCGTTCCTTTTAGTCTCCCGTTTCGCATGATTAATTTGATTTTTCTGTAATTAAAAACATGCTGCTTTTTGAAAAAAAATCTTGCATAATATATACCTATATTTAAGATGTATAAAATGTGAAAGTCTGTGTATGAAGGTCGTGTCGTTTCTATAAAAACTAAGAGTTGTCTCACATAGAGATATATCTAGATATAAGTAGGTAAGGTTTATTATAGGTTTAGGAATATATTAGAAACAAACATTCATAATGGACGTAAGGCTGTATACATTTGCTTTTAACATAACAAAAAAGGAATATCCTTAAGACATGTTACATATCCTTGTACTACTCGAAGTCCAAAGATAAACACTATAAATATTCTTTTCTTTAACAAATTTCTCTTTTGTAAAGATTAAAGTAACCTTTTATCTAAGTTATATTTTAGAAAAAAGCATTTAGCCCGTAACTAACCTAATCTGAAAACTAACAACTTTCCATTATGTTACAACATAAAATATATAATATGCTAATACACATGCACGTACAAAAGCAAATAAGCCAAAAGGTTTTCTTAAGATAAATTACAATATACATACTAAAAGTATAAAAAGAATTCAAATCATAATTACAGGTTATTGTAAGAACATATCCTATGTAATGACTGATATCAGAAGTAATTAGATTCCACTCTTTACGTACAAGAAAACCACAGGTATAGTTGTTCTAATGTATATTTATCCTGATTGGAGGCAAATGTCCTCCTTTCTAGGCAAGGTAGCGCTTGCTCGTTCCTTCTTTATCTCTCTTAAATAAAACTGGCCCTCTCAGGTTCTGTCATTGATTATTGTTTTATTATTTCACATTTTTCGTTCAGGTAATTTTTTCTTGTACTAAATATTAAATTTGTTCTGCATATCTATAATTACGTATAGTAAAATTAATATTTTTATAAGGGCAACTGTAGTATATGCCCCGGCATACGTGTGAAAAAAAAAATTTCGGATTGAAAAATTATCCAGGACCCATAAGTAAATGGTCAAGGGTTGAAAATTTTTTTTAACAATTGTAAAAAAGCATAAATACATATTAAAAAATATTTTTTTTTTAGACCAATGAGTAATCTTGAAATTCCGGTCTATATATGGATGAGTACATGCTAAGGCTATAGTAGTTAGTAATTTTTAAGATGCCTGAACAATGATGTGTGTGAAGTACTATCTCCTTTTTTTCGGGCCATTTCCATAAATGACTGTAGACGGTATTTAGGTTGTAGAAAGCTATGTTCAATTAAACAATCCATCTTTTTGGTTCATTATAGGTCAAAATTTTCCCTCTTAAAACCATATGCTTGCTGTACATAATTCTATAGCTTAACTATTTCTATGTGAGTGTGGATATGTGATTGCGTGGTGGTGTCAAAAATGATGACAAACTATCTTCCATGGTGTGATGTGACTCAACATTTGGATTTGTTCTTTGTGTTGCCCTGTTTCCATGATATAAATAAGCGTCATCTGAATAAATGTGACTGAAGAAAATCGGCCTTTCATTCAAAACCCAACACAATTCCAAGGTTTTTAGCATCTGTGTTTGTTACTTTATTAGTTTTGTTTGTTACTTTATTACTTAATAAACTAGGTCAACAGTGAAAAATTCCAAAAGGCAATGTTTTTGTCGAAAGCTTCTTGTCAAAATGCAAATGACAAATTGATAAAGGTTACTTCAATGCACAAATGGTTTTACTAACTAGTTTCACTTAAAAAGTAACATGCTGGTCAAGTATACTTCATAAAATAAAGTAAGGGAGAGAGACATGAAAGAAAGTAAAGCAGAGCAAACAATCTGTTTTTAAATAGCCTAAACATAGAATCTTACCCCTTTATCGGTTTGATGGTTATCCCTTACTCCATTGTCTATTGAATGTCAAATTTTATATTCCCTCAAACCATATACAAAATATTTCTCACCTGCACCTGTTTCTTTGTTACAGCAGTGGGGAGTTAGTAATGCTGTTTAAGAGGTCTGAATAACTAACTGCATACCGTATGGAATACTAAATGTACAAGGTAGGTTTCTCCTGAAGCCCTTCAAAGAGAGAAAACGGAGTATCATATCATCTTGAGAACGACAGCACATGGTCTTTATCAAATACTTATATCACAAAACTTAACGCAATAAAATACACATATCTTACCATTTGGGAGAGATGATTCCGCTTGGCAAATTTGTTGTTTGTTTTTACGGGACTTCCGACCCACGTCGAGAGTGAACTTTTATCACCAGAAATACACATCTCCGACACCTCAATGGAATGCCCGAGAATCGAACTCGCGGCCACCAAGGTGACAGGTCAAGACCATACCGATCACGCCACTGAGGCGCTCTTCTGGCAAGTGAGGCATAGTGTTTAGAAAGAGGCTACAATTTTAATTCCTCTCGAACCCCTCTAGCCTACTCTCAAGCCATAACTAGTCATTTGGCTTGTCTTTGATCATGTTACTCAATTTCCCAGAGAATTGTTAATCAAGATAGACATTTTCCCGTTAGACTGAGGAGTAAGATGCTGTATAATCCAAGGAGAGAGTAAACATAATCTGTCCTCCTAGACAATATGTTGCGCAGATCACTGATGACATACTTGAGGAAAGACAGTTGGCTGAGCAGCTCACTAAACTAGAACTCCACTGACGTAGTCCTTCAGTCCTGAAGAGAAAGAATGCAGCACTGAATTATCCTGAGAGAGAGAGAGAGAGAGTCTTAATTCTAAGTTGCTAAAATAATTAGCTAACACATGCAGTAATCAAGTAAACATTCTACCAAGGATTCAGAGATAGTTACTAAATCAGGCATACTCCTACCCAGAATGTCAGATGATCTGTCCTCTCACAAAAGATTATTAATGGGGACTGAAAGGCAACACATGTTGAGAAGGATTCGATCTTCCTTCTGCCACTTCTGTTATCTAAATGCCCTTTCCAAGATAAAGAACAAGTTGGAAATACTATGCACTGTTGTACTGTACTTGGCAAAAAGTACAAGATTAAAGAATCTGGCTAGCTGGCTGGTATTCAACCTCAGGTTCTTTAATGAAGTTGCTACATCCCAATAAAGAGCTATTTTACTCCGTGTGGTTGTATACTTACATCTATATGGTGATTATACAGTAAATAGTGTTCAAACTTTGAAGTGATGTACTGTTCATTGGTGAGTGAGGAAGCTACGAACGGGGCAATATTTATTGCATTACCATTCCTCCTACACTTCTTCCTTTCAAGTGACTGTCGGGGCGAAGCTTCAACAAATGACTTACATCCTACAAGCAGAAAATTAAATACAGCTTGAACAAAAGACAGAGAGAGAGAGAGAGAGAGAGAGAGAGAGAGAGAGAGAGAGAGAGAGAAAGAGAGAGAGAAACTCGTGATTCTACTGATTTTATAAAAATATAGGTGATTTTATAAAAAAAATATATATCGGGTGAGATAGAGGTGTTCTTCTTTGGAAAGGTAACAATGGTAACAAGAGATTACATATCTAACCACAAACTGCATTAGCTAAAGGCTTGTCGCCCTGAAGGAAAAGCGTACATGACTGTTGTCATCTGCAGAAGAATATACCTTAACCCACTTTACTGCAATAATAATGTAAATAATTGGCAAGTTGCTTAAATGGGCTAATCCCTTCCACGTAGGAGGTAATGCCACACCGATGGTATAATAACAAGATCTCTTGGAATCCTATTACGGTAACATTTATATGGTTATCGTAGTTATATCCCTGATTTTACAATTGGATTAAGCTGGAAACACGTTCTACAAAGCAATCGGGTTTAGTTACTAAATCGAGTATACTCATAGCCAGAATGTCAAATGATGTCAGAAGTGGAATGCTGTCTGACCGAATATTTTTAACATCATGAATTATGTGACATAAAACCTCATATTCACTCACTTTATTGGCTATTGATATTGAGAATGATCGGGAAGCATATGTCATCTACACTCTAAACAGTAATCTATATTTATCCACAACGAACAGCCAGATGGCAACTCCACTGCCTTGTCATAATTCTCGACATTTGATTTGGTACTCATAAATTTCCCCTCGATAATGTTGAGAAGCGGTTTTATATTCTGGTGAGTCACTTTATGGCTATCAGTAGAATCGGGCAATAACGTTCTTCTCTCGCCCTCAATAACGTAGCGAAACATTAAGTGGACCGTAACGGTTCCAATATTTCGACAACGTCGTTCATCCAGCCATTCTCCGGTAATTCTCGGCACGATAACAATCGTTTTTCTTGTAAAATCTCTGACCCCTGAAACGAGAGCCAACCTGGAGCTATCGTCCTGATGGTCTTTTCAAAAGTTACCAGTAATTTTTCCATTTTTTTTCTTACAGTTCTGCAATGGCTTGAAATCTGAACTACGAAAAGTATTATGGTAATTGGTGAAAACTGCATTGAACTACGAGGAGCATTGATTAAAATAAGGTAACTTGAGAAAATTGCAATGATCTACGAAAAGTATTAATTTTAGTTGGTGAAAATTCTATTTTATAGGATCATATACATGACCATACGACATATTGGTCAAGCTTGATAATCCATACATTATTAATTCACTGACAATTGTGAAGCATTCCAAGAAAATCAAAGAAACAAAGGTATATTCCTCAATACTATATAAGATTCAATTCAATCCAAGATAGAAGTCGAAGCCTTCTTTGTCTTTTCAACGACCCCGCACAAGTGGCTTTTTTTTATTTTTTTGGGGGGGGGGTGGGGGGGCGGGTTTCATTTAATAAGGATTGTAACGCTATTATCAAATCCTCATAAAACATTACTGCATACCCAGTTTCATTTATTTTCCATTTATAAGGTATTTCTGTGTCTTTGTAATATGAGATGTAAGTAAATACTACGTTTGTATCTCATTTTCCATAGATATAGCAATTTCGGTTCTTCATGGTACTATCCTTTTTAAATAGAAACTCTCCTGCCACACTTCATGTGGTATCTATCAATCTAACACACTCTCTCTCTCTCTCTCTATCTAAACCTAATTATATCTATAGCATAATATTACACTGGCTGGTGGTTCAAATCCTATGGAGAATTTTGTTAAGTATAATAAAACTTTCTTTACTTCGTTCATTTTCATAACTACCTATATACTTGACAGCCAGCTTCGATTTGATTGTTCATGATGACTAAAGCTCAAAGATGCCCTCAAAAGACATAAAAGTACATCAAAATTAAAGAAATATTCTAGTTACACTTTGCATCGTGAGTAAAAAAAAGCAATAAAATTAAATGTTGACACGCTATTTAACCTTCATGGTAGAGAAATTCTGTACAAAATAGCTTAGGATACCATTGAAATTAGTGAGACCCATTTTCTTGATTCGCCTCGGTAGAGAAAACCGTAAAAGTCTAAGCTATAACACCGCCAGTTTTCATGTCATCTGGTTACCTTAAGAAAAACTTCACTAAAGAACAGCGTTAAGAAGTTTAACGACTCCTCTATAAACTCGTCATAATGCGACCTTCGCTGAAACTATGAACGCCTTTCCGACTATAGTGCAATAAATCATATATATTGATCTATCCTAAGAGCGATTAGATACGAATGAAATTCAATACTATTCATAAATGGTCGAGTGTTCAACGATCCGATAGCATTAGCATCATGTTGACGACGAATACGGTTAAAAACAAAGTTAATGAAACTCCATTACATGGAATTTTGGGCCGAAGTTGTCAACTGAAAATATAGAATCCTAATTCGGGAATGAATCTAAGAAAATTCTTCAATATATATATATATATATATATATATATATATATATACTATATATATATATATATATATATATATATATATATATATATATATATAATATATATATTATATATATATATGTGTGTGTGTGTGAATATATATATATATATATATTATATATATGTGAATATATTATATATATATATAATATATATATATATATATATATATATATATATATATATATATATATATAGATATATATATATATATATATATATATATATATGATATTATATATATATATGAAGAATTGGGATTCTATATTTTCAGTTGACAACTTCGGCCCAAAATTCCATGTAATGGAGTTGCATTAATTTTGTTTTTAACCGTATTTTGTTTTTAACATGATGCTAATACTATCGGATCGTTGAACACTCGACCATTTATGAATAGTATTGTATTTCATTCGTATCTAATCGCCCTTAGGATAGATTCAATAGATAATTTAACCTATTAATTTTATATATATATATATGTACTATATTAGATATAATATTATTATTATTATAATATCTATATCTATATATATATATTATATATATATTATTATATATATATATATATATATATATATATATCTGTAAGTCTCATCGCTTGACGATAGACTTTTTTTGTGTTCTCCTTACGACTGTCATTCGTAAGTATTTCTGGTTCCTCCATCGCCTTGGGATCGGAATCTTAAGTTAGAAGCGGTTTGTGTTTTTTGGTTTTCCTTCTTAGCTAAAGGAGATGATTCAAACAGATAAGTTGAACAGAGATAACAACTTTATTCTGTAACTCCATACTAGGAGATGCAGCTCGGTCGGAAGACCGATATGTTTGATGGTTGGCGTGGAACTGCCATTCTAAAGCATCGCGTCGATAGCGGAACATTAGCTATCTCAGCAATTCATATAAAACATACGTAGTCCGCCGGCTCGGAAGTTACAAGTTTCCGGCGTAGGTTAACAGGTCAACCGCTTCCCATGGAAGTTGTTGTGCAAAGTTATCATAAACATAAAATGTTGACAAAGCTCTGAGCTAGACCAGGCTACTGCAGACAGCGCATAGCGTAATCTAGATCTGCTTTGGTCACGTAGGACCCTCCTAATGCCATGACCTCAGGTCATGGGTTTATATTTACAGATCCTGTACATTGAATAAATGTATTTATTACATTAGGCTCGGACTGCTACCTATTCAAGCCTTGAATAACAACAAAAAAATTACTTTAAACATTGTTTCATAGGAGCGTGCTCGTAACATACGTCTAGGTATAACATAATAAGTGATTAAATGCATAAAAAAGTTCTGTTACATACCCTTGTTGACATATTCATAAACAAAGATAAATGCATGGAAAATATAGATCCATGTTTGGTAATAATAATGATTAGGTACCTACAAAATAATAAAAAGGTAAAAATCGAAAGATTAACATGTATACATGATTAATATGATAACAGGTAACCTGATTAAGAATAATGGTTACTAAATAATGATTATAGCATGATCATGGATAATTGTTAAAGAGTACTTGACACTCTTTGTAATAGATAAATATAATTGTACAACGGTATATAGTATAACTATGTAATTCTGCAGAAATGCAATATATAGGGCTGATATATTTATTAGGTGCCCGAAAAATACCTTTAGGAATATATTAATGTATAATATTGGGCTATAATGTTTTACTAGGTGCCCAGGAGATACTTTAACTGTTCAAATGCAAAGGCGTGAGTCTTTCTTGTCCTACATTTTTGCCAGCATACGGACCGCTTTTCACACACAACACAATTCCAGACAATTCCCTAGGCACAAACTGAAGTGGCCAGGTTCAGGCGGCCCTAAACTCAAACGACTTGAGTTTAACGGGTACGTCATCTAGACGGGCCAATACGTTCCCTTGGAGATCCTTCTGTTTACGCCTCAGCCTACGCCAAGCAAAGATGTTGACGGCGATAACCAATATGGCCGTCACGCTGAACACGGCTAGCAGAATGTAGTAGCGAAGATATTCTCCACCTGCATAAGTCGGTGACGCGTGGGTCATCTCAGCCAGTTGCGTCAAACGATGAGCCACTCGCGCGTTGTATGGGAGAGGTAGTGACGGAATGATTGTGGATGCCCAAGTGTAGTTCGCAAAATACGCCTTCTCACGTATTATCGTGTTGACCCGCCCCTCTGACGTGTAGTTTGTAGATGTCCCCGTACAACCATCGGCTGCTACGAAGATAGGGGCATGGGCGTTGGTACCGTCCGGACACACTACGTCGAATCCGGCTTTATCATAACGGATCCAGGAACCATTATTCATCCTGTAATTGAATTTTTTTACCGTAAAAGGGATAAAGTTTCCCCAGACAACTTCGCTTGTATGAGAGAGAGAGCCGTTTAGCACTATGCCTAACTCACATGAATCCGTTGATATAGGATAGAATTCAAAAGAGTCAGCTGTACAAATTTTATTATTCATGGCTTCTGAACAGTGAGTGAGTTTATCTAAGTCTTTAATGACTGTAAATGATTTCTTATCAGAAGAAATCAGTACATGCCCCGTTAAATTGGATATTACTGGATTTGAGTTATTCGTCATGAAAGTAGGAAACGGTGCTATTTTGTATGATTGCCAAGCATCGGAAGAATCAAAAGGAATTGTGATCATAATTCTATAATTTTCAACGCTGACTGATATTAGGCTATAATAGAACTCTACTTTATGGGCGTCTAATAAAGGAATATAACCTAGTTTCTTTCTCCCGTCCGTTTTCCAAAGTTAACGTCAGATCTTTAATAGGCATGAGGTGAGGAGATAACACACCCTTTGTTGCTAACGTAATCGCTTCAACGTAATCTTTTGACTTCTCAATAAAATGTGATATTTTCACACGGATATGATCTATTTTCGAACTATAGTAAGCTAACGTAGCCAGCAAATGTTGAACTTCCATGACCTGATCGATATTATTTGAATGTTCATTAACGATACTCATTATTTGATTGATTGAAGATAACTGGCTGCGAAGTTCAGACAAAGCCAATTCGGTTTTGTGTTGCAAGAACTCAATTCTTTTATTTTGATTATTTATCTTAAGGCGATTTGAAATTCCTAAGCCTAGATTCGCAACTGATCCTAAGATGTTTAGTCCAGCCAGAATAAGCGGGTTGCGGCGTTCAAGAGTATTGTGCCGCACAGACCACATCAGCAGGTCACGAGCGAGTTCTTCTGCCTCAGCGGTTTTATTTTGTATGTCATAAGACAACATTTCCGCGACGCTTAGTGTTTGAGCTAGCGAAATCTCTGAGTTAGCATGAAAATTACGTTCGTGCATTTCCTTAAGCGAAATAGCAAACCTCATCAGGTCATTCTTTAAGTTAAGGACGTCATCTTCAGGCAAGAAAATCGCATGCATATCTACTTCTATAACAATATTACTTGACACGATGAATACATCATCTATTCTCTCGATAATCGAGCCATGATTAAATTCTATTTCTTTCGTCCTAGCGCTCTTTCCATACAACAAAGATGTCTGAATACACAATATCACTCCTAACAATAACAGATTCATTTTTGAAACCTGCAATGAGTTTTAAATAAAACATATGTAATAACTCGCGTAAAAGAATAGGTTTACATACAATATGATTAATAGATATATATATAAATTATTATACAAGTTTCATAAATACAACCATTTTTTCCCTCACTCCATCTACCTTAGATTCTGATATGTGCCAATGGGACTATTCTCACATCAGTGGGTTTGGATACATTTTGAACCCTAACTCTATTGGCCGTTAAATTTTCTAAAATGTTAAACGGGCCTTCAAACTTAGGTGTCAGTTTATAATTTTAAACCTTTACGTACGTATACTTGTATGTATACCTGATCGCCCACGGCATATGTTCTAGTTGGCTTAGCTATTTTATCATGATTTTTTTTCATTATTATTTGTGCTTCTTCTAGATTCTTACGAATTATATTATATTGACTTATGCTTGCATCCATAACATCCTTTAGAGGATTTGATAAATTAGTTGTAGGCTTTAAGATGTGGAAAGGCGTTCGGGCCGGGATACCGTACAGTGCCTCGTGCGGTGTCATTTTAATAGACACATGATACGAGTGATTAAGTGTGCTTAGTACCGCAGGTATGGCAATGTCCCAGTTGGGGTCTGCCCCCCCTAAGGTGACCCTTAAAATGTTTAAAACCTTACGATTTGCCCTTTCCACTAGCCCATTAGACTCTGGGTGATAGATCATGGTATTGATTTTCTTTATACAAAGGAATTCGCACAAGGAGTTAAGGAAATGATTATTGAACTCCCCGCCCGAGTCTGAGATAATGATGTGTGGAATTCCATGTTTACAAATGTAGCACTCGTAAAACTTCCTAGCGCACTCGACCCGGCGGTTTTTGTTTTAAGCGCTATAAGTTCTGTATATCGAGTCAAAGCGTCTATAATTACTAGGAGGTGCTTATTTCCTCTGTCTGACTCGTAAAATCCTGTTAATAAATCTAAATGTACTCTTTCAAAGGGTTGATTTGGCACGGGGTAAGCCCCTAGGCTGACAGGTGTCTCGTGCCCTTTGTATTCTTGACAAGTGCGACAATTTGCTATGTGCTTTTTTATATCTGTAAGCATCGTATGCCAATAAAATAAGGATTTGGCTTTCTGTGACATCAAGGTAGCTATAACCCGGGTGTCCGTGCAGTGGATTTTCATGCAACCATTTTAAGACAGTGGGTATGAGTGAGATAGGCACCACCACCTGGTTGTTATTCAGCTGCGGTGTGTTGCGGGTTTTCCTCGTCACGGATCTACACAGGATATTGTCCTGTATGATATAATTCTGCTGTTTATACTTTAGGTATTCCTTTTCCTTCGGATTCCGTTTAAAAACGCAATGATGATTTTTTCTATTTGCGGATCTTTTCTTTGTTCCGTCTGTAATAGTTCAGCACTCCAGCCCAGATCTTCCTGTTCAGATATAGTTTTAACAATGGGCGTGGAGGTTGAGATATCTATTAATTCAGCTAATGGCTCGGTACAAGATGAAGAGGGGTTGCGTGATAATGCGTCAGCAATGATATTTGCTTTCCCAGGTAAATACCCGATCCTCGCGCCAAAGTCCTGAATGATCATGTGCCACCGAGTTCGCTTGGGGCTGTGACTAAAGCCTTTAAAGAAGTCGGTTAGGGGCTTAATGATCAGTGAGAACTTTGACGGGATAACCGTAATATTATGAATTTAAATGCACGAGTGAATTAACAATAGCGAGCCCTTCCTTGTCTATTACTGCGTATTTACTTTGGAAGGTCTCAGTTTACGTGATAAAAAGCTATAGGGAAAAACTGTTTATCATATTGTTGAAGCAATACCCCACCTACTCCTAGGTCTGAGGCGTCTGTTGCTATGAAAAATTCCTTACCGAAGTCAGGAAATTTCAAGATAGGAGAACTACACAGTTCATCTTTCAATTTATCGAACGCCTGTTGATGCATTTCAGACCATACGAAATCTACGCCCTTTTTTATAAGATCGGTTAGGGGAGCGGCTATGATTGAGTAGTTGCGTATAAAGCGGCGATAGTAGCCGCTACAGCCTAAAAATTGCTGTATTCCCTTGACGTTAGTAGGTGTCGGAAAGTTACGGATAGCCGACACCTTATCATGTACGACTTTAAGACCTTCACTAGAAACCGTGAAACCTAAATAGACTAGTTCTGTTTTAAAAAATTCACACATTACTTATCTTTACCCTTAAATTATGCTGCCTTAGTCTTTGTAAGACTACACTAATTTATTGTAAATGTTCTTCTAATGTGTTGGAAAAGATTACTAGGTCGTCCATGTAGGCATGTAGGATATCTAACAAGTCTCCAAACACGATGTTTATCATACGAGTAAAAGTTATAGGAGCACAACGTAAACCAAAAGGCATACGCAAAAATTCATAATGTCCCCTGCTGTGCTGAAGGCAGTGTATGGGATACTCTCTTGTTCCAACGGAATCTGATGAAATCCTTTTAGTAAGTCTAAGCTGGTGAAGATATTTGTTCTGACCTAGTAGAGATAGGATATCATCGGTACATGGTACTGGAATCTGTCAGGGATTGTTTCTTCATTTAAACAACGAAAATCTACGCATATCCGCCAAGTTCGATCTTTTTTCGGTACTACTATTAACGGAAAATTATAAGGGCTGTTTGATTTCCTAATGACTCCTTCTTTTAGCATTTTACCTACTTCCTCTGTTATCTCATTCTGAAATTTCATAGGAAGTCGGTACGAAGGTACATAGATTACTTTCTGTTTGTCCTTGAGCCTTATTTGGTGCTCGATGACATCCGTTTTTCCTAAGGTTCCATCCGTAGTGGAAAAAACATCATGATATTTAGTTAAAAGATTCAAGAATTTCTGCTGAATTTCTTCTTCTTGAATGTCCTTATTGATTTTGTTCTTTATAGATTGCAAAAGGGGTTCATCCGCAACTGATTGAGCGTGATTTATCTCAGCTACGGTAAGAATGCGATGTTTATAAACTTCGGCATCCAAGATATGTTGATTTTTGTGGATTACTAAAGTGGTATTCAAATGATTACAGACTTCGATGTTACATTGTTGTTGTGAGCCGACTGTATAAATGGCTTGTGTGACGGATAATCCGTGTGTTTTCAGAGTTTCGGAAAGGATTAATGTTTCAGATCCTGGCAAGGTTCTCTTTACAGCCACTAATATGTTTGAAGTTACGTTAGGCTCGAGAGTTTGCGTGCAAGCTGATATTACGGGTGAGCGAGAGTGCTGTTGGGTTGCCTGTATTATTTCTTGGTTCATGAGACAGGTGATTGGTTCTGTAATGTAAGTGACAATTCTGTCTGTCTCTTTATTATCTAAAACTGATTTTAGGGTATTAGAAGACCTATAGAATTTCCCTTTGATATACACGCCGTGTTTTGCAGGTGCTAAGATAATATTTGAGTGCCCATAGACGGGTATCCGATAATTACTGCGGGATACATATTAATGTTTTGTACAACGACAAAGGTATCAGCAAACGTGCGCTTACCGACCTTTGTACTGTACATGAGTTACGCCTACAACATTTAATTCATTATTCCCTATGCCTGAGAGCCTTATTCCGGACTTTTCTATAGGGAAATTTGAAAAGATAAATGAGGGTTCCTTCCAAATCCCATGATATTACGTGGACTACCAGAATCAAAGAACAAAGTGAATGACTTATGGTCCAAATTTACTGCATGTAAGGTTGGTCGTAACTCGTCT
Source organism: Macrobrachium nipponense (assembly GCF_015104395.2). Lineage (NCBI taxonomy): Eukaryota > Metazoa > Arthropoda > Malacostraca > Decapoda > Palaemonidae > Macrobrachium > Macrobrachium nipponense. The sequence continues at coordinate 117,198,713 of NC_061108.1, forward strand.
TGACTAATAATTGCATGAATTTGTTGCAAATCTACGGGAACCTGCACAGATTTTTTTTGATTCGGCCGTGTGTTTCATAGGAAAATCAATTGCCTCACAATGATCTGATAAATGATTAAACTGATTATTTGATACAACAAAAGATGTTGATATTGATGACCCAACATCGCCCTCTCCCCCCTTGGAGTGAACTACGTGGTATTTGTTTTGTTTATCACACCTTGAAAATTCGCTTGCCCTTGCGAGTTCTGGCTAGACGGCCCAGGAACAGAGGTACCTGAAGCACGATTTGTTTGTTTCTGCTGTTGTGCAGAATTTCCGTTTGGTTGTTTCTTTCTTATAGTACTGAGGACCCTTCTTTTTATTTGCACTGGCAACTGGTTGCGTGTTTGTAGCATTCTGCTGTTGATTCCTCGAGTAGCAACGGTTATATGAATGAGTTGAACTATTGTGTATGAACAAAAACGCGTCCGACAGTCTGAAATCATGTGACCTGGTCGTTTACAGTTATAACAAACCATCCCTGCAACTTGATTATTATTATGTACCACATTTACTTGTTGTGGCTTGTTCTCATTTTTTGCAAAAACTTGAATGAGCGAAGGATCTAGGTCGGTACATTTAGACATGTGTTTTTTGATTTGTTTATACACATCTAGAATTCCGTACTGTCGGGCTGCAATTTTTTATCAAAACACCGTACTAACGCTTCAGGCAAACATTGCAGTGATAGACGTAATGATCAAACGGATAAAATCTTTCACTTTGATTTTGGCACTCGCAACCCACCCGGAGTTACTTAAACTATCCTGATATTCATTTAGCCGGTCGGCAATTAGCGCCGCCCGCTCGACAACATTAGCTGAGTCATGGAGGCTTGGTTAAGGATATTTCTCAATGCTAATACTACATCTAAAGCCTCTTCACCCCCATACACGGCACGTAATCTAATTTTGAACTTGTCCCATGTAAGCGCTCTTGGAAAGAAACCCCCCTTAGATACGCACTTGCGTCGCCTTTTGCAAAGTCAATGAAGCTCTTGCCTCCTGTAATTGTACTGCTGGGTCTGTGATGCTTTTTGCATTTAAATGAGCGTCTACAAGATGAGATCCATGCCTCAACATTTTGAGGCAGGAACCCATTGACCCGACCTTGAAAAGGGACAATTGCTGACCTCGCGCTAACGAGAGTCACACATTGGGTTGCCAGCCGGAGTAGTTGCCATTTCGACTTTCACTTTTTTCTTATCACTTCTATTCCTTGCAATCCTATCAAAATATCTATAAGATACACTCGACCACTACGTAAACGCATATGCAATGTACTGTATAAGTGTGTATAATAATAGGAAAATCCCCCAAAAAAGATACAAAAATACAGATAATATGAAATAATAAAATATTTTACGGAGAATTCCTGCAAGAAACGTTTAACAACAGCCGAGAAGAGAAAAAAAAATTAATCTGCGGGCGAGAACTCGTAGTTGAAGATTGATTCTGTAATGAGGAAGATTAATATGGCGAACAACTCATCACCCCCAGAATACTGGATGATCGACTCTTGATGAACAACACTTCACTGAGGAAAAGACCTGAATAGATAAAAATGGTACTTAGCTCCAGATTATATTGCGAAGGATTGTTGACATGGGATGACGTCTCAGTTCCTGTCTAAGTCTCGCGTCGGAAGTCGTGATGACGTCACGGTCTTCTCTCGGTGCGATGCGTGAAGTCCAAGATTGATGACGTCACAGCCTCCGTCCTTGTTCGTGATCGGGTGATGTTTCCTGTGTTTGTTTTCTTCTTTCCGTTGATGTTCGATGCTGCTCTCGTCCGGTGTAGATTCTCGAAGATAAGTGACAACAGTTGCTCAAACGTCGGTGTTAATGCTTGTATTCTTCTCGATGAAGGACATATCTGCGTCTTCATAAACTGTTGCATTGATTGAAGATCCGTTTCCTCTGTTTAGTTTGATGTTGAAGGTGGAAGTTAGTTCTTGTAGACCTTCGGTCGGCTGATATGGGTCTTGTTAATTTTATTCTTCGTTATACGCTGCACCACATGTAAGTCTCATCGCTTGACGATAGACTTTTTTGTGTTCTCCTTACGACTGTCATTCGTAAGTATTTCTGGTTCCTCCCATCTCCTTGGGATATCTTAGTAGAGCGGTTCTTCTTAGCTAAAGGAGATGATTCAAACAGATAAGTTGAACAGAGATAACAACTTTATTCTGTAACTCCATACTAGGAGATGCAGCTCGGTCGGAAGACCGATATGTTTGATGGTTGGCGTGGAACTGCCATTCTAAAGCATCGCGTCGATGGCGGGAACATTAGCTATCTCAGCAATTCATATAAAAACATACGTAGTCCGCCGGCTCGGAAGTTACAAGTTTCCGGCGTAGGTTAACAGGTCAACCGCTTCCCATGGAAGTTGTTGTGCAAAGTTATCATAAACATAAAATAAAATGTTGACAAAGCTCTGAGCTAGACCAGGCTACTGCAGACAGCGCATAGCGTAATCTAGATCTGCTTTGGTCACGTAGGACCCTCCTAATGCCATGACCTCAGGTCATGGGTTTATATTACAGATCCTGCTACATTGGAATAAACTGTATATTCATTATATAATATATATATATATTATATATTATATTAATATATATTATATTATTTTAATATTATTATATATATATAGATATAGATACAGTATTGTATTTCATTCATATCTAATCCTACCCCCATTCTCTTTTATTTGTAACTTCTATTCATTTTCATATAAGAGCACAGCTAATAACTTGTCGTTGGTAAGCGCCTGGTCCAGTTCTTCGAAACCTGATATATATATATATATATATATATATATATATATATATATATATATATATATATATATATATATATAATATATATATATATATATATATGTTGTAACCATTAAGTAAAATGGCCTTTTAGGTCTAATAGGCAGGAAAAATGGTAATTAGACCTAATGGTTTTTCGTCGATTATTATTTAACTTAAATGATGTATTAAATTTCCTAAAATCGTTTAGCTTAAATGTATACAAATAAGTAAACAACTACCAGGAGAGGGTGCTCTCTCTCCTCTCTCTGCGCGCGTTACACCACACCGCATGGTATCCATTTATTTATTAATTAATAATGATAATAATAAAGGTTAAGGACAACGACAATAATAATAATAATAATAATAATTAATGCTGATGATGATGATGATGATGAAGAATACGACGACGACGACGATTATCGTTTTTGGAGTCGAAACTACTTCTTGGGGTAAGTAAGTAAGTAAGTAAGTAAGTGAGCCCAAACAAACAGACAAAAAAATTTTCATCATCTATCTACGACTAGTACATTATTAATTATTATTATCTAAAAAATAAAAGTTACAGGTTTTTTTTTATATATTTTACAGATGAAGACGGCGATATTGTTCAACTAACATTCCGCCGAGATGATATTAGAAAAGAAAAAAGTGATTACTTTTTCCATTCACATTAAGCCACGCCACCGCCACCAGTCGCCATCATCAACGTCGTCGAACAAATCGAATAATAATAATAATAGATTAAAGAACGTCGCGTTGTTGAGCCAGAAAGCCACCGCCGCCGCCACCACCGCCGTTTCTTTAACAGAAGGATTATCGTAATTCATCGAATATCTACCGGAAAATGTCGTGTTAATATCGTATAATAATCATCGTTTTCAAGCGTACTACCTTATAAAAAGCCTTTTGGCAAACAACAACAACGACGACGGACTTGTTAGAACAATTTCGAAAAAAGGTCGTGGGGTTTTCCGACAGTTATTTAATTTACTTACACCTTTATCCTCCCAACATTGCCCCATACAGCCCTTCCACTTACGAGCTAGAAGATCTTTTCGAATATTTTTCCGACAGTTTTATTTCCGAACCGTTGTTACACGGTAATGATGATGATGATAACGTGATGAAAATAAAAAACCTGACAAAACTCCTCCGTCTTCATATAATCGAAAAGGGTTTGTTCAATTTAATTTACGAATATACCCGAACGGTGGATTCCATCCTCGACGATGTTAAAATGAAATGAAAAAAAATTAATTATTATATTATTATTATTATTATTATTATTATTATTATTATTATTATTATTATTATTCTGAATTTTATGTTCGAAAATAATGTAATATTGTTCATCTTCATGAGCAAATAATTTTATGATGGTTTATTTTCAAAAACATTTGTGCTGATTTCGCTACGCATTTTATACTTTTTTTAAAAAACTTGTATAAAAAAATTTGAAAATGTGAATCTTTTTTAAAATTTAACATTTTTATCAATTCCGTGACGGTATTA
>NC_061108.1:117203571-117231071 GCF_015104395.2 Macrobrachium nipponense
GTATCGTCTCTCTTACAAATGCCAGGGTGAGGCTTTTTCCCTAATAACGAAATGATATCAGCCGGGACCTTGCCAGGCAACTCGTCTCCCATTCTTTTCGAATTTGATCTCAAAACCATCCTTCGTACCGGGCATAATGTTAATGCTCAATATTTTCTCTTCTCTCCCGGTGGTATATTTTCCATCATCGCTAAACACACTCCGCGTGATTTTCATCTTTTTGATCACTCCTTGAGCTATTTCTTCGAGGGTCACGTACAGGTCCCGGTAGATTGGAGGATCCTGATGATGATGATAATGATGATGATGATGCCTTCCCCCCTGTGATAGTGTTTGTGATTACAGTTGAAACCTCCCATTCGATGCCTACTGATGCCTCTCCACATCATACGAATATCATCATCATCATCGTCGTCTTCATCATCATCATCATCGTCAGAGTTATTAAAGAAATGATTAAATTTACCGTGGGTGCCGAAGAACTGATGGAAAATGTCGTCCATTGGACCGCTAGTAGTAGTAGTGGTAGATGTATATGTGAAGCGAGTTTTGGGATCGCTAGTAGTAGAGGTATATGTAAAGCGAGTTTTGGGATTGCTAGTAGAGGTATATGTGAAGCGAGTTTTATTATTACCCCCATTAGGTACCTCCACCCTCACCTTCATTTTTACCTTCACATGTTTGATCGTAACACACTCGCTTTTTCGCATCGCTCAATATTTCGTAAGCTTGCGAGATGGCTTTAAACCTTTCCTCTGCATCCGATGATTTATTTTTATCTGGATGGTATCTAAGTGCCATTTTTCGGTAAGCTCTTTTAATATCTTCCATTGAAGCATCTTGGGAGATACCTAGAATCTTGTAATAGTCCATGCTGATGATGAACTAAGTTTGGTTGGCTGCGCTAATGCGCATTTTATATTCAACAACGCTCAATGAATTATCTGGGAGCTATATACTACATATATGTAAATTAAAAGAGACAACCAAATATATTCCCCCTTTGGATTTATTCTTAATCAGAGTAATGGATATTAATAGAGTTTTATGTTTTGTTTGTATAAAATTTTTTAGAAATACCAGTGCTAGCTAGCTAAGGAGGGTTGCATTCTTTATTCAAAAGTCATTTTAAGAAGTTTAAGTAGTCACTAATCATTTCTCTATCATAAGTCTTTTCAAGAGAATTAATAACTGGCGTATTCTTTATTCAAAAGTCATTTTAAAAAGTTTAAGTAGTCGCAAGTTTGAGAAAATAATTTCTCTATTTAAATAGTCTTTTCAAAAAGGATTAATAACTGTATTCTTCATTCAGGAGTTATATATCTATATCTATATAAATATATATGTGTGTGTGTGTAAAAATCATTTCTCTATCATAAGTCTTTTCAAGAGAATTAATAACTGGCGTATTCTTTATTCAAAAGTCATTTTAAAAAGTTTAAGTATCGCAAGATTGACAAACCATTTCTCTATTCAAATAGTCTATTTCAAGAGGATTAATACTGCATTCTTTATTCAGGAGTTATATCTATATATATATGTAAAAATCATTTCTTTATCATAAGTTTTTTCAAAAAGATTAATAACTATTCTTTATTCAAAAGTCATTTTAAAAAGTTTAAGTAGTCTCAAGGATTGGGGAAACCAGTTCTCTATTCAAATAGTTTTTTCAAAAAGGATTAATAACTGCATTCTTTATTCAGGAGTTATATCTATATATATAGTATATTATATATATATATGTAAAAATCATTTCTCTATCATAAGTTTTTAAAAGGATTAATAACTGTATTCTTCATTCAAAAATCATTTTTAAAAAGTTTAAGTAGTCGGTCGCAAGGGGTGTAACAATCATTTCTCTGTTCAAAAAATCTTTTCAAATGGATTAATAATAACTGAAGTGGTTATATTCTTCATTCAAAAGTCATTTTTAAAAAGTTTAAGTAGTCAGTCGCAAGGGGTGTAACAATCATTTCTCTGTTCAAAAAATCTTTTCAAATGGATTAATAATAACTGAAGTGGTGGTTATATTCTTCATTCAAAAGTCATTTTTAAAAAGTTTAAGTAGTCGCAATGAGTTATATATCTATATCTACATAAATATATATGTGTAAAAATCATTTCTCTATCACAAGTCTTTTTAAAATGATTAATAAATGTATTCTTCATTCAAAAGTCATTTTTAAAAAGTTTAAGTAGTCAGTCGCAAAGAGTGTAACAATCATTTCTCTATTCTGATCACTCCTTGAGCTATTTCTTCAATGGTCACGTACAGGTCAGGATTCTGATGATGATGATGATTTAAAGAAATGATTAAATTTACCGAGGGTGCCGAAGAACTGATGGAAAATGTCGTCCATTGGACCGCTAGTAGTGGATGTATATGTGAAGCGAGTTTTATTATTACCCCTCTTAGGTACCTCCTCATCCTCCATTTTACCTTTCACTGTTGAATCGTACGCACTCGCTTTTTCGCATCGCTCAATATTTCGTAAGCTTGCGAGATGCTTTAAACCTTTCCTCTGCATCCGTGAATTTATTTTATCTGGATGGTATCTAAGTGCCATTTTTCGGTAAGCTCTTTTAATATCTTCCATTGAAGCATCTTGGGAGATACCTAGAATCTTGTAATAGTCCATGCTGATGATGAACTAAGTTTGGTTGGCTGCGCTAATGCGCATTTTATATTCAACAATGCTGAATGAATTATCTGGGAGCTATATACTACATATATGTAAATTAAAAGAGACAACCAAATATATTCCCCCTTTGGATTTATTCTTAATCAGAGTAATGGATATTAATAGAGTTTTATGTTTTGTTTGTATAAAATTTTTTGGAAATACCAGTGCTAGCTAGCTAAGGAGGGTTGCATTCTTTATTCAAAAGTCATTTTAAAAAGTTTAAGTAGTCGCTAATCATTTTTCTCTATCATAAGTCTTTTCAAAAGGATTAATAATTGTATTCTTTATTCAAAAGTCATTTTAAAAAGTTTAAGTAGTCGCAAGGTTTGGGAAAATAATTTCTCTATATTCAAATAGTCTTTTCAAAAAGGATTAATAACTGTATTCTTCATTCAGGAGTTATATATCTATATCTATATAAATATATATATGTGTAAAAATCATTTCTCTATCATAAGTCTTTTCAAAAAGATTAATAACTATTCTTTATTCAAAAGTCATTTTAAAAAGTTTAAGTAGTCGCAAGGATTGGGAAAAATCATATCTGTATCATAAGTCTTTTCAAAGGATTAATAACTGGAGTGGAAGTTGTATTCTTTATTTAAAAGTCTTTTTAAAAAGTTTGAGTAGTCGCAAGGATTGGACAAACCATTTCTCTATTCAAATAGTTTTTTCAAAAAGGATTAATAACTGCATTCTTTATTCAGGAGTTATATCTATATATATAGATATGTAAAAATCATTTCTCTATCATAAGTTTTTTCAAAAATATTAATAACTATTCTTTATTCAAAAGTCATTTTAAAAAGTTTAAGTAGTCTCAAGGATTGGGGAAACCAGTTCTCTATTGACAACCAATTATATTCCCCCTTTGGATTTATTCTTAATCAGAGTAATGGATATTAATAGAGTTTTATGTTTTGTTTGTATAAAATTTTTTAGAAATACCAGTGCTAGAAGGGGGGTTGCATTCTTCATTCAAAGTCATTTTAAAAAGTTTAAATAGTCGCAAGGAGTAATCTCGTCTGCATCGTTGCAGATTATAAAATTGTTAATAATTGCAAGTTGAATAGTCAGTCAATCATTCACCTTTATTTAACAACAAGTCGAAAGTCTCTAACACAATACCATATAGGCTAAGTTTATGAAAAGGTTGTTAGAAATGAATAAAAAAAAGTCAACTTTCATTCTAGGCTTACATATACCCGTCGATCAAATTCAGGTTTTTCAAAAGAATAATAACTGTATTCTTCATTCAAAAGTTATTTGTAAATAGTCGCAAGGAGTAATCTCATCTGCATCGTTGCGGATTATAAAATTGTTTTCATAATAGTAATAATAATTGCACGTTGAATAGTCAGTCAATCATTCGCCTTTCTTTATTTTTAACAAAACAAGTCGAAAGTTTCTAACACAATACCATATAGGCTAAGTTTATGAAAAAGGTTGTTAGAAATGCCGAATAAAACAGAGTCGACTTTTTATTCTAGGTTCATATCATATAGTATAACCTATCGATCAAATTCAGTCTTTTCAACTACATTCTCCATTCAAGTGTTATTTTAAAAAAGTTCAAGTATAGTCGCAGGGGCTCTGGGAAACTCTTAGAGACTAATCTAGCTTTGAATGAGGAAATATAAAATTCATGGAAAACTTATTAGGACTTGCTTGGCCTGTATCCACTAACTAACTAACTTACCTAGACTATCGATCCTTAACGATTCCTATAGAAGCCTAGTGAGGGTAGCCGGTATCTTTGCCTAATTTTACCCCGAAAAGTATGGATAAGTATGTGTGCGTTGTTACTGTAACATATATAATCAATCTTGCAAAATAGCGCAGAAGAAGTATTGAAGCAGAGAAGTATTGTTGTTGTTATGAGAATTAGAGATATCATCATTAAGATGTTAATTTAACAAGCATCCTTCCTTTTCAATGTCAAGCCTATACACACTTTAGATATACTAGCAAAATAGGACTACTGCACTGCTGCTGCATCATTATGACAGCTCGTGTTTCTTTAGTGCAAAGCAAGCAAGCAAGTCTGTGTAGAGAGATTTATCCAGATTCACTGTAAGAGAAAATCCTCTCTGCATCAGTGCTAATCACACAGCTTAAATTTATACCATATTAGATGAAAAGGTTTTAGGAATACTGAAAATGTTATTTTCAATATAGTTACAGACCACACAGCACAATTGAATTTATACATATTTGGCTAGGAATATTTTTACTAATCATATCAGCGGTGGAAATTTCCACGAGAGAAAGGTATTTGAATGAAGAGTACTTCTACTACTACTTCAGTTAGTAATCATTTTCCTTTTTGAAAAGACTATTTGAACAGAGAAATGATTTTGACTTAGTATACTTGCGATTACTTATTATTTAAACTTTTAAAAATAATAATACTTGAATGAATAAAGAAGAATACAGTCTCGGGTTTGATTTGATCTTGTAAGAAGAACGCACACATATACTTCTTATCCCTACTTGGAGTAAAATTATTATTAGGCCAAGATAGATACCACCGACTACCATCAATCGTTAAGGATCGATAGTCTAGGAGGTAGGTAGGTAGGTAGGTAGGTTAGTTAGTTAAGCGCTGCTTAAGTTCTGCATATTTCCTCATTCAAAGCTAGATTAATTCAGTAGGCCTTTTTAAATCATCTAAGAGAGAGATCATATATGATCATTATCAGCGGTGGAAATTTCCATGAGAGAAAGAAGGTATTGAAAGAATGAAGAGCACTTCTACTACTTCTACTTCTACTACCTACTACGACCTACTACTTTAGTTTAGTTAGTAATCATTATATTTGGCTAGGAAAATTTTTACTAGGTAACCATCTATTGGTGATATATTGGGATAGTATAGGTTTCTTTTAATAATAATTAAATAATAATAATAATAAAGATAGGATAGGAAAATAATACAATTTTATTATTTAGAATGTTAAGACTTTCTTTTTAATCATTTTAGAAATTTGCTAAAATAATTTATTGTGGCAATAAAACTGTCCAAGTGGCTGGTTGTAAATCTATTCTTATATGAAAGAATTGTTTAATTTTTTCAGAATGTAAAAGTTCATTAATGTTCTAGGTTTGGCCATAAAGGTGCCTCCAGGAACTCGTCATTCTTTTATATAGACTTTTAAGTATTTGTTTGTCTCATATCACTTAAAAAAACGAGTGGTACAGGACCATGATGTACGATCACGATATACCACCCTCAAGAAAAGTACATTATAACGCATCCTCCTGACATCGGAGTACAAAAGGTCTTTAGCTCCGTTTATCACCAACAATGTTAGGAGGATGCGTTACGTAGGGAATGGTGGTATACCGTGATTGTACATGATCCACTCTGTACCACCTTTTTACCCTATCGCCACTTTTGAAAACAGTATTTCGGCAATGTCTCTCACAAACTTTGTTGGTTTGTTCTAAGACATGCCTACTTATTGGAGCTGGTATCTCTCACACACAGCGAATTATGAAATGGCCGGAGCTCACCGCAGCAGCATTGATGTATCGCAACACCTCAAGTATAACCACACCACTGATCATTTAATGATAGCCCAGGAATTGTCAGGCTGTTACAAGATATGCTGTATTTCTCGGAAACTTGTCTGAAAAACCGTTTGAGCGTGAAAAAAATAAGAGGCCACACAGAAGGGAGAAGAACTATTTTGACTAGAATAGCTAGCTAGCAACGGCCGCCATTTTGAGCGGTTTGTTTACGTTTTACGCGTATGAAATGCATTCCAGGACAAACGTCCACTTGTAGAAAAAAAAAACTATGCAAAACGCGGAAAAAAACTAGCAAGTTGCAATGCGATTTGTATTAGAGACGTAATTATTATTATTATTATTATTATTATTATTATTAGTATACTTATACAATGGCGAAATAATCTCTGTTAGAACAGCTGATTTCAAACCAAAATATTTTTTTCTCTCTCTCTCTCTCTCTCTCTCTCTCTCTCTCCTCCTTTTACTTTGCACCAGTTTGAGTAATTAACTCAATATTTAGGAAAGATTTCTGTACAAGAAATGTAATATTTCTCCTGTTTTCGCTAATTTTGACCACTCATCCGGGAATTAAAACTAACTGTAGATACGCCCGCCTCCCTCCTTTCACTCTCAGTCCGACTACCGTTATCTCGGCGAGTCTGGCTGACAAAGGCTTTCCATTCATATTTTTATATGCTTACTCATATGCTTTATCCCTGTATCATGAAACAATGTAATTAATAAAACTAAATCTGCCCAAAGCGGACGACGATCATGTTATCACATTCTTAAATCTCTCTCTCTCTCCTCTACCAACACATTGAACGAAGACGACCACCGTCATCTCGACGAGTGCTAAAAGCCTGCCAAAAATCTCTCTCTTTTTCCCTTCTCTACTGACACATTGAGCTAAATATATATAGTATTTTAACATAAAGCTAGTGCTGCCGAATTTCCATATATTTTTCCTGTTAGTTTTCTAAAATATCCTTATACTTTGGAGCATTTTCAAAGTTTCTTCACCGTTCTGAATTTCCCCGTACCTGACAACAATGACTGTGTTGCTATGAGTCATGAGAGCGGTATGTCTGCCAAGAAGAGATCTTCCCGAGTCATTCCCACACCCTTTTTTCTGACAATTCTCAAAGGTTAAAATGAAGCTGTGGATACAGAAGTTTAAACAAGATTTTTAAAAAAATACAGTTTTTGTTGAAGCCCATTTCTGAGATTCTGTCAATGTTCGTATCTCACAACAAAATTAGACCGAACGCAAAGAATCGTATATCTACAAACTTCTCACTGCCAAGGCCACTATAACGGTGTTGCGCCTACAGACAGTGAAAGTGTTTGACAGCACAATACTCCCTAGTGTTGTTCACAGCAAGAGTTATAAAATAGACTTAATAATTATTAATAGACATCGCCTGTTCCACCCATGTTAGTTGTTACTAAGCGTAAGTAAACTATACGCTGTTCACTGGGCTAATAAGGTACTTAGGAAACTTTTTCTCTCCGTGAGTGGGTCAAGCTAAGGTCAATAGGTCTTGGGTTGTTCCACATTCCCGCCACACCTATCTTAATGATAATGACAAATGCCCGGCAGCGGTGAAAGTTCCCTCAGATACGTACCTCTTCTTTGTATTTTTTACATAAAAGATTGCACAAGTCAAAAGTTCTTGAAGAGTTCTAGTTATAAGACATGAGATTTTAGTCATAAGACAGAGATTCTAGCTATATGATAGATTTTAGTCTTATGATACCCGGTTCAAATGATAGTCTTTTGACACAAGATTCTAATTATAAGACAAGATTCTAGTTATATAACAGAATATTCTAGACTTATGACACCATGGAATACATGCATTATTGTTATTATTATTATTATTATTATTAATTATTAATTATTTATGTAATAATACATCCTTAATATTATTATTATTATTATTTTTAATAATGATAATACTAATAATATCTCTTGTTTACTAATTGTTCAAAAATAGTATATTATTTAGCTTAAATCATGATAGAATTTTAGCCTAAATATAGGTATTTAACTTAATTTACGAGTAGTTTATAATTTTAACATAACTGTTCGTTTTTCCTGCCTATTAGACCTAAAAGGCCATTTTCTCTATTGGTTACAACATATATATATATATATATATATATATATATATATATATATATATATATATATATATATATTGTATATATATATATATATAGATTATATATACTAATATATATATATATATCATATATATATATCATATATATATATTATATATATATATATATGTATAGGGTGCTACTCTGGCTTGTTATTTAAGCATCACCTACAACTCCGAGGTGCTAGTACTAAACACTGTAAATGTAGACGGCAGCACGACCATATCGTTTATTAACATAATAATCTGTCGATCTTGGCATAATTACTATGTCGATACTCTCAGGATTAAAAGAAACCTTCATATTAAAGTGAAAGTAATCAAATTTCCCCCTCACTTGCATGGTTGTTTAGCTGTGAATATTTTACTCTGTCTATAAATTTGATGTATGTTTCCTTAAAGATCTTTGATACTAGTTGACAAAGTACCTAAGAGACGCAGTCAGTCGAGGAGTTTGCCTTAATTTCACTTTTTGTAAAATAACTTTACTGTTTAACTATCAACAGTATCATTGGCCAACGTTATTAGATAGGTCTATTCTAAATAATATTCTTGCACCGTGCGTGTGTGTGTAAATTGAAATTTGCCAAGAAATCAACTGAAGGGATTCTATTTTTAATTAAAACACACAAATGAACGGATAAAAACGAGAAAATTTTTTTTAAGATGTACTTTTACATTACCAGACAGAAGGAACTGTTCGGGATGTTACAAAATGCCTTACAGTCTCCTCCGGTGGCCACTTACAGCTGCCATCGTAAAACGAAGAAAACACTATAATTACCCGACTTTATTAGGCCATTAGGAGATCTACCACCATCCGACTCCCGATATTCAATGGAAGCCGACAGACGGTTGGGGTACATTCGTACAAATGCTCAACCCTGGATGCAGAGATGTTGGGAACGTTACCGAGTAATCGTGAAAACATGCTCAATATACCACGTAAGAATGGAACACTCTTGGTGGAGCCGAAGTACTTATTTATGGTTACCATGTAGTTAGGGAAAAGATTCCTGTTACCCCTGGGGCAACGCCGCTTTTCTTTAGGTAGTAGACGAACCTCATTGGTGCAGACGTCTCCTTCCTTGCAAACTTAGGAAACAATAAATAGCTACTGTATAACAAGTAGACTGTTTTGAATAAACATGAAGGTATGTTAACATGCAAGAGACAATAGTGAAACAGTCACCGATATGAGTTAATGAAGCAACTGGATCTTTTTTTATTAAAATACTGACCTTATCATATAGCCATTTCCCTTTTCCCCTAATAAAAAATGTTAAGTATTCTATGTAAAGTGTATAAGACCGCTGGCTTACCACCGGGAAACCACTTAAACATGGATTACTCAAGAAATAATCACAAACTGACAACTTTACTTTCTGGTTAACTTCTCCACTGGCCTTCATACTATACGTTTTCGTGTTTTGTTTCTCAACTGAATATTTTATTTTCAGAATACCCACCCATTAATCTAATGGCCATATTATTGCTCGTGTGTTATGTTAGACTGAACGTTCTTAATAATAACGATATTCCTTCTGAACAGGTTGGTAGCTTGTTCATTAAGAAGTGTTTTATCAGAATGTGTATATATTTGAATGCATGGACACATACAAGTTGTCGGAGTAAAACAAATCAATTCCATGCTACCTTGGCCCATTAGGCAGGCCCTTTTGTATGATTGTTTTGGTGTGGTTTTAATTTATATAACACTAGTGTAAGCCAACTGAGACGTTTCTAAAGGAACAACCTATAATTCCTTCTCTATTGTTGTTTTGAAAGTTCAGCTACCAATGAACGACCGCTAACACTAGGAGCCATTTAGACGAGCTGACAACAACGCCGACTACCAAATAGTTTTTAAAAACAAATGCTGTAGTATTAAAAGATAGCATTCCGAACTTTAAACCCCTCAAGGAACCATGAAACTCACCCATTAAACATGTTCGTACACTTTTTCAACAATCCCTGCAATTTTTGCGTCTGCAACTTTTCAATGCGAATACCAGAATGAATGACTGTTTTGATAACGAACTAGTCTGACAACCACGATCACCATCGTAGCCTAATATACGCAATAGGTATACCGTAAACCGATCCATTTATACTAAATCACAGATAGACACACAAGCCAGTTCACACGTTCACTCAAAAGTTTAACTAGTATATAACAAAATCTTAAATAATGCAACACAAAATCTTTAAATTATTTCGCAATTTTGCCTCTGCCTTTACGATTTTCATCTATTAAGTCAGTCCCAAAGAATGAAAAATTACAGATGAAGTGTTACAAATTTTGTGCCCTGGTCGAGAACCATTTAATCAAGATGTCATGGATAAAACCAACCGTCGTTATGACTTCATCTGCCAGAATGGCGGTTACAACTGCGGCCACCATTACTACTATCACATGGAAAATTATAGGGGGTTAGACTATAATCATCCGTCCTCTCCAAGTTGAGGCCGTAGATAGCCAGTAGCTAATAATTATGTCTCAATTTCTGGCCGATTCCCTCTACTTATAACAGATATACCAAGATTTTCGTTGGGTTTGCGCACTATTGGTTGTTCTAATCCTCTCTTTACCTTGGATCTAATATCTAGCTTTAAAATATCCCTGAACTACGAATAATAAGGAAAACCTCGCAGTTGCGCTATGAATCTGTTAAGACATTCCATACAATACTCAAGTCGCCTTCCATGACTTTCCAACTGCAATGGATGAAAGGCAGAGGATGGTTGTAAAAATCAGGTGAAATTTGAAACTAGAGTGGGAGATCATTGTGGGAATGATCTGCGTCGCCGCATCTTTCTGGGAAAGATGTTTAGAGACTCTAGAGCAGCGGTCCGTGAAAATATCTGGATTGTCCGTAGAAAACTTGGGACATTATTTCAATTTTTGTTTGCTTAATCCTTCTCAGGCAACCCTGATACAAATTGCACAGAAGACAGAGCCCAGTGTTGCCGGTTTAGTATTTTTAATGCCAGATTTGGCATTTTAGGACGATTTAGCATGAAAAATTTGGATCTCTACTCCAAATAAAAACAGCTCTCCGTCTTGCATTAACGTCATTGGAGCAAAAATCAGCTAATTAATTTCAAACAAGCAGGAACAAATCTCGCACTAAAATGTGTAATACTTTAACAAACTTAAAATTTTCGTTTTCTTAATAATTAAACTATAACTTGTTATATTTAATGGGTGCATCACATATTATTGAAGTAAAAGTTTTCTGATTATTATTATATAAACGTATTTACCATTATTTTATTTCTATTAGTGGACCGCCAAATTCAAAATTACATTAGTGGCGGTCGCCGAGCTTTAAAATTTCATGGACACCTAATGCATAATTTTAAATTTGGCGGACCACTAATAGAAATAAAAAAAGGTAAATACGTCCATACAATAATAATCAGAAAACTTTTATTTTAGTAATATGTAATGCACCTATTAATTATAATAGTTAATAGTTTATTAAAAAAAAACTAAAATTTGAAGTTTGTTGAAGTTTTACACAATTTAGTGTGATATTTTTTCCTGCTTTTCTGAAATTAGTTAGTTGATTTTTGCTCCAATGACGTTAAATTAGCAACCCAGGGCTCTGTCTTCTGTGCAACTTGTATCCGGGTTGCCTGAAAAGGATTAAGGAAACAAAAATTGAAATAAGGTCCCAGGTTTTCTGCGGACCATCAAAATATTTCACGGGCCACCGATGGTCCGTGGACCACTGGTTGGCGACCGCTGCTCTAGAGAGTACTAAGACTCATGTTGAAGAGATCTAAGAGACACGACACATAAATTGGTAAATCTAAGACAGAACTTATGCTTATGAGGCATCTTCAGAGACAGGATCTATGTGGGAGGAATCTTTAAGGGTTATGCAGAAAGTAGTACTGCAAGTAGCAATATTTATTACCTCTAGGGAATCTGGTAAATGAACTATCATTAACAGTTACGTGAAAGAATCTGAAAAGATCAAGGCATATCTGACCTATGGGGTAGCTATAGAAAATCTGAATTTGTATTTTTCCTAGATATACAAAACCAGTTATTTTGATATGGATATGTACTTTGACAAAAGCTGGTCTGTTCATTGTATACTGGTATACAAGTAGCAAACAAGAGAAATAAGGGGATAGATGGAATGTAAAATTATGATAAAACGAATTCTGGTTTCTATGTCGAGAAATGTTCCAACTCATCATAATTCACATAGCCTCTGTATGAAGATATACCTCTTCGCCTTTTACATGGAAACTGAAACCTTGGGTAAGAGGTTTTGTCTCGCAGATAAAGGCTGGCACTGTTCTGAAGAAATTGGAACTTGGGATTTTGAACAATTGCCATACATATACAGTCTATAACTAAAACAATGAGACTGGAGAGATGTTCAATTAACACCTGATGATGTCAGTTTCCTGATCAAATGTACGTGAAGGCAGACTCCTATAATAACCTATATAACCTGGCGTATAAAACAAATCCTCCATTTCTCATTTAGAAAACAATTGGTAGGTATCAATATCTTCACCTAAGGACAAATGATACGTAGGAACAAATACATGATCATACTTAAACCTCTATAGCCAACCTGCATCTGCTAAACCAGCAAAATACTTTAGTTAAAAAGGATAGGAAGGGCGAGAACAAACCAGCATCCAAAATTTCCTTTTGCCAGCATAAGCCCAATCAAGAACTTTATGAAGGATGCAAAAATGTCAGAAAGTAGGGAAGACAACAAACTGTTTTAAAAAATCAGCAGAGCCGAGGAACAAAAATATCAAGGGAGTATTTGGGTCCTCTTGTAGAAATGATAAAGGAAACTTTAATCAAATTCGTAAACTTGAAACCTAAATCTGAAGTTCTGTCTGGATGTCCTAAAATTAAGAGAATCCACGCTACCTTTCTTGCAGAAAAGACCTAGAGAATCTGCTCAAAGGATGTGGGGTCAGAAAGGGATTGTCAAGCTTACCTTCCAAGAACTAAATGGTGTTTAAGACGGGGTAACCTGACCTGGCGAGAATTGCTGGTGAATTGCATCAAGCATGAAGTTCGTCATTCTATGCCCTATCACCTAGGAACAAGACCAGAGCACAACATTCCTTGGAGAGAGAGGACTGAATCCTGTTTACATCTTCCTTGGAGAGACAAGACTGAACCCTGTTCACATCTCAAAAAGGATTGACAGAGTTTAAGAAGAGGTTTATGCCATTCAACCAGTCAAGATCTGCCTTCACTTCCTTGTTCATGGTAACAAGGACTGTTGGGCAACTGGCAGCAGGCAATGAGTGTTGCTTCAGGCACCAATGAAGCAAACACCAGATGGATTGTGTGGCACGAGTTTCTAAAAGGTTGATTGGTGACCAACAGACTTGCCAAAGCCGAGCTGTCTACTCCTGTCCAGAAAAGAACTGCTCCAATGCCTCTCTGAGCTTGTTGATTTGAGATTCTGTGTCAATCAATAACCAAGGTCCTTTGTCTTCAGTTTAAATTAAAGTTCTGGCTTCTCCCAGTTTATCATGATTCCTAGACTAACAGAGAGGAAAGGGAAGCCAAATCTAATCCAGGCGCAATTGTCTTAGAAGATACAAAGGTCAGCAAATTATCGAGAGACCATAAAATAAATGAACCCAGGCATACACAGCAATCAGAAGTACAGCTCAAGCACAGAACATAATATGGTTATTTCTGACAGTTATGAGGGAATGGTGTCTCAATTATGCATCCTTCATATCTATAAAAAGTATGATAAGCTCTCTCTGATAGAAGCCCTCACAAAATGTGGAGTTCCTCTTGTGAATGGAGTTAACAAACAAAATTACATATTAAGGGGGAAAAGTCAATGACTGGCTGCAACAGCAGAAGCCTAGAGAGTAATTGCCCAAGACTTCCTGCATGCCCCCTCCAGAGTTATTCAAACTTCTGTGAACAAAGTGAGCGAGTTGGGTCTTAGAAGAGGATAGCCTTCTCTGAAAACTTGTGTCAGTGTAGTTGGCCATGATGGTTAGCTGACATACCTTTCATAGATGCAGTAGGAATCTTGATAGAGACTGTACCCTATTGGTAAAGTTAGCAGAAACCAAAATTTATGACTGGCCTTTACAAGAGTTCATGTACTGTACACCACTGCACTTTTTCAAGACAAATATTCCCCACAAGTTGGAAGTTTTGGAATATGATTTTTCCAGACACTAAAAAACCTTCAAAACTTTGCCTTTTCCTCTTCCAAAGTAACCACAGAAAAGGCACAGTGCACCATAGTTGAGACAAGTTCAACCTCAGTGCATAGAAGTAAGATACCCCTTTTATACAAGGCTATTCCAATGCAAACATGTTCATCAGTTAGACAATGATGGGTCCACCCGTAGGGGCAAGTTCCACCATTTTCTGGGATGTAATACTCCCCATTGCTATGCCGTAGGTGACAGAGGGTTTTTGAAAGAATGACTGAAGGACAGAATTCCTGATCTGGCAATTGGAGAATCTAGCTCCTCCAGTATGCCTTATGTAGGGGGGCGGCACTAAGGCGACCAAACAAAAACAGTGAGAAGACTAAAGCAAAACCCTAGATATGCTCAATACAAGAAACTGGGTGCTGGTCACTTTCTCAAGACCAAAGCATTCATAAATGAGCCTAATGACCTAGAAAAATCACCTCTCCAACTCAAGTTGCAAGTGCGCAAGGGCTCAACAGGCCAAATAGAATCCATGCCAGTAAAAGTTGGTACACCCAAGTGTCGACGTTTATCTTAACCTGTAGAAGGTGTAGCAGTATGGGCAAGAATAGCCTACTTCAGTGGGAGCTTTACAGCCATGGAAGTTCACCGATAGCTGACAAAGATAAAAAAAGAGTGCCCTTGCCCTGGTCATAGACAAGAATACAAACACAATGCTCAAAACCTACACTGGAATAAAAACTACCACCCCACCACTAAAAATCTGGTAGGTACTCAAAGTACATTGTAGCCCAGGCTTCCTTTCGACTCAAAACCTTGTATCCATGTTAGAGGATAGTAGAGGGGCAGACAGCTCTTTATACTTCCTCTCTCAACACCATGCCAGCCACAGACAAAGGCCCTAACGTACAGCAATTTTCAAGCAGTTTCTATGTCCTTAAGATAATGTGAAGCAAATATTAACTTAGATTTCCAGAATGCTGATTGCAGAATAATTTCGAGTGACATACTGAAAGACAAGAGAATTAGCAACAACTCAGACCGCATGAGCTTTAACTTTAATGGAAGGCAAAAAAAATCTTCTTGAAGCCAAGAATTGGCACCCGTAATTATACTTCTGAGGATGAAGGAGAGGGCATTCTTTGACAGAGGGTGAGCAGGGTTTCTAACAAAACACCAGAGATTATTTGAAAGTTCTCTGATCTTCTCTGTCCTCTGAAGGTAGTACCTGAAGGCCCTTACAGGACACAGGAGTCTCTCTTCCTCCTCTGGGCTGAGAGCATTCATTTGATTCCTAATTGTAAATGAGCAAGGCCACGGTCTGGAGACGTTCTCGTTCTTAGCAAGGAAGCCAAGAGAGAGGGAACAAACAGAATCCCTCTGCAAGAAACCTACTCTCTTATCAATGGCCTGTAACTTGCTAATGCACTTAGTAGTAGCTAATGCCACTAGGAAGTGTCTTCTTGGTGAGGTTCTTATGAGACCAAGCAGAGAGGCCAGATGAGGCCTGAGAGATACTTAAGCACAACAGCTAAATTCCAAGAGACTAAACTAACTTGACTTATCTGGTCTGAACGCCTCAAAAGATCTGATGAGATCGCCGAGGTCTTGGTTTGAGGACAGATCTAGGCTTCTGTGCTTATACACCAAGCTAAGCATTGCCCTATACTCCTTGATGATGGAGGGAGACAACTTCCCAGGGTCCTTATGAAAAGCAAAAATTCAGCAATCTCCCTTTCAGAGGCTTCAGAATAAAAGATTTTATTCTGGCTACATCATCCTCTGAAAACAGACCACTTAGATTGGTAGAGCTTGCTTGAAGACTATCATCTGCACTTAGCAATAGCTTCAACAGCTTGCTTCGAAAACGTTTCTCTGTGACAAGGGTCCTGACAGTCTGAAACCTGTCAGGGACAGAGCAGACAATCCTTGGCAAAACATGTGGAAGTTGGGCTGTTTGAGCAGCGACTGTTTTTCTGAAAGTAGTCTTAGGAAATCCACCAACAGTTGCTGAAGGTCCGGAAACCATTGCTTCCTAGGTCAGAATGGGGCAACTAGTCATGGGAGCGTTCTGGTGGGAAGAGAACTTGATCGCCTCCCCGTGTCAACCTGAAAGGCGGGAACGTGTAGATGTCCAGACCTGTCCAATCTAACAGAATGGCATCCGTCACCCATACTAGATGGTCCAGGACTGGAGAACAAAAGATAGGAAGACTGTGGTTCCCCCACAGTGGCTTTTACACTTTTACTGATTTGACGAATGGGGTCTACTTGTAAAGGAATTAATGAAAAATATAATTGGTATATTATAATGAACTGTAAAAACCAACCTCAACTTATGGTAAGCAATACTAGGCAGAGTAAAAGATGATGGAAGCAGTGCCCTAGATTAAGTTTGCTGGGGAATGTTAAGGTTTAGCTCAGTAGTTTACAATAATACAATTTCCTGATTTCATCTTAGGATATACTTTGTTTTTCTGATTACTAAGGAATATCCATAAAACCATACAGGCAGACTAGGGACTGGATATATTTTTATTCAACTGCTTCTCTTTCTGTTGGAGCTTTCAACTTATTCTTGTTGTCTCCAACTAAAAACCTTGGTTTACCTATATTATGGCTCCCTCATAACCATTATATTTAAGGGCAGCAGAAATGCAAAACCAGAGGTCTACGTTTACCATGTTATAAAATGATCTAGGTAATCCATTGGCTTTATTTTCTAGCCCTCACCAATTTCAATGACAAAAATGGCTGAAAGATGGCATTTCAATGTTTTTTCCCTTAAGGAATATACAGTACAAGTGAATAAGTCATATACTTGCTGATAAAATGTTAGAGCTTCTACTTTCCAAGACATTTATTATTGGTTTGAAGGCAGTCCATCCCATAAGTTTTTGGACATTGATAGGGGACTGGCACTTGTAATTCATGCATTATTCATGGGAAGGGAACCTGTGCAAACTCTTCGTTTCATTATATAATTTCATACAGGTTTCTATCAATACAAATTCTTTAATAACTCTGCTAAAATATCAGGACGGTTTCAGATATGCCATTTATTCCACAACTCTATTCACTGTGTAGGGATTGGTTAACATTTATTTTTTCTAGAGGCCTTAATAGTATCCCTAGTCTGAAGTCAGTCCTTACAACACACAATGCCCCACCTGCCAATAGGCATGTAGTTTTAGACCTCAAGTCAATAAGTGAGCTTGTAACCATTCATTTAAGGTTTCTCAGACGCCAAAACATCATGCACGTGGTTTTCGCATAGTCCCTTCTAATGTAACATTAAGGTTTGGGAATACTCTTAATACATTTATAGCCTTCATTGAAAAAAAACAAATTAGATTCAATTCAGTTTTCATTGCTCCAAAGTTACAGAAAATTTAAGAACTCATTACCAATCAGTCACTAAAGCAGTCTTCATCAAACACATGGTTTTATACAAAGTAAGTTTTTGGTCGTTCTCTAGTGGACTAGACTCAATGTCATTAACCTGGTGCCCTTGACACAGTTTATGAAGGTGAGGGGCTGTGCACTTCACTCTCAACCCTTGTAAATCCATATTCAAACACTCTAGCAGATGAAAAATTGTTTTGATCTCAATGGTGTAGTGAAGAAGTAGTGCGGGCAATATTTGTCAATAATACTTATCCACCTGGTAAATTACGTTATCAATAGGCTTTTATTACCACTGAATTGCATTCTTTAAGAATTTCCAATCAATTCATAAAAACATATCCCTCACATGGCCTCACAGCTTCCAGTTTAAGGGCATCAAATTATCCCCATACCATATGGATAGGTACATAAAAAACACACCCCTCTAATACAGACGAATCACCACCTTTAAAACACCCAAACTTAAGGTTACAGGCATAGTAAACTATGTAATACATATGGTGACCGTCTGTGCTGCCATACAACAAGCAGCACAACAATTAGTATGCCATTCTCGGTCATGTTGGGTTAAGGTGGGTAAAGATACATAGTGCTCTATAATTTATGGTTTTCTAGGTCAAATTACTTAGGGGGGTGAGGGATCAGTTTTGGGCACCCAAGTAGGAACTTAAGTCAGGGAAGGTATGAATGACTTATGCTCCCAACCCATCCTCCAGCCAGGCAAGGATCCAGCATTTTAAGTTAGGTCAGGTTAGGGAAGGCCAGGTTAATATGCATCCCTACATTAAACTCTAGGACTTATAAAGCTCTTAGTCGGGTTAGTAGAAGATGGATTCAGGGCCTTGGCTTCCTAGATAAGGTTAGGATGCATCCTTCCATATCAGGCCTGATGTTTATTTCAAATGTGAAACATTTTTTTCTGAAAGCTGGCATATAGTGCTATTGATTTAATACCAATTCTGTTTGTGCAATACTTTGGTTTTGGTACTCCGATGGTGTCTAACTGTTGGTAGTAGGAGGCAAGCAAAAACACGTACACGAGCGCGCGCACACACACACACGTGGGAGAACGTGTTCTTTGCATCAACATTACGTAATCGTTAACAAGGCATGAATTATTGTCAGAAAAACAGCTATATATAGCTATAGCCTAGTTCACGTCCTCCGTGAGGAATTACCCATACTAAGTATCCTATTTACAACATGAACTGGGCTGCCTAACACCAGCATCTTTGTTACCCTTGCCTTTACATATGCATGATACCACCAGGAATGCAATA
Organism: Macrobrachium nipponense; assembly: GCF_015104395.2. NCBI lineage: Eukaryota > Metazoa > Arthropoda > Malacostraca > Decapoda > Palaemonidae > Macrobrachium > Macrobrachium nipponense. Next base: position 117,222,814 of record NC_061108.1, read on the forward strand.
CCACTGAAATTATACATTTCTGGTATATTCTGATGTCTTCAATCGAAACATTTTAGGCTACTAAAATATCCATAACTTCATTGGCTAGGAGTAGCCCTGTAACACAAAGGAAACCAGGCTATACTTTTCAATAATAAATCTATACGAAATTCGTTGAATGCACAATTAAATCCGTCATATAAACCACACTTCAATATTCAAAACCAAACCAAACCTTTCATAGTCAGTGACTACTACTGTACTGAATAGCTGTCTGGGAACTGTGGGAGAATGCCGAGTCGCCTGACACTGGGTTAATCAGATTTCACAGTCGTTCGAAAATTTTTAACTGTACGAGTATTAGGTACCAGTACCACTGTTTCATTACAAATTTTACGCTTGAAGTTTTCTAAAACTGCATATACAGGTTCATATTTACCTGAGCGTTAGTCACCCTGAGGTAACGTTAGACAATAAGGAAAACAATAGCTATTCGCGTTTCCCACTTCCCACTTAGCAGGACAGTTCAAGGATAAGATTACAAAAGCTACGTCATAATGGGTGTTTTTTGTAGTGGTTCTGCATGCATCAACAATTTATCTTTTAAGTAACATTTTAACTGCTTTGTAAAGGCCACACAAAGTATATGTGTATATATATATATATATATATATATATATAGATATAATATATAAATATATATATATATATATATATATATATATTATCTATATATAATCGTAACTTTCTTAATCTTCAGCAATAAACAGACGAAAATGGATGCTGCTACAGACAGTATTCATTACGAATAGAAAATGGTTATTGCCAGGCTTCGGTGCCCTACTACGTATATTATGCACGAATAGTCTCTGTCACAAGTTACATTAAAGTTTACTGCTGTTACCTTAAACACAGTCTCTCAATAAAGGGTAACAGGTATTATTTGCTACAGAGCTGTTTCCTGCCACAATTCCTACCACCGTATTTAATACAGGTCTGCTAAGACAATTACCAAAGTATCTGTCATTGCCTGCTTTATTTTATATCTTGGTAGTACTATTTACTTATTATTATTATTATTATTATTATTATTATTATTATTATTATTATTATTATTATTATTATTATTATTATATTCAATATTCCTGCGCTTATTTCCTTTCATTCCTATAATGGCAATCATAAATGTTGATTATATAACAGCCAAAGGCTGAGTCTTCAATGAAGTTATTCCTTTGGTGTTTTACCTTGAATTTTCGGAATCGTTATTGCCTTTAAAATACATGTTGTACTTTAAAGGCTGACTGTGTCGTATTATAATTATTAATATTTCTATCGCTATATATTCAACGACATTTATCAATATACAAATAACATCTGTTCACCCACCTGTATCAACAAACAAACAAATATGCATAAACATACGCATAGGTGCTGATATGAGCACATGCTCAAAAATATATTTTACAATGGGGTGAGAAACGAAGGAAGAGATGTTTGAAAAGCAGTTTACTCGTTGTTTATAATATCCGTCTAGATCAGGTTCGCTTCATTTTTTACCGTTGCAATTTGTTTAAAGATATTTGATACATTTGTATGACGATCATCTACAACATTGTTCATTATCATACGCTGAACATTAATTTTTTAACAATGAGTGTATATATGTACATATGTTCTTCTGTTTACCTTTATGAAATATACCTACATTTTATATATACAGTACATAAAAGTGAGTCTCCCTATTTTTTATGAGGGCTTAAGCAATATTTACTGCAGCTGATTTTGCTGTACATTCTGCATTCCATCATCAATATCTCTAAATTACCTTAACGACCATACACCGTGGAGAACGAGTAATAGGCAGGTAATCCTGAAATAGTATCTGGGACGGTGGGAATAAAGGCCTGGTAAACTGGTGGGACTACGTGTGTCACTTCTGGGAATGATGGAGCTTCCAAGGGCGCTGAATATGCCCCTGACGCAGGCAGAGCGTATGCATACTGAGTTGAGACTGCTGGTTGAGATGTACGCAAAGAAGTTGAAGATACAGGCTTTGCTGCCGAGGAAGCAAGACTTGTGCTAGCTGATGAAGTCTGCCCTGGGAATGCAGGTTGCTTGAATGTTGTTGGCTCTGGCGTCTCAAACCTAGATGGTAAATTCAAAGGTTTTGTATCGAATGCAGCACTTGGATTGGGTGATGGAAACGCATGTGACTGAGCTGGATCGTAGGAACTAGAAGAAATGGGCTTTGCTGAAAACTGGGGAAAAGCTGGTTCCCTGATTACGGCTGGCTTTGGGGAATCAAACCGAGAACCTAATGGGGCCTGATCCACAACAGCAGCGTTCGAAACTGGACCTGTTGCAGGACTGAGGCTCATTGCGCCAGGAGCTGTTGTAGGAATTCTTAACGATTTCATAAATTCCATGACTGCAGGCATCAAAACATCAACTTGATTCAATCTGTCTAACTCTTCTGGACGCACAGCCCGCCCTTCGGCCTTTGCTTGTGCCTCTATGGCTTTTTTGGAAAGGGGCATAAAGGCCAAGATAACCCTGTTCGTGAAAGCTGGATCATTTGGGTTTGATAGACTTGGATCACTATTGATCTGCTGAAAAACCTTGGAGATCTCGGGTAAGAATTCCACAACTGCCTCTACCATCCCATCATTTGCTCCTCTTGTATCCAGTAGAAGCTCTCCTGTTGGGTTGCTGCTTGGAGACTCTCCTGGGGTATTCTGACTGCCCAAATTGCCTCCCATAGCTCTCATGGTCTCCATAAATTTGACTATAGCCGGTAATGCCGATTCAAATACCTGGAGCTTCTCTAGGTCATCCTGAGAGGCGGCAGGCTTACCTTCTAATGCATCTCTGAGCAAAATGCTCTGTCTCGTCATAGGCATAAAGGAAGCAACTATGTTCATGATGGAGGTAGGATCTGATGGAAATGAACCCCCTTCATTCTCGGATATCTTCTTGAAAGCAGAAGTGAGTTCTGGAAGAATATTAACAGTTTCTGCGAGAGCCCTGCTGTATTCTCCTGCTTTCTCAGCAGTTGGGTGATGCGCTCCTCGAGCCCGATAAACTTGTGGTGCAGCTGATGCAGTAGATAATACTGCAATTATGACGAGGCAGATCTGGAAAATTATAATTGAAATATATTTAGAACTGTAAGGTGATGAGTACAATACATTCTTATGAATATATAACCAATATTCCCAAAATATTTCCTTTAAAACTTAATTGACAAGAGATATAATAACAAATGGGATATCATATATCACAACCATTGTTTTCTATAAAAGGGCTTAGCAGAATGATAAATAAACCTTAACATCTGCCCTTTGTTTCCAATATGGTAATAGTAAACGTAAAGTTTATCAGTATTCTAATGTTTTACAAACATTTGAGTAAATTTTCTTTTTTGATTAGAACTTTTAAAAACTAATTATCTTCAAGAAGAAAATGATATTTAGCACAGGGAGTTTATTTCAAGAGTGAAAAAAAGTAATTATATTCTATCAGCTGCAAAAGTAAAATCTTTACAACATCACATTTGCATACACACAACATTTAAGTAGCATTCAGTCGCTTAATGGTCTAGTGGCCTTGTCCAAAAAATAAGAGCGTTGTAACTTTTAACAGTACTTAGCAACCTGACATGCATCACAATAAGGCTAAACAAACCCAAAGATTAAGCGAATGTATAATTAACGAAAAGACGCATTAAATATTCATATGGAATAAATCAATATGCCAATTCACTTTCTCGTCAAACTTCCACAGTATACAATGTTCACTTCAGAGATAAATATTATTAATATACCGATTCTTTACACAATTATGAACAACACTCACTGCAAAATTACTATTGCAAAGGATGGTAAAACGTGACAAAATACAGCCGGCAAAACGATTAAACACGATTAATCTGCAATGGTCGGGATGCCTTTTTTTATGCATTGTTTTCAAAAATATTATTCAAGTCTTTTCATTTCTTATTTTTCCATTACTAACCATATTTCTTATATTTTTCATCAATTTGCATTTCAAGGCTTTTGTATTAAAAAAAAAAAAAAAACTGCAACTGCATGGTATATTAAGACCATTTATTTTTGTATAAATAACTAAAGTTTTACAAACATTAAGTAATAATAATAATAATAATAATAATAATAATAATAATAATAATAATAATAATAATAATAATAATAATAATGGAGAAACAAATCCACAGTTATGTAAATGTACATATATTTAAGTTTAAAACAGAAAAGATAGCTTTCGGGAATCTGTACGGTTCCCCTTATCAATCTGAGATTGATAGGGGGAACCGTACAGATTCCCGAAAGCTATCTTTTCTGTTTTTAACTTAAATATATGTACATTTACATAACTGTGGATTTGTTTCTCCATTTGAAGACTCGTGCTACTATGAGGAATTTTTAATAATAATAATAATAATAATAATAATGATAATAATGAAAACAGCCCGAGAATGACCTTACCATAAAATAGAAAAAAAACACACACACACACACCCAAGCGTAATACAAGACGTAAACTGAGGAAGGAGAGGAAAATTAGAGTAATATAGCGGTTGAGACTGACACAAAAATCAACCTGCGTCGGCTGTCTAAGGTTTTATTGCTGCCCTTTTGGGTGAAATGTGTCTCAGGATGACAGGTACCAGGAAGAGGAGGACCAACGGACAATTGCATAACCTCCAATGTTCAATGATGTAACTTCGCTTCGTCCCACGGTTGAGTAATCGTTTTCCACTAAAACTTTATGAAGAAAGAGCAATAGATACGCTGCATACTACAAAGATGATGAGGTTTCTCATAATCCCTTGGAGATGAGGTCAAGCTATTTATTTTAGTTTTGTTTAAAAATCATCGTTATAAATTTCTAAGTTCTCTTTCATGGCAGTTTTTTTTTTCTTTTTTTTTTACAAAGTTCTCGCCACCGAATGGGGAGCGACTGCGTCATCATAAATGTATTTTTTAAAATCATTGTATGCTCTTCAGCAGGAATCATTCTACTCAGATAACTCATAAGTATGTAGATTTGTACGATTTTATCTAGCAATGAGAGTAGATAAGAGTTTTGATCATGACGTTCGATATCTTGATGAAACGAGGTAAACATTAAATCACTAACATCTTCGTCATAGTAGGTTCGGTATTTCAACGACAAAATAGTTCTATTTACTGGGGCTCTAAAATTACACCAGTTCAAGGGCATGTTATTTGCAATGGCAAAATGACTAGATGTACCAAAGATCTCACAGACAATTATCAACTGTGGCAGAAACATCGGTAAAATTATAATACTATAATTTCTCGGAAGCTTTGGTTAAAGAAAGTTAGGATGTGCTGCTGCAATTGACCGTCTGAGATCTTTATCGTTTAAGTGTTTTGCGATTGATGCTGAATACAGATATGAGACAATTAATTTCTTGACTGCTTACAACTGGTTTGTGCATTTTAGACCATTCCTGTTGCTCTAATTCATTCGACTTCCCTTCCCATCACATTTAAACACCTGGGTTTCCACTGGGATCCCTGGATGGATAATAAAATTTGCATGCATGTATGTAGATGAATGCAGTCAAATACGCGCATATATAATATGCAGCATGATAAAAGTACAACTGATCACACATTTTATATATACTATATATACGTATGTGTGCGCGTGTTCATGTTGCGCGTGTCCCTTTTCCCGTAAGAGGCCTTGACCGATGAGGGCGTTGACCTTCAAGATTCCAGCAATACTCGTGAGATAAGGCTACTATAGTCCCATGCCATGTTCTACACAGTTACAGCCTATTTTTGCCGAATAACAACCTAATTCACTGTTTATGTCAGAGGCACAACAAATATTTCAGAAAAGTACGCTCAATTTGCTAATATACGGGCAAGTTCACAAACGTACTACAATAATAACGTAATACATTGCACGTTCGAGAGTTACATCGCCAATAACATATGACGTTCGGTGGGACGGCACTCTGTCTTTACACGGAAATTGTGACGATTTTTCGATACGATGACGAAATTGAGAGACAGAAAGAAACTTATTAATGAATAACTATAACACACTCAAAGCAAAGCTTTGAATAAAAGTAATTTCTCATTACAAGACCCACAAATTAACATATTTCTTATAAAAAAATCACGAATAAAAAACTAGGGCAGGTAGAGTAAAATTTCAATCTGTGGTTGCCTTCAGCATCACAGTAAGGATATGCTCTTCTTGAAGTTATCATGGTTATCTTATTCAGAAGCGTCAGTTTCTGTTTCAGAAATATATAATAAGAACAATTAATTCAGAAAGTAGTGTTGCAAAAATGGTTTACATCATCTTCAGCGTTCATAGTTGGTTATGAATGTATGGTATTAATTACCGAGTTCTCTAAAGCACTGTGAAACGACACCTCATAATTATGAAATGAAGTTAGGTAATCTTATAATTACATTAACTTTCCTTTTTATAATGAAGAAGTAAACTCGATTCTTCTTATATCTAATTCAGATAAGAGAGCACCGAGAAAAGGTGACAAAATGAAACTGTTTCTAATAATCAAAACAAAAGGAAGACACGAACAGCCGACGGGATCATTGACTGGTAAATAAAAAAAAGAAGTGATTTAGATCAGCGCGACAAAATTTCCGTCAAAATACCACAAGCTACGAAAATTCTCCTTTGGCAAGGACATGAGCTGTATATATATATATATATATATATATATATATATATAATATATATATATATAATATATTATTATATATATATATATATATGTGTGTGTGTGTGTGTGTGTGTGTGTGTGTGTGTGCGTTCCTGTGTATGTGTATGTATATGTGTGTATATATATAGATATATATATATATATATATATATATGTATATACTATTTATATATATATATATATATATATATATATATATATATATATATATATATATGTATATATGGAAATAAACGGACCGCATTCAGTACTTTAATACGGAATAAACGCAACCCCTTCATTGAAAAGGCCGGCAATGATCCTGGAAGCCACTAAGAAGATAACTAACCTTTGGAATCATGGCGAAGTTCCCAGTGAAGAGCGACTGTGAAGGACACCTTTGCCTGAGATCCTTTTATACCTCGCCAGTGCGCTGTCAAGGTCACGAGTCTTCCTCCAAGATCGTCGTCCTTGATATGCGATGTGGCTGGTGCCCTCTTCTTCAACTTCTGGTTTTTCATTTTTATTTTTTTGTTTCTCTCTCTCTCACGCCATCCCCAAATCCTTAAAAACCACTCCTTGCCCTGTGGCAAAGGTATCACGTTCCAAGCTTCTGAACAAGGGTAACATTAAGGATTTTATTACATATAAACATAGTGAAGAGGGGTTTCATCTCATTTAGTTTAATTTGGTCGGCTTCATACATGTCAACGGACTGAACTAAGATACGTTATGCCTTTATGTCATATTTGGTGATATTCTCAATAAAATCCAGCCTCTCAGGAGAAATAATAAACAGAAATTAAAGTGTAATTCAGACTTGAATTCAATTACAATACAGCAGTATAAAAATCTGTTTCAACGTTATAAGGTACACTAGAGAAAAATAAACCCTCTTTCACTGTATCTTAAGAGTAAAATCTTTTGTTTCATCTATTTCGGTCTTCAAAATGAAACTGTGGTCCGATAAAAAAACGAAATTGAGGTTGGAATCAGCCTCATCGATTTCAGCATATGAAATGAAACGTTTCTTAAACCTATTAAAACATTTTAACAGATGAAATTAATAATTCTTTAGCCCTATTAGATTTGATGCAAAATATTCTATCCTGAGCAAAAATTGGGGTAGAAGAAATCACAATTGTTTTGTTGATGCAGCTCAAAAAACGCCAGATGTCATGACTGCAGAAAAAAGAGCGAGCATAAATCGGTAACTTTGGTAAAGAATGTGCCGCTTTTGTTGTTCATTTACGGAAATTCGTGAGTATTTATGTAGCACTCTGAGGTGGTATGTAAATGCATTTTTAAAACTAAACAGTGTGCTGTTACAAATTAGGGTTCACTGAACTGCTGTGCAATAAGAGGAAAATGATTATTTTTATATCATTTTTATCATTCATACTATTATCATTCAAAATATGTCATTCATATAGAAAAAGGTAAAACGGTCATTTACTAAATGAGCAATCTTCCATAAAACAGAGTAGTATAACCATCAGTGATAAAAAAAGAAGAAAACAAACAGCGATGGCAAAGAGATACA
>NC_061108.1:117236071-117323571 GCF_015104395.2 Macrobrachium nipponense
GAGGCGCTTCCCCTCTCTAATTAACTCTGGGGGATTTTGGAGCTATTTATGACTAACTGCCGCTCAAATCAGACTCCTAATTTCAGATGCTTTATTTTACACGGAGACAATGTTCTCATCTTTCTGTTATCTGGTTTCTTTCATACAAATAAATTTAAAGAAACCGGTGATGTCCACAGCTTCCACTTTTGTGACCTTAATCATGAATAATTATTTTTAGAAAAATGGATTGTGTATCTTTTTTTGTAAACAAGTGGCTTGCCTAACGTAGATGTCCCGATAAATAACAACCTCTTGGATGAGTCTACGTGCAAAAACCTTCTGTATTACTAGCCACTTCATATTTCTACGTGGATGTCAACATGCTGACTCCCTGTAGCAAACCACCACTTCTTATTCATTATCTTAATGAAATTTATACCATACACCTTCCCCGTACAGTAAATAACGCTTGGCCTCTGTGTCTCCTAGAGTCACCTCTTTCGTCTCTACCCAAATACAAAGATTATTCTCTCACTCATCATCCAGTTATAATTAAATACCCAGACCAGCTGATCAATCCCACTTTCCTGACCATTTGCAGCTTTTCACTTGGAATTCCATCACATCCGGGTCTCTTTTCGTTCTTATCTTCCTCAGTGTCTTCTGAGATCTTTCATAACAACACCAACCCATCACTCTTAGTTTCAGCTTTCGACACATACTGCATTCTCTTCATAAATATCTCTCCATACACACCTCTTGTTCTAAAAAATATGTTCGTTTATCTTTCTCTCTGTGTTTGCATCACTAAGAAACATCTTTAGTCCATATAGAAGTGGCCTAGATTAATCTAATGATTTCTAACAAACCCCACTCATCTTTTCACTGTTTGTCATTCGTCAGTCAAGACAGTCATCATTTCTGATTTCCAGAAAATCACTGTCATCAATCTCCCTCATGAACACTCTCTGCTGATAATGTCACTGCTAACTCATCTAGACTTATGATTTCTGGGTCTCTAACGTAAAGCCCTTTTTTCAATCACCACATAATATGATGTTCTTACTTCCTTCTCAAATTTCTCCTCCCATTATTGTACCTCGGTTCATATCCAACAGCAGAAGGAATGGGTTTCTTCAATTGGACTCAAGACGCGGTTAATGTAAAAAGTGTAATGAAGCGTTGAAGTCAGCAATGGCATCTCCTTGGTAGGATCTGAACCTACGCATGATAGAAAAGAATGAGGCTAATTTTTTTTTTTTTTTTACGCAAGACTTTGAATTGCGCCGCGGGAGTTAGGGCTTTATTATTTGGGCCAAGGTTTAAAATGATGAGCGTACTATATAACACAACGAACCTGAAGACGATTGAGGAAAACACAAAGATATTTTCACATTATATAGTAGTATTAGTGCCAATGACCTGAGGCTCCAGGGAGGATGTAATGACACACCATGTCAAGAAAACGGCCTTTAAGTATAGTTTAGTTGTTGCACATACATATATTTCGAAGTCAGGTAAATTTTACTAGGGTTGAAAAGACCCATCCATCCCGAATGACAAACTGGTTTACCGGGTATTGCTCGTGAGTTATCCATACGAATACTACCATAAAATGAGAAAATTTCTTTCATTATTCTTCATTCGTATTCAGGCTCGTTTATATGTGCACACACACACACACACACACACACACACATATATATATATATATATGCGTATATATTATATATATATATATATATATATATATATATATATATATATATACATATATATCATTCGAGCTACAAATGTCCTTTAATATCTAAATTCGCTCTACCTCGGAATTGATATATTTTCATATATGTACCGAGGGGGAATTTTTTAGTTGATAATAATTTCGTACCCCCATGGGATCGAACCACCGTCCAGTTGGACGGGGAACGAAATCACCAAACGCAGATGAACTTATAAATGAGCGCAAAATTCACAGATTCTTATGAAGAGTTCAGAATGATGAACTGAGTACCACCAGTTTCTCGCGGTTTTAGGATTAATAATACATGATCCAGTCATAGCATTTTAAATATTAGCATTTAGTTTCATATATACTGGATGTAATCTAGGGGTACAAAACTGATAGTCATCTTGCATTTTCATTTAGAATGTAAGGTAGAGCTTCAAACTTCTACAGAGTCGCATATTATTCCGAAAATGTATCAGTATCCTGTATTTTAGAAGGTTGAGATGAGTTGAATATAGAATTTAGGCCAAAGGCCAAGCACTGGGACCTATGAGGTCATTCAGCGCTGAAATGGAAATTGACAGTAAAAGGTTTGAAAGGTGTAACAGGAAGAAAACCTCGCTGTTGCACTATGAATAAAGTATTAGGAGAGGGAGGAAACTAAGATGAAGAAAGAGAATATGAAAGGATACAGAAAAAGGGACGAAAGTGGTTGCAGCTAGGGGCCGAAGGCACGCTGCAAAGAACCTTAAGTAATGCCTACAGTGCACCACATAACGTCCACTGACGACACTACTCCCCTACGAGGTGTCTTTTAGAAGTAACGCCGGACCTTCACCAGACTGGAAACGCCTCTTGCTTCCTTCAATACCTACCTTTCCGCAAAATAAAATCAAACTCCTTCCTCAAATTACTTATGTCAGCTTAGTCTCACACCTGATCCTGTTATTCAGGAAGGGTAAACGAAACTCGAGGACTATCAATCAAGAGCCTTTGTCGTGGTCATCTGGAAAACTCGTCTGCAAAGAGATATCATTCTAGCATCAGTGCTAAGGCGATGGGCACGTGGGAAACGTTACATATTACTTTCTCTTTGTATTTCATATCAAAGCTCACTCACATGGGTTTACTTTTTAATAATTACAGAGAGACATATGTTAGACATAGGTTATACCTCCTTACTAATTTTGGAATGGTCACCAGTATCCTCATCATGTTACATAACTACTTTGTGAAACGTTTGGTTATAGCTCTAAGGCTTTGGAACTTTCAATGTTGAGTTCTCTACAAGAGAAGCAAAGACGTTGGTGCATTGTCAAAAAACGAATAAATGAATAATTGTACGAGCATAAACGCTTACCTTATCATTCGAAACATTTAAGTTTATCAACTTTAGATGATGGGTTCATCAGAGGTCTGTAGTCTAGTCCTTAGTTTTCCAATAAAATACGTATAGATTAAGATTAACAATGATTGTACCTGTATTGGCATGGGGGTTTATATGAATGCTTCATTGGCGAAAATGGATGATAATCGTAATTTTGTTTTCACCTTCAGTGCTCTGCAAGGGAATATGATTAGAATTGGATATATATATATATATATATATATATATATATATATATATATATATATATATATATATATATATATATGATAAAATTTAAGCCAAAAGTCAAGCGCTGGGACCTATGAGGTCATTCAGCCCTGAAATAAATGAAACAACTGTTAGGAGAGGGTAGATAGCAAGATAGGAAGTAAGAGAATATGAACGGAGGTATAGTACAAGACATGACAGTTGTTGCAGCTAGGGGCCGCAGGGACGCTGCAGAGAACATTCAGTAAAGCCTACAGTGCACTGCGTAAGATACATTGCAGGCACTACCCTTCTACGGCAGTACGCAACCGCACGTTATCCTTCCCTAGGAAATACGACAGCCACATGAATCTTTTTGTGTTAACATCCTCTCCTTTATTTATCTAACCTATCTATTTTCTATACCCGTGATAACTGGCTGCGATAAATTTTGGTCTTGAATTTCGACTTTCATAAAAAATCAATAAGCTACTACAACCAGGAATCACATAATACTGTTTGAGAGCCCTCTTTTTTCAAGGTTTTTTGTCCTTGAATTCCAGGCAAATCAATGATATGATACCCTAACAGTTTATAAGTAGAATTTTCCAAATTCCTCATCCAATCGGGATGCTTTAGGTGCCGCGTTTATGAAAATATATGAGTCTAGTAAGCATGACATGGACACGAAGACATGTAAAGGTCATCAATCGGGCGTAAGCATAGGATCCTAATCGTTGATCCATATTCCTTGGGCAACAAAGGACTCCTGTGCCCTGTGAGGAGGGCATTTACTCAGTCATTTGTTCTTATCTCTGCCCTGAGGAATATCACAACCATATGAACCTCTGTACTGTAGTCAGATCGAGATGTATCGGTAATTATAAGGTTAGTGCTGCAGGAGACGAATTAAAGTTATGGAAAAGTTAAAGGAAAAATGGCAAGAAGTTGTATACTGGCATCTTTGCCGGGACTGAAGAGGTCACTCACTGGCAGCTGCGTCATTTACACAGCCTCAAGAATAGATGTTATCCTTCTGAACATGACGTTACATCTAGGCGTTGGTCGCGCCGACGTTCAAGTTAAAATTCCTAAGTTGATAGGTTTTTTCTTTCTTGCCACCTTAGTATTGTAGTACATATCTCAGCAACAGCAAAGCAATGCAAGCAGCACGAAACTCAAGTCGACAGCGACGTGGAGATTGACTAGGTTAGGGCTACCGGGGATTTCCAAGTCCATGCACTTCTTTTAATCCCTTAAGCCTCAGTAAGGTTTTTTTGTGTGAGATATGGCCCTTGAAAATTCTCCCACTTTGACCAAGAACTTCCGGACTCCATTATGACCCGTCGTCTCTTGCACCTGACCGATAAGGCTCGTTACAGGATTCTACCTTATGCCCAGACCCGAGATTTACTGTCCTCCCCAAGTCACTGAATTCCTAATTCATTTCCTTGTCCTAATACGAATGAAAATAAACAAATGTATATAAATAACTATAGTCATTAATGAAAAAATAAGCTGTAATTCAAAACTTTTACGACAAGATAATATGTTTTCACGCGACTTCTCATAATAAAACGATATCAATCATCCCATAAAATCATTTTATGAAACGACGGCTGTTCTTCCCAGTCGTTTAAAAGGTGTGCTTGGCGGGTTATCTTTTCCACCGATTCGACTGGTCATACGACGACACTTAAAAGGTTTCTGTGTGTGTGTGTGTGTGTGTGTGTGTGTGTGTTGCATTTAAAACTCGTAGGTGTACTTACTTAAAACAAAAGTTGCATATGAACTAGGAATTAAGCGGAAGAAATAAAGAGAAACCTCATTGAAGATGAGAATGATGATTAGCAATCCAGAATCAAGAAGAGTACGAATAGAAGAACAAAAAATGAACAACAATTTACCGACAGCAAAAAAAAAAAAAAAAAAAAAAAAAACAAAAAAAAAAAAAAAAAAAAAAAAAATGGAGCGACCGATGATTTTAGACCAACTTTCCTCATAGCATTCCTCACCAACCACTCCCGGGTGCTCCAAGGTGATCTTCCCACAGTTAGTCGGTCCCTAAAACTAGTTCGGTCTGACAAACGAGAGAGAGAGAGAGAGAGAGAGAAGAGAGAGAGAGAGAGAGAGAACGAACTACGTAAATCTACATTTTTAAAAGTGGAAATTAAATTGTTATAAAATGTTTCAGTAAATTAGTTCGGTCTGACAAAGACCGAGAGAGAGAGAGAGAGAGAGAGAGCGAGAGAGAGAGCAGAGAAGCAGAGAGAACGAACTACGTAAATCTACATTTTTAAAAGTGGAAATTAAATTGTTATAAAATGTTTCAGTAAATTAGTTCGGTCTGACAAACGAGAGAGAGAGAGAGAGAGAGAGAGAGAGAGAGAGAGAGAGAGAGAGAACGAACTACATAAATCTACAATTTTAAAAGGGCAAATTGAAAAGTTATAAAGGTTTCAGTTTTTCCTCGATCATCGGTGTATTCTCCCGGAGTTTCATACGCAGTAGAAGAAGAATAGTAAATTGTTTTATCATATTTTATGCTGTTCTGTTTTTATTTAGATATCATCATCTTGATCATCTTCTAACCTTCTTCTTCTGATCCTCTGAGTAAGTGTGACTCAGTGAGGGAGGGACCTCGTACTTGGGCAGGTTCTCGAAGTATATATATTTTTTTTTTTTTCTCCAGCGAGAGTTGAACTTCTATCCAACAGCAGGCAGACTTATGTTTATTTATGCAAGTAGAAACTGGACCCAGAACACTAATTTGCTTTTAGAGATATGTCAGTACTACTAAGTTACACAGACGCTTTACCCTAGTTTTAGCAATGCTTAACTAATTGCAGTAGACCATCTAATCCTTATAAGTATCATCCTTTTTTTGTTGTTGTCATGTCGTAGGAGTTGCTAAGCCAAGCATTGAGTCCTTGTAAATAGTGGACTTTTTTTTTCTTCTTCTTCTTCTTTGGCCATCCATAGCGTGTATCTCACACAGAGCAGTTGACTAGGAATGAGTTATCTACCGTGTTTCCTGTCTGTGTTACTCTCTGTTAACTTTGATAAATGTTGGTATGGTGGGGTAACCAAATTTCAGATATTATTATGATAAATGATTGAACAGTTACATAACTGAGAATGATTTATACATTAAGTCTTTGTAAGAGCTGAAACTTTTTCTATTTGTTTGCGTTGATAATATATATGTACACGTATACATATAATATAAATATAAATATATATATATATATATATATATATATATATATATATATATATATATATTTATTCTCGTGTATGCTTCATAAATATTTTTCGTTTTAAAACCTGCATAACTAATGCCTATGAAATGTTAAACACACTTTTGGGCTTTGCAAGAGCAGGAAGTTTCCCTTTGCTTTGCGGGTGTATGTATTGTAGTATGTATGTCATGTTGTATGTATGTATGTTATGTTATGTATAGTATGTATGTATGTTGTATGTATATACATATACATATATATACATATATATATATATACATATGTGTATGTATGTATATATAATATATTCATATAAGTGTGCTTGCAAAAAAAAATTAACTATAAAATTTGCGTACGTGAAGCATATAAAATGATAAACTCACATTTAAGGTTTGCAACAACAGAAAAATTGCATCTGCCTTGTATTGATTATCTTGACTTTGGATCCTAGTCCATTTTATTTGTTTAATAAAATTCAGGTTTGCCTTGCATCAAAATGAACAAATATTAGCAAATGTGTAACATCAATGAAATGTGAAATCCAACGAAGGAAACTGATAAAGCAGAACAGGTAAAAATAATTACCGTAAATAATTAATGCGCATCTCCTGAAACTAATTAAAACCCGACGCAGTGCCCAAATTCTCTCTCTCTCTCAGTCCTGCTTCAGAGTGTCACGGATAAGTCCCGAAATGACCCAAGACCTACAGATTCATGGAAAACTTAATAATATGACAACAACAGATGCCCTTCCCCTGACGAGGACAGTTCCAGAGATGAAACCTCTGACATTTTGAATTTGAGGTCCTGCCTACATGTGTAGGGCTGATGCCTTTGTATAATAAGGCGCCCTGTGAGGTATTTAGACCGATAATTTACGCTAAGGTCGGTTTGTTATGACTCTCCATCCTCATTGGAGTGTCTTGGATTTCTAAGTCAGTATCTTCTTTGGGTATGAAGGCGGAGATGTTTCAAACTCATGATGATAATTTCTAAGTTCATTCAGTATCTTCTTTCTGATGTGGGGTTTCTAGTTGAAACACAGAGTACAAAAATATCTGTATTCTCGAAGTCTACATGATGCAGATCAGATATAATGTACAGGTCTGCCAATGATGATGGCTAATTGAAGTCTGACTACAATCTAGTTTACAAATCATAAAGTGAGCAGACAGTAGCTCAAACATACTAACATACACACAGATGACATAGATTACAAGTCATGTAGGCCGTTTGGGTTATAGGTCGCTGTGGTGGTCTCAAGCAGGAAGCTTGGACAACCGTTTACAAAACAAATGATTTGATGACCACAGATGACGGCAAACTAGACACTGACTGATACAAAACGTCATCTTAGCCTACTTTATCTTATCTGGTCTGATCACATTCCTGCAAGCAAACTTGTTGACCTCTTGGGTCACTGGTTTTAATTAATCATAGTTTTAGTTTTTATATATGGAATAACATTCCATATTTTATTATTATGTAACACTTACATATGTTGCCCAGATCATAGTTCTTGACATTGGCTGATCACTGATGACAACAATGGCGGAGAAACATTCTGAAACAAACTCTGGCCCCTCTGCTGTTAAAAACCATTTCTTGGCAAGTTCAACTGGGTTCTCCTTAATTAAGGCAAACAAATACCTCCTTACGCCTCCTTTGTGGAAGACCCAAACAGTGGAACGTTATTGTAATAGAAGTCTACGGACTTCCCATGTATCCTCTGACAGAAGCCCTTTCGACAGCCACCAGATCAGAGTAAATAACTTAGTCCGAATGCTTCACTCACATCAATAGAGAGTTGGTGTTTTCAGCCAAAGGGAACAGAAGTGTCAGTGCTCGTCTGTTTATGAATTCAAGCATACTTTTATATATAAAAAAAAAAAAAAAAAAAAAAAACTCTCCTGCACATCGTCATATATGACATCAATGGATAGGAATATGTGGTGGACCGACTTCCGAGCGGAAGAAAGAATGTTGTCTGCCGTGCTGTTTTGACTTGTCATCCCAAACAACTTGGATATGAGTTCAAACCACCTGAGACCTGAAGTAGGAAGTTATTCTCTCATTTAATTCCCAGTTTCATTGATATATATGTGTGTGTATGCATATAATATATATATACACATATAATATAATATATATGTATATATATATATATATATATATACATATATATATATATATATATATATATATAGTATATAATACATATATATATATATATATATATATATATATATATATATATATATATATATAATATATATATAAGACATTAATGAATCTAGGAATTAAATGAGAGTATATATATATATATATATATATATATATATATATATATATATATATATATATATATATATATATATATATATATAGATTAGTATGTGTGTGTGTGTGTGTGTATGTGTGTAAACACTCATGTATATAAAAAAAAACACGCCCACACAGTCTTCTCCGACAGCTTTTTCTTACACGCTCGAGCAATTTAGGCTCTCTCTCTCTCGTTACATGAAGATGATAGGCATTGTATTGTGCGTCAGTACATCCTCTAAAATTCTAGTTTTTGCAGCTGCTCAGCTTCGATACTTATTCGGAAGATGACATTTAGACTTCGTTTCGTCGGTTAATCAGTGGTTCAGCAATAACCAACAAGCGTCACTACTATTTAAGACGCGACTATCACTATGACAAATTATATAGAGGAATAACTATATAGAGGGAAGTGTTTTGTTTGAGATTTTTTTAGTCTTTTTGCATAAGTATTTTTTTAATCTCCAATATCCTATTAACAGAACCTAAATCTATATCAATCTATGCGACAATACAAAGTATCATTTTAATGTCATATGTTCTGACTCTACGTTGCATACCTCCCTCTCCTGCATATATTGAGATATTTATTAATTACAGTTAATTACGGATGGGCAACCAGGCCAACTCTGAAACCACATGACATGATAAGTACAATGGTACTAAGTATTAAAAAAACCGAAAGCATTCCTTTAAAAAAATTAATCATCAGGAGAAGAATGAGAACGGATGTTAAACATGATGCGCAAAACACTGAAAAAGTGGCGTAAGTCATTTTAAGCCAGTTTTTTTGGCAGGAGGAAGGGCCGAGCTGGCCAACACACTTCTGTTCTGCCAGTAGTCCGACAACTCCTACGCCGTGAACTGGAATATCTACGAACTTCTACACACTTGGCCGGGATAAAAAAACGTACCCGGTATGAAACTCGAGGGGTGACTTTTTTTAGCTTGCTTGAAAATTAAAGGTGTTACGTAAGCTACGCTACTCGAGTAGAGGGTTTATTCGGCCATGTATGCATAATTGCTTTAGCATGTTTGACATATAAATAATTGATTTAGCATTTTTTACATATGTAGATGAGTATGCTTGTCATATCACACAACTTCATTACATTCGATCGCGTGCATTGCATAAGCTATTAACACTGCAGTACAGAAATTACAGTGCATGCATTCAATATCAATAGCGTAAATGTTATCGTCATTGCCTGGCCACCAAAATGGAACTAGAGAAGTGTGTCAATGGTTCCATATTTCATGTATACAGTATACTGGTATGATTTTTTTTTTCTGCGCCGCTGTACCTATTAACTGGTGTTATAGGTTAACCAGGGAAGCCTTTTCGAGCAAAACAGCATACAGGCTTTAAATAAGCCCCAAAGGACAATCATCATTGGTTCGGGTGATAAAAGGAATTATTATTTATTTGTGTGTTTGTCTGCACTACACTGAAACTTGTACTCTGCCCTGATTCCCATTTGTATTAAAACCCCAATGCCTTTTCACCCCGTTTTACAGTCAAGTTATCTTAGTTTAATTAACCAGACAACTGAGCTGATTAACAGTTCTCCTATAGGGCTGGCCCGAAGGATTAGATATTATACGTGGCTAGGAACCAATTGGTTACCTAGCAACGGGACCTACAGCTTATCATGGGATCCGCACCACATTATATCGAGAAATGAATTTCTAATCATCAGAGCGGGGAATCGATCTCCGGACTACCGAATCAGTAAGGGAGCACGTGAACCACTCGTCCAACGAGGAACTCCCGTTCTGCAGTACTGTTCAGTATCACCTGTGGGGGAATTTGCAAGTAGAACTCTGCTTTATGTTCTTTGGATGATGTAATGAAGTCTGTTTTTGTCTACCGGGGAAGACATGATAGAACTAACAGTAAAACGTCAGACCACGCTGTGGTATGTGTCCACGGGGGAAAACCCCAGCATTTTTCATCACCTGTGGTCTCTTCGGCAAACAGTTGCATAACACTCCAGCTTGAGTTCACAGTCCCTCCTTGATTGGGAGCAGCGCTGATTTTCTACCAAAGATGTAGGCTACTACACCTTCCATCATCAGCACTGCCGGTCACCATCATTATGTAGATAGAAGACTTGCGTTATTTAAAAGTTCAAAGCAACTAAGTCCTATGAATGGTAAGCTGTTTGGAACATTTAGTTGCGGAAGTGCATGCCTTGATTCAGTAAAGTAGATCCAATATACATAGCCATTTCAATCGTAAACCCCTCCTCATTACTCCACCTTCTGCACTGGAACAACCCATCGGATGTCTCGTCTGAGATGTGCGATCTCACAAGACTTCTCTGTAATTGTACTTAAATGGGGAAAGCAACGCAGCCACCTGGACTTGCATGTGAGGCACCTGACCTATATGTGACAGGAAATGACCTCTCTTGATGCTCCTCATGCGCCACTACCATTAACTGTACCTATATTGCAACACATTACTTTAAATAATGTCTTTTGTCATCAAAATTGCATGGAAACATTATCCAATGGTCTTTGATTGTTTCATCCGTGCAACTGGTAATGCCACATTCACTCGGGGTTAATCAAGATTTAGTAGCAGCAAATTGTTCAACTGTAGTTCCACGGGGTTTGGAGCCATTAGAATATAGGTGTTAAGAGTTAATAATCCATTTCAGGGTATTGCATTGGTATACTATTATTTAGTCTACGTAATTGGACTGTAATAATCATAGTTTGAATATTCTGCTTACTCTTATTACCTCCCTTTGTAGGTGGATCTGAAAAATTATTGATGTTTCCATTTCGATTTGTTTCACCGTTCCTCATTTTATTGTCTGGCATGTGATTTATCACACAGCA
This sequence comes from Macrobrachium nipponense, assembly GCF_015104395.2. Lineage (NCBI taxonomy): Eukaryota > Metazoa > Arthropoda > Malacostraca > Decapoda > Palaemonidae > Macrobrachium > Macrobrachium nipponense. Next base: position 117,247,770 of record NC_061108.1, read on the forward strand.
ATTTAGAACAATGAAGAATGTGGTGCTTCAAAATGAATTAAGCTTATCAGCACCACAACTATTAGTTAACCTTCCGTTACATTGTTTTTATTGTTTGTCTGGATTGTTTTCACAAAATTTGGTTTGTCACTTATAGAAACTTAAGTTCCTGTAAACCTGCTTTGGTTAATTAATTTATCTCTTGTAACCACGTTGTCTGTCATTTGTATCCTCCCTCAAAAGAGTTGAAGACTAACGATTTATTTTCATAATTACGTGTCCATTTCTCCATCTCATTTTGGAGTCTTTATATTTATAAGTCTGGTCCCGGTGGTGCAGTGCAAATGACCAGCTGTAGCTCGATTCTCCTTCATATTAAAATTTTCTTAATTAGTTGTATGGGTCAAACAAGAATAAACCAGAGGAGAACACTTCAGTATTATAGTACAAAGTTTTTCCTTTCTCATAAAACCCCTTAACTTCTGAGGCTACAATATTTATTTCGTAGAACAGCAATATTCACATAAACAAAACTGCGGCCACTGAGGCCTTGCAGGTTCTCAACCATACCAAGTTAGTTAATGAAATTAAATAAAAACTTTATCTTTTTAATAATACAGCAACATCTTTTTTTTTAATAAAATTTAAATTGAAATAATTCCATTGCTATAAATTTACGATTTAAGGAGTAAAAATAGTTGTTACTGAAGAGGCATTTTAGCACAGTCAAAATGTCATTACTCGATTGTGCACAATCAGCCAGGGCTTGAGAAGCGCTGACCTAAGAGTTTGTGGACTAACTGGCTTATGGGATTTACCATCTTTTTTGCCAAATCATTAAATTCTATATTTACCCATTGAAACATGCCTCGATACAGTCCACCAAAAGAATGGGAACCACTTTAACATTTCCAGTTACTATTGCTTGGAAATTCCTTATTGTGAAAGTATACGAAACAAACTTGCACTTTTCACTCAGGTCATCAGTATGGGTTCTGTCTAACTGATAATTAGTTGTTGCTGTGGGACCTCAGAGAATCTCTTGCCGTCCCTCTTGATATGACTTAGGCATTTGCCAGTCTGATAAGAGCCTTTGTTAATCATACTTTCCTTTTATGGCTTTATTTTTCTTTGTAATATTCTCCAAGTCATCTACTATACATCTCACTTTATAAATGTTGGTGGTACACCTGCTTCTTTTCCTATCTTTTAACTACTCTTCTGCGCAATTTATGTTGTAATAATCATCATATTCTTCAATCTTATAAGGAGGATGTTAAGAAAATATGGACTAAATATAGATACACATTAAAAAAGCATATATCAATAAGATAACATAAAAGGATGCAAGGATTAAAGATAAGTTAAGGAAAGTTACTAAGTAAAACTATGAGATATAGAATCTCGCGAGAAAAATAGAGCGAGGAAGAAATTACTAACAATTTTGAGAACGAAGTCAACAAAAAAAAAAAAGGCTTCTGTTATGCAATATCAAATGAACATAAGTTTTCAAAAGTGAATCTATCCGTATACTGATGGATCAAGTATGTGTAAGAGTCTTGCCCTTAAAACATAGAAAAACCGCAGTTCTGACTGTGAGAGGTGGGATCGTTGTAGTTTGATGGTTATTGTGTCCGGTTGACAGTAAATGAAAGCTACCAGAAAATGGTAAAATTATTTGGGGTTTGCAGTATTATAGAGGTCATGAGAGGAAAGTGTTGCTTAATACTGAAGCACAGTGAGTGTTTGTAAATTAGAAAATGACGGTTTAGCAAGTACGGTTTGACAATTCAATAATCTTTGGTCAGGTAATTAGTACAGATGTCCTTAAAAAGTACTTGGCCTTTCTGGCGATGGAGTAAGAGTCGAGATAATGGAGACTATTTGCTCTTATGCGTCAGGAAAAAAGTGAAACCAGAAAGCCCAAACAGGTGCTTGAGTATAAATGTTAAATTGAAGGAAAATGTAACATCTGAAGTAAATCATGGAGAAGAACTGATCTGAAAAACTGAAGAGAGAAACACTGTCTTGACCTAATTAGTCAAATTTTATTTTGACATAATTGTGTAAAAATTGCAAAATCTAATAGTTTTTTTTACACGTTTAGACGTGAATGGCAAAAATATCCTTTGATGTATAAAAAAAAAAATAAGTGAAGAAAAGTGGTTTTGAGAATAAAACAAAATTTTGAAACTATTCATATTTCGAGCATGCAAACAACGCTACAGTTAATGCGTTCATGATTACAAAAACTATCACGTTAGTTTATTTTCATTTTTTATAACGTGTGTTTGTAGATAGGAATGGTTACCCTTGAAGGCCTCCTTGCTAGACTTGTTCCCTTGTAAACTCCATAATATCCATCTGGTTTTGGAACAGTCCACTCATAGGGAGGTAAATGGGCGTCAGCTGATGTCTCCCACTTAGAAGCATCCCAGTTTTGACCAGTTCCCGGCAACGGTAGCGTTTCCGACCGGATGAGAGTAGATTGTTCACTGTCGTCAAACTTAAACGATCCGGGGGTAAAACCTTTGCGAGTTCCACGGTAGAACCCAAGCCCATATGGGTTCCTGACGCCTGAAACAGGTGTATAATAATCACTTTTCCTCAGTCTTTCCATGAAATTAAAGACATTCGGCATCACAGGTTCAGCCTGATCAATCTGGTCGAACTCTTCCTTCCGTGGGACACGCCCCTCGGCTTTGGCAGCAGCAGCAAGAATCTCCTGAGTAGCTGGGAGGAAAGCCACCATCATTTTCTCGATGAAATCGGGATCACTTGGGTCGGGGCTGTCTGCATCAGTGGTGATTTTACGGAAAACACTACTCATTTCTGGAAGAAGTCTTTTGGTAGCCTCAACCATATACGTGTATTTACCAAAAGGCAGTCTCGATATGTTTCTTGAGGCTGGAGTCTGGAATTCGAACGTTCCAGGAACGAATCCAGTTCTAGAGTCTAATTCATTTTCCACTTCCTTTTCAAAGAAATTACTTGCCCTCATCTTCTTCATAAAATCAAAGACTGACGGAATGACAACCTCAGCAGCATTTAGCTTGGATATCTGATCTTGCTTTATAGGTATTCCGTTTGTTTTGGCGTTCGAGATGTAGACCTTCTTGGAAAGGGGTATGAAACGGTTGAGAACTTCTTCGATGTAAGCAGGGTCTGACACTGAGGAGGAGGACGCGGCAGTAGCAGACAAATGGTCTAAGACATCGGTAACCTCCGGCAGAATGTCAATGCTCGCAGACACAATATCATCGAAAGACCCAAGGCCGAGAGTTTCATGGTTACGAAAGAGTTGTTATGTCATCCCACCATGATCAGTCTTATCCCATTAAGGAATGCGATAAGCGAAGTGATAAATATATGACAGGAACATCATTTGTAGACAAAAACTTGTCCCACTTAGTTTCATTTGGGAAACATATATTCACGTTGGCTTTGTTTTAGAAACAAATACTTCATTAGCATGCAATAGATGGAAAAAAGGTTCCTTAACAGCAGAACATTTTCTTCCTCTAACGGTTAATTTTGGTTTGATTTCTATCAACTGTTTATTAGTGGAAAATGTAAGAATATACATATTACACATGCCATAATTACATCGGTTCAAGAGAAAATGAGAGTTCAATAATTCTAGACTTTGTGTTAAATGTGCAAAATACATAGTAAACGTTCATCCTCTGTAATTCTTTTAATTTTATATTGCTAGTCAGTTGACAGAGAAGATGTCCCCTCTAGGTTTTCTCACGATAACTTTCTATTTGTGTTGCAACCTGTGTAGGCCTGTAACTCATTGCTGCTCACACCAGATAACCAAGGCGCGTTGAGAGTTTATTAGAGACTGGCTTTTGGGACGAGGTCACACGACCTTCGTTGCTGGCGGTATTCTGCTCAGTGTTTGTATCCCTGTCTTCTGGTTACATAATGCCCCGAAAAGTCTGCTCCTAACGATGGATTCTCTCACTGAATTTCAAATGTTTTGGCAATGTCATCTGAAATGCCCAGGCCTCTACTCATAATAAGATCTGACGTTTTCTAATCATCGGTTTTGTCTGAAGATTATCTTATTTAGTTTAAACTTTTTGAAATCATTAACTTATTTGAAAAGCCTGTATGGTCAAGGCATTTAAAATTCTGCATTCCAATTCCGTCATTTACATGTTGCAACAATGTCGACATATGTCCCTTGAATTCGAGGGACATCCACATCATGTCTCTAACATTTTATGCTTAGTGGTACACAATAAAAAAGTAACAATTTGCTTTAAACCATCGCGTGGAAAAAATTACAATATATAAAGTTAGACTTCATATAAAAAGAGTAAACCTATTTCTTTTTCAACATGTGCAATAATTGAGAATAAAGAAACATGCCTGAAGTCAATGTCACCCGTCAAGATTTTTTTTTTTTTACATTTTTTTGCATCACTAAATTTTCCATAGCAAAAAAAAAAAAAAAAAAAAAAAAAAAATGGGCGCCAAATTCAACTTTCCAATGTTCGTGCTGCTGTGATATCTGACCGACCATGTAAATCTTCAGTTTTGTTAAAATCTAAATGAAATTCGAGAAAAGTGGAGCAAAGTTTGAAGGCAATATGCTAAAAGGCTCCAGAAAACTAATACTTGCCCAATCAACACCACAATATATAGATACGACCAAGAGACTATGGAGATAAAATGACACTGAAAGTTCACATGCACTGGATACTAAGGGTACACCATGATGACAGCACTAAAATGTCAACAATCAGACCGGCATCGAAGGTCTGGTGTAAGCGGAAGCGGGCTACAATAAGACAGGAGGGCCAAAGATATAAGAGGAAAGAGGGCAAAATGCTGAAATTTGGGAGAGGCATTTGTTCTGATTTATAAACTCATATAATCGAAATAGAGAGAGAGAGAGAGAGAGAGAGAGAAGAGAGAGAGAGACGAGAGAGAGAGAGAGAGAGAGTCATAGTTGTATTGTAAGAATTATTAGTAGTCCAAAGGAAAACATTTGAGGGTGATATACTGTGCAGATTAAAGGTTCCAGAAAAATGTCCTCCTTCAAACAACTTTACCACGACATAAGAATTGTAGAAATGGTACTGGCTTGAATCGTTATTTCTCCGAGGCAGAAATACAATTAAGAACACTTATAGTAACAGAGGAAGAGGTGTGCAATTATAATGTATGCAACATAGTCAGTTAGCAGAAAAACATCAAGATAAAGTAATATCATCGAATAAAATACTAAAGTGGAAGGTAGGGTAAGTTAGATGTTACATTCTGATGCTTAATCATAAGTGTTTGTCACCATAAAAACACACACACACACACACATGTAAATAAATCATGAAATAATATGAGTCATTTAGGAAGAAAAGGTGTTTATAGGTAAGCTTTTACGTTCTACAGATCTGGTAAAGGAGTTTAGTGAAGTCCTCCCAGGATATACGAGACCGCCAATAGAAGAAAATTGAGTAGACGTTAGGACCCTTTAGTTCAAGGACACCTAAGGAATACATATAAGCTGGTAGAGTAAGACTGCGCTAATGCAGAAAGAGGGAAAAAACGAGCTGGGGAGAAATAAAATGGAAACGAATTGCAATGGATACACAACTGAGTTGTATTTCTGCAATAAATCTGACACCGTTACTTGCTGGTATCAAAATGAGACCAGTTAGAAATGACCTTGCCTACACACCCACAACCCCCGCCCCGTTTTCTTTCTCCTTAAAGAGAAGTTACAGTTCTTTTGAATTTTATTCCCTGTAAACCTAAATAATTTCTTTTAGCAAGAAGAATATAAAATTTTTTCAACTTTCAACTTTTGAGAACTGAATTTAAAAAGTGAGAGAAAACGACTTTATATCCCTAATAATCTTCCACCTTCCAGGCCACTCAACCTCCACGCTTTCTTTCAACTTTACAGAATGCAGAAATATTTTCTCGCGTTCTAATTCTTTTCGTGCTCAGCAGAGCACAAACGCTCCGTCCGGGCCGCTGCCCCTGGAAGAACCACGTATTCTGAGGGTCTCAGCTTTGTTGTTGCTAAGAAATCGAGATGGCCCTCTACCAAGCGTTCCGCACTGATTGCCACCAAGAAATTAGCGAGCTAAACTTCTCAATTACTTGAAATCTCTAAGAGCCATTCAACTGTAGTCAGATTTGTTGTCAAAAGTGAAGGGTAATCATTATTCAGGAGGTGAAAGTATAATTACCGGTACCTCTGCCTCTTTTGATTCTCTACAATCTACATGATCAGATACAACTATGAGAAGAGGCGTTTCCAAGGATACTTTATTTTCTTTATTATTTTTTTTCAAGTTTTAGTGAAGGTGATAAAGGAGCAACGAAAACCTGTAATCTGAAATGGATGCTTGAAATTTTCAAAGACAAATGCTTTTGAAAAGCCCTTCAGTTGTAATAATTGGAATAATTATTAATGTATCAGCGTACAAGGGCTACTAAAGTTAAATTTATATTATGAAAGAGCAACGATATTGATTTAACAATAAGACATGCAATTAGTCAACAGTACTTATTAGGAGAACATAAAATACAATGAAATAAGTGAAAAAACAGACAAATGAAAAAGTTAACCACTTACGATTACAAACTATGTTGACGTTGTGATGCTGAAAAGCATGCGCATGACCGCCTCTTTCAGTAAATGATCGAAATGTTTACAGTTTTAATATACTGATCTTAAAAACCCACGGCCATAACGCGTATCTTACACCTCTGGCATTCGAATTATTGAGGTACCCACCAATAAATCTGAAGCGTTATGCCGTGGCTGCACCTTGACGTTCCATGAAATTAGTATATATAATATGTTAAATAATAATATCTTATTAGAAATAAAAAAAAGATTGTCGCTTTCTTGTTCTTTGGATGAGATTTAACAACACTTTCTGAAATGTTTACATTTTACAAATTTCTTTTGGAATAAACGGACTAAGACTAAAAATAGTTACGTTACTTATCTCTATACAGCTGGACCTGAGTGACTAGACCAATTTTTAATTAAGCATCTTTCCGGTTAACAGCACGACTCTCTCCTCTAACGTAAATAAAAACTGCACCGCCATCTTGCGCATATCTTATACAATGTTTCGTGTCGTTCTCACTTCCAGTGATTTACCAATTTGAACAACTTAGAATTTCTCACATGAACAACTTAGAATTTCTCACATCAGTGCTTTTTGCATTGCACTTTTTGTCGTTAATGTCACATTAAATTTAGTTTTAAGCAGATAGGTAAAATCTTAGAAATTATTAACTTATGGTAAACAAATTTTTTTTGTGTGATCTCTTTCTCTTTAGTTCTTACTGGAAAGTCTTTGCCGTTTTCACTGCATCGTTATATAGAATATTATGAAATGTCAATTTGTTACCTTTATTACTGATAACATCTATTTTATCCTTCACAGACTCAGGGCTTCGTGGCTTTATGCACGCATGGTCTTGAAAAACGCAGATGTATTGTTGAAGCCCCACTAAAACTGAACGTATGCGGAAATATTTTTCTCAAGCTAAATTTAAACTCAACTTACTTCTGTGAATACGACAATCCATAAAAGGAATGATAAAATAATTTTTAATCGCCATGGTATACTTTTTGATAACAAGAATGTGTATACATTTTCGTTCTGGCCTTTGATGGATTACAGTTTATACTAGAGTTTTAGACATCCCATTTTGGACCACTGTATTCGCAGAAGTAATAATGAACTTAAATCTAGCATATACAAAAAGCCCTGTATATTTTTGCAAATTATTTTCATTGGTCCCATGATACACAGTTAAAATAAGTGTTCACATCAATTATTTATATCCATACGTGTCTGTAACCCGCGCACAATGGCCATAAAAGAGAATACAAACCTATTTCAGCTCATAAACAATTCTGTCGAATTCAGATGCATTTATCTACAGCCAGGGCAGACCCAACCATGCCATCGTAGCTTTTGCTCTACCATTAATTGCCTCTTTAGGCTGAAATATATAAACATTCAAATCCGTTCGGCCATTCGTGGCAGTGTGGTTTTGCTTAACCTCATTCCCAAGGATAATGGCGGGGGTAGGGGGAGGAGGGGAGGGGGAATGTTAAATGTTCTTACAGAAGTTGAGGTTTCTTCATCTGTTTCTCATTCGAATTTAGGAGTTCATATGGATGCTAGCGTATCAACAAAGTTTGGTTAAATGGAATAAAGTTACGAGGTCATTGTTAGTATTACATTCACATGCACCCAGAAATTATATATATATATATATATATATATAGATAGTATATATATATATATATATAATATCTATATATGTATATATATATATATATATAGTATATATATATATATATATATATATATATATTATATATATATATATATACATTAAGCCACAAATGTCCTTTTAATATCGAATTCGTTTTACCTCGGAATTAATATATTTTCATATATGTTAACAGAAGGGGGATTTTTTAGTTGATAAAAAATTCGTCGCCTCATGAACTCGAACCATGGAACTAAGAATTCAGGACATACAGTGACAGCGTTTTACCCTCACGTGATAAGCTTGGAGGTAAAACGCCGTCACTGTACGTCATGGATTCCTGGTTCCGTTGTTCGAGCCCATGAGTCGACGAATTTCTTATCAACCCAAAAACCAAAATTCCCCTTTGATTAACATACATGAAAATATATTAATTCCGAGATAGAAAAGATATTAAAGGACATTTGTTGCTTAATACGTGCATATAAATCACGGTGATGAGATAAAATTCATAGATATAGTTATATAATATATCTATATATATAAATATATATATATATATATATATATATATATATATATATATATATATATTTATATACTTAATAAGCTTTACATAATGGCAATTTTTTATTGCAGTTATTTTAATATGGATAATTTCCTCTGAGAAAATTAGCGAGCTGGCAAGTGTTCCTATCCACATTTCTATTCCTGTAAAAGTACCGTGTAAACTCGGGCTTTATACTTACCTACAAAGAGGCCAAAGAATCCTTTGCCCCTGCATTTACTCATCCATAACTTCGGGACACATCTAGAGTAGTGTATAACAATAATGAACATATCAAGGCTAACGGACAGCTGCAGCATTCGTCAGCTTCATCTATCAAGGAAAATTACAGCTCTTTCCATAAACCTCGGAGGGAAACGGAGCAACGAATGAAAGGAGCGCAGTAATCGCCGATTAGCGACCAAGCATGACTAAACGAAAGGCACGTGCATGAAAGGAGACGGACAGTAAAGGAATTGCAATCGCGTGTGGACGTTTTGCGGCTTTTGCTCCGATTCGTCCAAATTTGTCTTTTATTTTCACACATCCCACTCTCCCATACTTTACATCTTTAGGTTAAAATTTCCGGCATTAGTGATGAATTCGGTTGTTTGGTATCAAGTTCAACTATTATTCGTTTGTTTTTATACATTTTAGTTATGAAGATCTTTTTGTGCGTTTGCGCGCGCGTGGTTTTTTTTTTAACTCTAAAAAATTCCATGCAGTTCGCGCTTGACCCAGAGGCATTGTGCTAACAGCATTATTGTCTTCTTCCTGTCTGTAATTTCAAACCACCTTTTTAAACTTCTTAATGTGTTTTGTCAGCTCAATTCCCGTTTTGATGATTGCCTAGAATGTACGCCTTGGATTGCTTTTCAATTATTGTTATTATTATTATTATTATTGCAGCAGAACTATCATTATCAATATTCACATATTCATTATTGTAATCAGTGTCATCGCTACGCAGGACCCACACTCGCGCTTGTCCTTGAACTAACAACCGGCCCCCATCCCCACTTTTCACCTTCTATGTGGGCGTTTAGTAACAAGTCCACTAGAACTAAAGGAGTAAATGTTTAAAATAAAAGTAAAATGCCTTGCACTGCATCACTGAAGCAAAAGAAAAATAAAAATAAATAAATAAAAAAAACACTTGTGAACATTGCTCCGTACTACATCACTGAAGCAAAGTAAATAAATAAATAAATAAATACAAAAAAATAAAAAATAAATTTCATGAGTTGTTCGCTCAAATGGAAAAATGTTTACATGATATTTGAAGTTGGGGTTTACTTAATATGTATTATTTGGCTTCCGGGAGAGCGGAGTGCTGAGATGCAAACGTTCTTTATCAAACGCTCCTTTGTTCGGCTGGAAAAATGTTTCCTGGTGTCCCTCACTAGAGGGTATCAGAAATTTTCGCTTACTCAAGAAGTAAGCCTATAAACTACTTTGTTGTTGCTGTCGTTGTTGTTCTTGTTTGGTGGGGGGCGGGGTGTTAGGAAAGCATAAAAAGATCTGAAAAAGGTGTTTCGCGTTGGGTTAAAGATACAGGAATTCAAGGACAGGATGTTTATGATTTATTGTTTAGAATGAAAATGTAAAAAATAAATAATGTGCATGTTAAACAGTACAGAAAAATTATTTCTAATAAAATATAACGTTTTAATTTTAATTTTCGTTGTTGAAACAACGCTCTATTTGAAAGTAGATTTTGGCACGCGCCCCGAGTAAGGTGGAGGTCGGATCACGCCTTGTCTTTTACTTTGCTCTTTGTTCCACATACACACATATAAGTACAATGAACTCGACTGGCTTCAAAAGGGAAGTTTATAACATAGTGTTAGCTTCAGTGCCATAAGACTAACTATGTATGATTAATAATAACGGCGAAAGTAATAACAGACAAGGATCCTTATTCGGTAGTCTTTTCCGTTCACCTTAGTGGGAGGCTGACTTGTAAAACGCTGTCACTGTATGTCCTGAATTCTTAGTTCCATGGTTCGAGTTCATGAGGCGACGAATTTTTTATCAACTAAAAAATCCCCCTTCTGTTAACATATATGAAAATATATTAATTCCGAGGTAAAACGAATTCGATATTAAAGGACATTTATGGCTTAATGTATATATAATATATATATATATATATATATATATATATATATATATATATATATATAATATATATAATTTCTGGGTGCATGTGAATGTAATACTAACAATGACCTCGTAACTTTATTCCATTTAACCAAACTTTGTTGATACGCTAGTATCCATATGAACTCCTAAATTCGAATGAGAAACAGATGAAGAAACCTCAACTTCTGTAAGAACATTTAACATTCCCCTCCCCTCCTCCCCTACCCCCGCCATTATCCTTGCGGGAATGAGGTTAAGCAAACACACTGCCACGAATGGCCGAACGGATTTGAATGTTTATATATTTCAGCCTAAAGAGGCAATTAATGGTAGAGCAAAAGCTACGATGGCATGGTTGGGTCTGCCCTGGCTGTAGATAAATGCATCTGAATTCGACAGAATTGTTTATGAGCTGAAATAGGTTTGTATTCTCTTTTATGGCCATTGTGCGCGGGTTACAGACACGTATGGATATAAATAATTGATGTGAACACTTATTTTAACTGTGTTATCATGGGACCAATGAAAATAATTTGCAAAAATATTACAGGGCTTTTGTATATGCTAGATTTAAGTTCATTATTACTTCTGCGAATACAGTGGTCCAAAATGGGATGTCTAAAACTCTAGTATAAACTGTAATCCATCAAAGGCCAGAACGAAAATGTATACACATTCTTGTTATCAAAAAGTATACCATGGCGATTAAAAATTATTTTATCATTCCTTTTATGGATTGTCGTATTCACAGAAGTAAGTTGAGTTTAAATTTAGCTTGAGAAAAATATTTCCGCATACGTTCAGTTTTAGTGGGGCTTCAACAATACATCTGCGTTTTTCAAGACCATGCGTGCATAAAGCCACGAAGCCCTGAGTCTGTGAAGGATAAAATAGATGTTATCAGTAATAAAGGTAACAAATTGACATTTCATAATATTCTATATAACGATGCAGTGAAAACGGCAAAGACTTTCCAGTAAGAACTAAAGAGAAAGAGATCACACAAAAAAAATTTGTTTACCATAAGTTAATAATTTCTAAGATTTTACCTATCTGCTTAAAACTAAATTTAATGTGACATTAACGACAAAAAGTGCAATGCAAAAAGCACTGATGTGAGAAATTCTAAGTTGTTCAAATTGGTAAATCACTGGAAGTGAGAACGACACGAAACATTGTATAAGATATGCGCAAGATGGCGGTGCAGTTTTTATTTACGTTAGAGGAGAGTCGTGCTGTTAACCGGAAAGATGCTTAATTAAAAATTGGTCTAGTCACTCAGATCCAGCTGTATAGAGATAAGTAACGTAACTATTTTTAGTCTTAGTCCGTTTATTCCAAAAGAAATTTGTAAAATGTAAACATTTCAGAAAGTGTTGTTAAATCTCATCCAAAGAACAAGAAAGCGACAATCTTTTTTTATTTCTAATAAGATATTATTATTTAACATATTATATATACTAATTTCATGGAACGTCAAGGTGCAGCCACGGCATAACGCTTCAGATTTATTGGTGGGTACCTCAATAATTCGAATGCCAGAGGTGTAAGATACGCGTTATGGCCGTGGGTTTTTAAGATCAGTATATTAAAACTGTAAACATTTCGATCATTTACTGAAAGAGGCGGTCATGCGCATGCTTTTCAGCATCACAACGTCAACATAGTTTGTAATCGTAAGTGGTTAACTTTTTCATTTGTCTGTTTTTTCACTTATTTCATTGTATTTTATGTTCTCCTAATAAGTACTGTTGACTAATTGCATGTCTTATTGTTAAATCAATATCGTTGCTCTTTCATATATTTAACTTTAACTTTAGTAGCCCTTGTACGCTGATACATTAATAATTATTCCAATTATTACAACTGAAGGGCTTTTCAAAAGCATTTGTCTTTGAAAATTTCAAGCATCCATTTCAGATTACAGGTTTTCGTTGCTCCTTTATCACCTTCACTAAAACTTGAAAAAAAATAATAAAGAAAATAAAGTATCCTTGGAAACGCCTCTTCTCATAGTTGGTTTGATCTGATCATGTAGATTGTAGAGAATCAAAAGAGGCAGAGGTACCGGTAATTATACTTTCACCTCCTGAATAATGATTCCCTTACCCTTCACTTTTGACAACAAAATCTGACTACAGTTGAATGGCTCTTAGAGATTTCAAGTAATTGAGAAGTTTAGCTCGCTAATTTCTTGGTGGCAATCAGTGCGGAACGCTTGGTAGAGGGCCATCTCGATTTCTTAGCAACAACAAAGCTGAGACCCTCAGAATACGTGGTTCTTCCAGGGGCAGCGGCCCGGACGGAGCGTTTGTGCTCTGCTGAGCACGAAAAGAATTAGAACGCGAGAAAATATTTCTGCATTCTGTAAAGTTGAAAGAAAGCGTGGAGGTTGAGTGGCCTGGAAGGTGGAAGATTATTAGGGATATAAAGTCGTTTTCTCTCACTTTTAAATTCAGTTCTCAAAAGTTGAAAGTTGAAAAAAATTTTATATTCTTCTTGCTAAAAGAAATTATTTAGGTTTACAGGGAATAAAATTCAAAAGAACTGTAACTTCTCTTTAAGGAGAAAGAAAACGGGGCGGGGGTTGTGGGTGTGTAGGCAAGGTCATTTCTAACTGGTCTCATTTTGATACCAGCAAGTAACGGTGTCAGATTTATTGCAGAAATACAACTCAGTTGTGTATCCATTGCAATTCGTTTCCATTTTATTTCTCCCCCAGCTCTTTTTTCCTCTTTCTGCCATTAGCGCAGTCTTACTCTACCAGCTTATATGTATTCCTTAGGTGTCCTTGAACTAAAGGGTCCTAACGTCTACTCAATTTTCTTCTATTGGCGGTCTCGTATATCCTGGGAGGACTTCACTAAACTCCTTTACCAGATCTGTAGAACGTAAAAGCTTACCTATAAACACCTTTTTCTTCCTAAATGACTCATATTATTTCATGATTTATTTACATGTGTGTGTGTGTGTGTGTTTTTATGGTGACAAACACTTATGATTAAGCATCAGAATGTAACATCTAACTTACCCTACCTTCCACTTTAGTATTTTATTCGATGATATTACTTTATCTTGATGTTTTTCTGCTAACTGACTATGTTGCATACATTATAATTGCACACCTCTTCCTCTGTTACTATAAGTGTTCTTAATTGTATTTCTGCTTCGGAGAAATAACGATTCAAGCCAGTACCATTTCTACAATTCTTATGTCGTGGTAAAGTGTTTGAAGGAGGACATTTTTCTGGAACCTTAATCTGCACAGTATATCACCCTCAAATGTTTTCCTTTGGACTACTAATAATTCTTACAATACAACTATGACTCTCTCTCTCTCTCTCTCTCTCTCTCTCTCTCTCTCTCTCTCTCTCTCTCTCTCTCTCTATTTCGATTATATGAGTTTATAAATCAGAACAAATGCCTCTCCCAAATTTCAGCATTTTGCCCTCTTTCCTCTTATATCTTTGGCCCTCCTGTCTTATTGTAGCCCGCTTCCGCTTACACCAGACCTTTCGATGCCGGTCTGATTGTTGACATTTTAGTGCTGTCATCATGGTGTACCCTTAGTATCCAGTGCATGTGAACTTTCAGTGTCATTTTATCTCCATAGTCTCTTGGTCGTATCTATATATTGTGGTGTTGATTGGGCAAGTATTAGTTTCTGGAGCCTTTTAGCATATTGCCTTCAAACTTTGCTCCACTTTTCTCGAATTTCATTTAGATTTTTAACAAAACTGAAGATTTACATGGTCGGTCAGATATCACAGCAGCACGAACATTGGAAAGTTGAATTTGGCGCCCATTTTTTTTTTTTTTTTTTTTTTTTGCTATGGAAAATTTAGTGATGCAAAAAAAATGTAAAAAAAAAAAAAATCTTGACGGGTGACATTGACTTCAGGCATGTTTCTTTATTCTCAATTATTGCACATGTTGAAAAAGAAATAGGTTACTCTTTTTATATGAAGTCTAACTTTATATATTGTAATTTTTCCACGCGATGGTTTAAAGCAAATTGTTACTTTTTTATTGTGTACCACTAAGCATAAAATGTTAGAGACATGATGTGGATGTCCTCGAATTCAAGGGACATATGTCGACATTGTTGCAACATGTAAATGACGGAATTGGAATGCAGAATTTTAAATGCCTTGACCATACAGGCTTTTCAAATAAGTTAATGATTTCAAAAAGTTTAAACTAAATAAGATAATCTTCAGACAAAACCGATGATTAGAAACGTAAGATCTTATTATGAGTAGAGGCCTGGGCATTTCAGATGACATTGCCAAAACATTTGAAATTCAGTGAGAGAATCCATCGTTAGGAGCAGACTTTTCGGGGCATTATGTAACCGAAGACAGGGATACAAACACAGAGCAGAATACCGCCAGCAACGAAGGTCGTGTGACTCGTCCCAAAAGCAGTCTCTAATAAACTCTCAACCGCGCCTTTGGTTTATCTGGTGTGAGCAGCAATGAGTTACAGGCCTACACAGGTTGCAACACAAATAGAAAGTTATCGTGAGAAAACCTAGAGGGGACATCTTCTCTGTCAACTGACTAGCAATATAAAATTAAAAGAATTACAGAGGATGAACGTTACTATGTATTTTGCACATTTAACACAAAGTCTAGAATTATTGAACTCTCATTTTCATCTTGAACCGATGTAATTATTTCTTGAAATCTTAGAGATTTCAAGTAATTGAGAAGTTTAGCTCGCTAATTTCTTGGTGGCAATCAGTGCGGAACGCTTGGTAGAGGGCCATCTCGATTTCTTAGCAACAACAAAGCTGAGACCCTCAGAATACGTGGTTCTTCCAGGGGCAGCGGCCCGGACGGAGCGTTTGTGCTCTGCTGAGCACGAAAAGAATTAGAACGCGAGAAAATATTTCTGCATTCTGTAAAGTTGAAAGAAAGCGTGGAGGTTGAGTGGCCTGGAAGGTGGAAGATTATTAGGGATATAAAGTCGTTTTCTCTCACTTTTTAAATTCAGTTCTCAAAAGTTGAAAGTTGAAAAAATTTTATATTCTTCTTGCTAAAAAGAAATTATTTAGGTTTACAGGGAATAAAAATTCAAAAAGAACTGTAACTTCTCTTTAAGGAGAAAGAAAACGGGGCGGGGGTTGTGGGTGTGTAGGCAAGGTCATTTCTAACTGGTCTCATTTTGATACCAGCAAGTAACGGTGTCAGATTTATTGCAGAAATACAACTCAGTTGTGTATCCATTGCATTTCGTTTCCATTTTATTTCTCTCCCAGCTCTTTTTTCCTCTTTCTGCCATTAGCGCAGTCTTACTCTACCAGCTTATATGTATTCCTTAGGTGTCCTTGAACTAAAGGGTCCTAACGTCTACTCAATTTTCTTCTATTGGCGGTCTCGTATATCCTGGGAGGACTTCACTAAACTCCTTTACCAGATCTGTAGAACGTAAAAGCTTACCTATAAACACCTTTTCTTCCTAAATGACTCATATTATTTCATGATTTATTTACATGTGTGTGTGTGTGTGTGTTTTTATGGTGACAAACACTTATGATTAAGCATCAGAATGTAACATCTAACTTACCCTACCTTCCACTTTAGTATTTTATTCGATGATATTACTTTATCTTGATGTTTTTCTGCTAACTGACTATGTTGCATACATTATAATTGCACACCTCTTCCTCTGTTACTATAAGTGTTCTTAATTGTATTTCTGCCTCGGAGAAATAACGATTCAAGCCAGTACCATTTCTACAATTCTTATGTCGTGGTAAAGTTGTTTGAAGGAGGACATTTTTCTGGAACCTTTAATCTGCACAGTATATCACCCTCAAATGTTTTCCTTTGGACTACTAATAATTCTTACAATACAACTATGACTCTCTCTCTCTCTCTCTCTCTCTCTCTCTCTCTCTCTCTCTCTATTTCGATTATATGAGTTTATAAATCAGAACAAATGCCTCTCCCAAATTTCAGCATTTTGCCCTCTTTCCTCTTATATCTTTGGCCCTCCTGTCTTATTGTAGCCCGCTTCCGCTTACACCAGACCTTCGATGCCGGTCTGATTGTTGACATTTTAGTGCTGTCATCATGGTGTACCCTTAGTATCCAGTGCATGTGAACTTTCAGTGTCATTTTATCTCCATAGTCTCTTGGTCGTATCTATATATTGTGGTGTTGATTGGGCAAGTATTAGTTTCTGGAGCCTTTTAGCATATTGCCTTCAAACTTTGCTCCACTTTTCTCGAATTTCATTTAGATTTTTAACAAAACTGAAGATTTACATGGTCGGTCAGATATCACAGCAGCACGAACATTGGCAAAGTTGAATTTGGCGCCCATTTTTTTTTTTTTTTTTTTTTTTTTGCTATGGAAAATTTAGTGATGCAAAAAAAATGTAAAAAAAAAAAAAATCTTGACGGGTGACATTGACTTCAGGCATGTTTCTTTATTCTCAATTATTGCACATGTTGAAAAAGAAATAGGTTTACTCTTTTTATATGAAGTCTAACTTTATATATTGTAATTTTTCCACGCGATGGTTTAAAGCAAATTGTTACTTTTTTATTGTGTACCACTAAGCATAAAATGTTAGAGACATGATGTGGATGTCCTCGAATTCAAGGGACATATGTCGACATTGTTGCAACATGTAAATGACGGAATTGGAATGCAGAATTTTAAATGCCTTGACCATACAGGCTTTTCAAATAAGTTAATGATTTCAAAAAGTTTAAACTAAATAAGATAATCTTCAGACAAAACCGATGATTAGAAACGTAAGATCTTATTATGAGTAGAGGCCTGGGCATTTCAGATGACATTGCCAAAACATTTGAAATTCAGTGAGAGAATCCATCGTTAGGAGCAGACTTTTCGGGGCATTATGTAACCAGAAGACAGGGATACAAACACAGAGCAGAATACCGCCAGCAACGAAGGTCGTGTGACCTCGTCCCAAAAGCCAGTCTCTAATAAACTCTCAACGCGCCTTGGTTATCTGGTGTGAGCAGCAATGAGTTACAGGCCTACACAGGTTGCAACACAAATAGAAAGTTATCGTGAGAAAACCTAGAGGGGACATCTTCTCTGTCAACTGACTAGCAATATAAAATTAAAAGAATTACAGAGGATGAACGTTTACTATGTATTTTGCACATTTAACACAAAGTCTAGAATTATTGAACTCTCATTTTCTCTTGAACCGATGTAATTATGGCATGTGTAATATGTATATTCTTACATTTTCCACTAATAAACAGTTGATAGAAATCAAACCAAAATTAACCGTTAGAGGAAGAAAATGTTCTGCTGTTAAGGAACCTTTTTTCCATCTATTGCATGCTAATGAAGTATTTGTTTCTAAAACAAAGCCAACGTGAATATATGTTTCCCAAATGAAACTAAGTGGGACAAGTTTTTGTCTACAAATGATGTTCCTGTCATATATTTATCACTTCGCTTATCGCATTCCTTAATGGGATAAGACTGATCATGGTGGGATGACATAACAACTCTTTCGTAACCATGGGATGCCAGTTTCAAGTAGCGCACAGCCACGTTTTCTGGTCTCTTGCCAGCTACATTCTGAACAAATAGTTATATATAGTGTGTATATTTCCATATGCGTCTCCACCTAAAGGGCTTAGTGTCAGAAGCTGTTGTTGTCAGCAAGTTTTTTTTTTTTTTTTTTTTTTATGCAACACGCAGTACCTATCTCAAGTCTCAGGTCATCCGAGATAAAATGGATCGCGATTTTCTGCCCATACTTACCCAAAAATCTGACCTGGGACATTTCTACTTCCATATCTTGTGATGCAACCACATTATTTTAGTCTCATTTTCCTTATAACCGCAAAAAATGTCAGCTGACTTTATGAATCTTATCTTTCTATTGGCACTTCACTACTACTTATTCACAAGCCTTATTGTGCTCCTCCTCAGAGAAATTCTCACTGGAAATGTTCTCTTTCTTTAGACACTCCGCAAATATAGTCGTATGCTAGTCAGGTTGTTCTTTAATAACTTATTGGTGATATGGTTATTGGTGATTTTGTTTCTGAGTTTTGTGATCTATTTGTTTTTCTAGGTTAGTTCAAGAATTTGTCATTTTCACTGTGTATGTCATAGTTTTTCGTTTGTTTTTTATTGTTTTTTTTGCTGACATATTCACTTCGCTTCAAAATCGGGGTAGAGGTAAGATTCCCAAAGTTGTTCGGTACATTAAAAATTTATGATAACTGGGAGTATTAGTAATGACATTTTGTTATTCTTGTATGAGAATGTTATGAAGGCCTTGATGAGATATTACACAAGCGATTTTTCTTATCGTAATAATTCTTGAGTTTTACGTTGTCCTTCGACATACATTCATGTTTCATCTGATGGGTTTTAGCGCCTCACTGTTACTTAACCTTACACAATTTATTCTTTCATTAATTCGTTTTTTTAAAGTAATAAGCCTTAATGCATTATGATAAAGCTACCCTTCTTTTTATTAAGTCACTGAAAAAGAATAACGAACCATTTCGATCTGTTAATTCTGAATATAGCTCCCATACTTCAGAGGCCGAGATTATGCAATAGTTGCGCAGGTTGTTGCTCAGTCCTTTTGTAACTGGAGTGTGTTTATACCTATGAGACATCCAAAATTTCCGATGAGGTATGAGTAAATGATGCCAGGTGGAGATATTAAAGTTTGCTTCAAGATCTGAATTATGCAAGTACTTCACGTTATATCATAATTGTGTTTGTGTGTTTTTTTCCCCTCCAAAATTCAGGTTGAAGATTTCTCTCGCATACTGAACTCTAAGTAGGATAGTTGTTTCACTGGTCAAGCTCAGGATCACTAATTCATTCTAATAACCACCTGAACAAATAACAGGTTTTGAGAGAGAGAGAGAGAGAGAGAGAGAGAGAGAGAGAGAGAGAGCAAACTTCACATTCCATCATGATCCTGGTTCAACCGCCTGTCTTGATTCCACTAAAACGCGGAGCATTTCCAGGAAGACTGAAGGTGCGCGTATTTTTTACTTCCTTGGGTGGTGTTGCCAAGTAACTTATGTCTTTCAAGATTTTGTTAGATATTTTTTTTTTCTGTTAAAAAAGGGGATCGAACAGACAACGTATCATCGCAAATGAGTGAATTGAGGTACTGTTACATTGCAATAACCTTGTTGATCTGTTGATAATGAAGAATAGGTTATCACTTGGTTCTTAATCGCAATGAGCAGAGGAACACGAACAGAGATGATGATCATTATTATATTTCAGAAGAATGATTTTTCTTCGGGTAATTTCTTCCTTGGTAATAATATCACTCCAAGGACACTCGACAAATCGGAAGATGTATTTCATTCAAAAACCTTCTTTGGCATGATTAATTCACATTAGCATCAGGCTCATAAAAATGGCCTGTTACAATTGAGATTTGTTGCACGGTATAGGAGGAATATGTGCTTTAAAACGTGATTAACAGACCACTGATAGATTTGGTTAATTTTAGGCAGATTTCATGAATGTGATTTTATAATTACGTGCCGAATTCATGACGATTATTGTTTGTATTGTCGCTCTTATTTTGGTTGCCGGGTTTTTCTAATAAAACGAATCCAGGGAAGTAACTCCCAGTGAAAACCTCATCAGACAAGCAGCTGTCCATCACATTCCTTTCTAGCTCCCTCTTTGGATCGTCCCAGACGTTGATTCATTGAATCCGCCTCTTGATCAATCCAGACCTTGATTCTCAGACACCTCCTCAGTATGCCGATTCGCTTCTAAACCAAGCAATGTTCTTTTCTATCCCTGTCTTGCACTGGGAGAGTAAGAATAATCTAAAAGAGGTCATTTACAAGTCTAACGGTCTCTGTCGCAATAACTCGCTCTATTACCTCACCACTTCTCAAAGTCCCACTTCTTGTTAGGCCATACACTCACCGTCTGTCTATAGAGGATAAACTTGGGGGTAACACAGACATAAGTGTGAGGTTCTTGTAAGCGAATGAGCCTTCTTTAGGATTGCATTATCCTTCGTGGGAATGAATACTTTTTATTTATAAGAGACTCCTTAGAGAGATGCTTTCCATACGGTTACCTTCACAATGGCAGTTGATTATAATACTTGCAAGTATTTCTTCAGGGACGTGTGGAAGGCTTTGGTGTTGGTGGGCAAGGTGGAGGCGGTGAGAGGACAAGAGGCGTGTACATGGCGTAAGTTACGCCGGTACCTTCAGCAGTAATCGAAGGGTCAGGCCCTCAATTAATGACTAAATTTATTACCAACTGAACGCCAATGTTCTCTCTCTCTCTCTCTGTCTCTCTCTCTCTCTGTCTCTCTCTCTCTCACTCTCTCTCTCTCTCTCTCTCTCTCGTATCGGTACTTGGAACATTCTTTGATGGTAATTAAGTTTCCTGTTAATGTGTGCAAGAAGTGCTGTTGGAATTTAAATAAATATCATAAAGACAACTTTGTCTACTGCTCTTATCGCAGTAGTCCTTTATCGTTTTCATTTGCTATTCATAACGGCTGTCTTCTTACACATGCTTATATATGATTAATATCACTCTTTCACTAATGAAGTTTATTACATACAGAGTACCGCACATTTTTCCATCTGCCTTGTAATGCGGTCTGGACACATCAACCGTACATTTGATGGCTAGATATCAAATGCACGGTTGATGCGACCCAAAGTGGTGCCAGACGCTGTCAACAATATGGCTTGCATCTTCATGCCGAAATACATTAACTAGAAAAATCACAACTAATTTTATGAGTTTGAAATGAGCGGCAATCACGCCCAAGAAGCCAGCATTTCCATTTCAAGGATAAACACTGTACTCGAAAACCGCACTCCATCCTCAAGACTAAGTCTCATCTTCGCATCCTAAACCTTGGTCTCAGCCAGTCTCTGTACATCCATCCCTTACAGATGAAGTCGTCAGCTCTTCTTCTCGGGTTTTCTGCTCCAGAAAAGACCTCGCAGGGGTCCGTCAGTGTCCAGCCGATCCCATCTTGAGTAATAAGCCTCCTTATTCACCAGCGCCTTTCTCGGATTCCGAGCCGTCTAAACGCTGATTACCTCCTTAATCCTCTTGCACTATTGCCTTCAGACCTGCCTTCCAGGGGTTATCAAGATATCTATCGATCTGTTTATATTCTGGATATATCAGGCCCTTGCTTTTTTTTGCATTTGACAATTTTTTGCTGCTTCAAAAGCAACAGCTGTAAATTAACTGTAGACCACTAAACTGTCTTCACACTTTTAAGATCAGTTTCTTTACAAATTGTGATTTAATTTCTACTGTTAACTTTTAATACTTTTCTCACTTTTATTAGATTTTGTATTCTTCACCTTTCTTTACATCTCGCCGTGTCTCAACTCCCGTCACTCCTTATTATGTTCTTGAATTTTAACCGGAATGTTTATTACCAGCATCACTCCTGAAGATTTTATCAACGTAAACATTTACCCTTTTCCAGGCACTCAACATTCTCAATGGCGGGTCGTCTTTCGTTCGTTGTTAATATTTTGTTACCCTACTTTCATGGTATACAACAGAAAGTCGAAAGTGTTAACCAAGAAATATTTTTAGCCCAATTTTCCGATCTCGCTTTGTTTCTCTTTTCTCAAAATTCTACCCCTTTGATAAACAAGGTTAGCTTTAGCCCTCACTCCTCGCCATCTGACACCTCCACCAACTCTTATTCTTCCCTTCATGTATCAGCATGCATTTAATCCCATATACTTATTTTTATATATATATTTTTTTTTTGCCGTAGGATCAGCCTGGTGCTCCATGTGTACCTTCACCTCCAAGCCTTTATCTGGAAACGACCTCTTTCTTCTTCCATAATATGTAACCTTGAGATGGTATCAGATCCGGGAACTAGCAATTTACAAAGATTTACAAAGATATGAAACCTTCGATAAAGGAATAATGTTCAGTTCTCTGCTCACCCATCATCCGTTGATTGGGAATTTGAGCCTCTCTCATTGATTGAAATCATCTAATCAAAGAAGAGGATCAGCTACCATAGATCCCAAGGTAGAGCTCGACCATTTTACAAAAGATTACCACAGATAACAACTGCTCCATAAATTGGTGGATATCATCGAAGTGATTTATAAAAATATCTCACGAAACTAGGACCTAATAGCAAGGGCAGGCAAACCCATATTGAAATCCTATTTTGCAATAATTGTGCTCATTGTTTCTGTAATCACTGCAAAAGTTTTAATTTTCTATTTTGTAAAAAAATACATACACATAATATACATACGTACAAGCACACACACACATACAAACACACACACACACACACACACAGACATATATATATATATATATATATATATATATATATATATATATATATATATATATATATATATATTACATTATGTGTATATACACCACTATATATATATATATATATATATATATATATATATATATATATATATATATTATATATATAGTATGTATGTATATATATATATATATATATATATATATATATATACATATATATATATATATATATATATATATATTATATATACATACATACTATATATATATATATATATATATATATATATATATATATATATATATATATATATATATATATATACCAGATACATAAGAAACTGTAATAACCTAAATGCCCTTTTGACTTTTCGAATTCTCCACACTTTGGATATGCTTGCCATTACTAAGCCTATGATCAAGCTAAAGAACCAAAGCAAGAAAATCTGACACCCAAGAATGATTTGAACCCAGAATATCAGAACAAGGCATACCACCAATCTCAGGTTTAGTAGCAAGTGTATCCAGAGGGTGAAAAAATCCAGAGGTTGAGAGGGCATTATGGTTATTATTATATAACATATATAATATATATATATATATATATATATATATATATATATTATTATATATATATAATGATTGATTTAATGAAAAACCTGATGTTAATCATTCTTTATCAATTGTATCCAAAGAACAAATTAAACCTTTTTAGAAAAATGGAAAAGAATGGAATTAAGGTACCTTAATCCAGTGCTGGTTTCAACTTTACAAACAAACACACACAATCACACACACACACACGATATATATAGAAATAAATATAGATATATATATATATATATATCTATATATATATATATATATATATATATATATAGACCTGCTCGAATACACTTATTTCTCCAGCAAATAACTATATCTCATTCATAAAGAAATGTTTTTTTATTGAATATGCCAGATCTCTACTTATCAATTCTCCCGTACAGTAACATGTAGTCCTGTAATATCTAATAATCCTGTACTTATCATTCAATTAGAATTTCTATTTATAAATTGGCCAAGCAATCATTTAGTTACACTAGGTCAATCTGAGTCAATCCAGTTCGTAATTTCAATCTCAAGTTATATAAGAATATCTTCTAATAATCTTCTTCAGACTCTGAAGATGAAGTTTCAATCTCTCCAGCAAAACCTGCAATGTAGTAAGACAAGTTTGTTAGGCTTCACTTTCAGAACATTAACAACATATCCTCAATTGTACTATTTCGTTATATAAGTATTCATACTTTAAATAAGAATTTCCATTTTGCAGTTCGAATACTGACTGTAAACCACGCCCACCATTAGAATAATTTTCCTTAAGCTTTCTAACAAATCTTACGACAGTACGTTATGCGTTCATAATATATTTTGCAAGTCAAAGTAGCATACAGAAATTTGATAAACTGATATAACCAAAATTACATAACACTAACAAACAGGCAGTATACCCAGAAGTTTGGACTTCTGACAAAAGTTTTGAGGATAATTTACGCTGTAGAATTTCGTTAACAGTGAAGAAAATGAAAATTTACAGCTTAGTTTTTATATATTATTAAAATGCGCTTTTAGTTTCGTAACCTCACCTAGAATCACTGTTGATCCCGTAGGAAAAGCTGGGAGGGCATCAGGTATAAAGACCCCAGAGAGCCCAGGAACACCTTGCGTGCGAGATTCTGGCAGGCTGTGTGGCTGACTTGCTGTGTGAAGAGTAGGCACTGAAGTTCTTGATGCTTGGATTGTAAGAGGTGTAACACGCCCTTGGTTTTGGAATGAGTTTCTGTTAAATGAATGTATTGGAAATTGTGGGGTTGATGTTGGCCTAGGCTGTGAAGGCACTGCGCTTGATGCTTGAAATCTAGGTGGCGTTGCACGAACCTGATTGTGAACTGTAATTTTATTAGCTGATTGCACAGGGAGCAATGGCAGTTGTGGATTTGAGGTAATCAATGTTGACCCAGTCTCTGACCTTGCAGGACTTGATGACTGGAGTTTTTGTGAGGTAATGCGGCCATGATTTTGAAATGTGTTCCTGTTAATTTGACCACTTGGAAGCACAGGTATTGCAGAGTTCGTTCCACTGAATGTCGAGCCAGGCTGTGACATCAAAGGCACTGATGATCTAAATTCTGTTGGGTTTACACTTCCTTGAGTTTGAAAATTGTTCCTGTTAGCTGACAGTAATGGAATACCTGGTAATGACTGAGAAGTTCCAATAGATGATGGTGCAAACTGTGACGTAATAGAGCTGGAGGGGGCAACAGGATTTTGTCTTACATCCAAGGGATTAGTTCTACTGGGTGAAGTTGAGAATTTTGGCCTAAGTGCATTGGGTTCGTTTGGCCTCTTAAAGAGACTGGCACTAGAAGTACGTATCTGTGCTCCTGGACCAGAGGGAATAGTTCTGCTGGGTGAATTTGAGAATTTCGGTAGAAGTGAATTGGCTTCATTCGGCCTCTCAAAGAGACTGGCACTGACTATGCTTGTCCGTCCCCCTGGACCAGAGGGATTAGCTCCACTGGGTGATGAAAATTTTGGTAGAAGTGCATTGGCTTCATTCGGCCTCTCAAATAGACTGGCACTGGCAATGCTTGTCTGTCTCCCTGGACCAGAGGGATTAGCTCCACTGGGTGATGAAAATTTTGGTAGAAGTGCATTGGCTTCATTTGGCCTCTCGAAGAGACTTGCAGTAACAATATTTGTCGTTACTGCTGGACCAGAGGGATTAGTTCTGGTAGCTGCGGTTGGAAATTTTGGTAGAAGTGTATTGGCTTCATTCGGCCTCTCAAAGAGACTGGCACTGGCAATACTCGTCCGTACTCCTGCACTAGAGGGATTAGTCCTACTGGGTGAAGTTGAGAATTTTGGTGGAAGAGCACTGGCTTCATTCGGTCTCTGAAAGTGACTGCCAGTGGCAATATTTGTCCGTACTCCTAGACCAGAGGGATTAGTTCTGGTAGCTGCGGTTGGAAATTTTGGTAGAAGTGTATTGGCTTCATTCGGCCTCTCAAAGAGACTGGCACTGGCAATACTCGTCCGTACTCCTGCACTAGAGGGATTAGTCCTACTGGGTGAAGTTGAGAATTTTGGTGGAAGAGCACTGGCTTCATTCGGTCTCTGAAAGTGACTCCCAGTGGCAATATTTGTCCGTACTCCTAGACCAGAGGGATTAGTTCTGCTGGGTGAAGTTGAGAATTTTGGTGGAAAAGCACTAGCCACATTTGGCCTCTCAAAGACATTGGAAGTGGCAATACGGGTCTGTGCACTAGGAAATGATGGATTCACATCTCTGGGCAATGTACTAGATTGCAAGAATGTTACAGAGCTCTGATGTGGCTTCTCAGAGAAACTGGTACTGGCAGCATGCAAAGGTGACGTTGGTAGTGAGGAATATCTACCGATGGATGCACCCTGTGAGCTAGTTGCTGCAGTAAATCCTCTGCTATGAAAACCGTTCTGATTCAGTCTTCCCGGAGATGGAGCAGGAAGTGTCAGGCATGTTGTGATGCACGCTAAATAGATAATAACCTGAAATGGGAATGAGGTATGTACTGTTATTCAAAATTAAGTCGATAATTCTATTTTCGTTGCAGGTGAGTATCACTCGTTACTACAAGAGTAGTTATTACGAACTGCTAATTTAAAAATTTAAAAACATAGGTCAGGAAACACAGGTGTGACCCCTATGGCATGTTTAGAGTCAACAAGTCGAATGAGATAGGAGAATAAGGATATGATAAAAAAACGTTTGTAAATTAGTTAATCAGCTATATGCCACCATGGTTTAGGCACTTTATCATTTAAGATAATCATGACCTGGAGTGTTTATTATTATCATAATATACTTGATAAAGTTCCTATACCATGAGAACAAGGTATATTAGGATGGTTGTCAATTTAGTGGAAATAAAAGCAATTTCTAATTTTGTCAATATGCACAATAAGAGGAAGATGTCAATATAAAATTCGTGATTGTTGACATAAAAATAATTATTTGACATTTCTTCTAGGCTCCGGCTTTGACAGTCATATGTATTTCATTATCATTAGGAAAAAGTCTGATCAAAGTCTACCAAAGTCTTGATTTAGTTTTGCTTCAGACTAGCTTTGATTAAGTGAACATTACCCACATTATTCAATCACATGACTAAAATATCCTTCAACCACATAAAGAGTAAATTAACTGAATGCTTTCATCCCTGCAATATTGCCACCTCCTAAGAAAAATTTCTTCAGATTTGGTCATGGCTTTCTCCCATCTAGACAGATATCCCTTTACATGAAGGTTTTTACTTTTTATTTGTTACATTCGGTTTCTTCCTACCAGGCTGTTCAACTTTCTCAACTTTGCCTTCCTTCAATTTCTACCTCGCATTTCGGAATGAATAATTCGAGGGAGCCATTAAAAGTACTTTAGGACTCTTCATTAATCAATAAGAAGAATTCCTTTGTTTCAATCCGCTTATTCGCCTTTGCTAATATCTATAACCACTTATCTCTGTTGTATCCAGTATTCTTTTCTGTTAAAAGTTGTAAAGTAAATAAAAGTAATTTTTGTCATGATCCCAATGCGAATGTTAAGGTTCTTAAAATTAATCATCACTGACATGAACTCGTTTTCTTGTAGTTACGAGGAATTCCATTCTCTTGAGGAATAAAAAATCCTTTTTCACTGCACTTCTTTTACATGACATATGGTCTTTTGATACAATCAAACTCATAAGACTAATTTGAACGACACTGGAAAAGCCACGCATAAAAATAAACTGCTTAACTCGAGTGACGATCAATGAGAACGGGCGAAAAGCTACATTACCCTACATGACAACAAGATAGACTTACCTCCTGGAACATCTTCACCGCAGAACTTTGAAAAATGAACCGTCACCTGCAAGGCTTGGTTCACCTTATATACGAAACCCTGCGAAGTGCAAATGGTTATAATCACCTATTCCTATTACCTTGAGCACGGGAGGAACAGGACACCCCCTGGTAGGGGTTACCCCTTTTATGTCCTTAGATACAGGCCCCAAGACGATGGGAATTCTTAGAATCGCCTCTTCTTCTTAGCCTCCGGCACAGCAGTAAATGGAGATCCACTGCGAGGGTATTCCCCGAGACCCGTCCTTCATTTGACCTGTCCTTCATTCTTGCAAGGCACTAATTATCACGTACAGAACACTAAGAATGTGTGGTTTAGGGCGAGATCGAATAGGGTAAGGTAAAAGACTATGTACGAAAAATCTCGAAAGATTTTGAAGAATTCCACATGCCTCTTCAGAAAAAGGTTTTCCATGAAGGATATCTATGATTTAGGATACATGAAAAAATCTCAGAAAGCAAGTCCTAAGGTACAAAAATGAGAAATAATAAAGCTATCCATACAAACAAATAAACGAGAATTCCTTTGTGGTATAAAAAAACTGAAGGGGTGAACTCGACAGCAGAAGGTTTCCCAAGGCCCCTCAAGGCGAACCATCTCCTCCCCCACATCACAAATATGGGTAAAATAAGAACCTTTTTATAACAAACATTCCACGATAACGTGGCTCTAGATCCTTAAGAAGCAATACTAAAGTCGAAAAACCATACAGAATAACAGAGATCATCATCGGTTCTCGTATATAGTCTTCGCAACAATCGTATATGTGATAAAAGGAGTTAATACTGGATATATATATGATGCAATACCCTTGCCCTCTACAAAACTTAGTTGCTAAGTGTAGATTCACGTGCGTGTCTCAACAGTATGGGAATTGCAAATGAGATTTCGAACGCTTCCGCGTATAGGTGCTTTGTGTGATGTTGTCTTCAGTTTCTCTACTTTTGCATTACTTCTAACTGAAATAACAGTATATAGTTACATGTAATTTTATCTGACTTTGCTACCACGTTGCACAAGGGTGTTTATTTATGCCAATAATTACTTATATTTTCTTTTTTATATATTCATTGAACAGGCACTGTCATTTGCAAACAATTTAATCATTTCATCTTTGTTTTTCATCCTTTACCGATGTTATGTCGACATTCTGTTCTGTTTTGATCCACTTTGTGTTTTTAAAGAGATGTTTACATGAAAACCTTTGTGCTATTCATAAAAATGTTACATCAGCACAGCAATAATGCGATAGCTATACTTAACACACTGTTTGTTGGTGAATAATCATCATCATCATCATCATCATCATCATCATCATCATAATAATAATAATAATATATTATTATTATTATTATTATTATTATTATTATTATTATTATTATTATTATTATTATTATTATTATTATTATTATTATTATTATTATTATTTTGGAAGAAGACACTCTTTTAAACAAATTCTGTTGAATAAAATGGTAGAATTCAGCAAATTAATCTTATATATTAGCTTTTCTATTTTTCTTATTACTCACTTCTATGGTTCAGCGATACTTCTAAATATTGCTGAATGTGGTATTTTATCTAGATCAGGATTTTGCTGTCAATACTGGTATTATCAGCATTTTGGTGTACTGGAATGGCGGATAAGCCCGCTACACCAGCAATAATACCAGCCGAACACCAGAGACGACCCCAGCCTGACATTGACCTCGTTTATGGAATAATGCCAACACCGACGACAACCACTGCTGGACCTGGACCTGGGATACGCCATTCCAGTACACCAATATACTGATACTACCGGTATTGACAGCATAATCCTGTTTTAAATAAAATATGACATTAAGCATTATTTAGATTTCTCCCAATATGAATATTGGCCAATTATTAAGAAGTATCGCTGATGCAGAGAAGCGAGTAATAAGAAAAATAGAAAAGATAATATATATGATTAATTCGCTGAACTCTGCCATTTTATTCGACATTATTATTATTATTATTATTATTATTATTATATTATTATTATTATTATTATTATTATTATTATTATTATTATTATTATTATTATTATTATTATGCCCTTGAGCTCAGAGAAACACACATCCCAGCTGGAACAAGAGAAAAGACACCGTAGAAAAGAAAGATGCGCCAAAAATTTAGATTTGAAAATTAAGCAAAAAAAAAAAAAACTTGCAGCATTAAATAGCGGAAACAATACCATCATAATTATCATTAAGAACATGAAGGTGGGTAATAAGTTTTAAAAATCTGTTCAGTCAGCTACTCATTTGTAAATTTGAAATTAATCATAAATACTTATCATTACTGATATACTAAAACCAGACATATTAAATTGATTAGAAAGTGATAGAATGATAGACGCTATGTTGAAATGTCATCATTCCATGAAATCTTAGGTGCTTCAATCTCTCTCTACTTCAGCATTAGTTCGAACTACAATGAAATTATACACGTAACTATAATTTTATCAGAATTTTCTGATACACTGTGCAAGGCTGTTCATCTATGACAACAAATATTTCCTCTTTTATATCTATCCATCGGTTTGTTTCACATGGTCTCAGGACAAAATCCCCCGGAAGACAAAATCCCCCGTAGGACAAAATCCCCTGAGGACAAAATCCTCCGTGGGACAAAAATCCCCCCTAGGACAAAATCTCCCTTGCCAGAATTCCCCTTTTTCTACCATTTGCTTGTTTTTCTAACAGGGCAGTATTTTTATTTATTTTTTTATTTTACTAACTTCTACATTAACTAAATCTTACAGTCATAGCAGTGCAGTCGTTTGCTCATTTTTTTAAAAAGGCGATATTTTTTTTACGTACATAGTTTAAATACATCTTCTTAGAAAAAGTTTATTTAGAAATCACTTTAGTACTACCACATGCACATCATTCCAAGGTTCTTTTCTCTGTTTCTACTATGCTGAAATTCTATTCTGGTTTATTATACTTAATGTTAGTAAAGAGATGTTTAAATCAAAGCCAGCAGGAATGACTGCATGGAAAGTCGTCAACATAATTTATCCAAATCAACTTTGTGTTGTTTATGCTTCTTTGAAATCATTCGCATACATGATAGACAAAACTGCAATTATGGGTTACCTACTATCATCGAAAATTTTATTGATAAACGTTGTTGGTATTTTAATTATTATTATTATTATTATTATTATTATTATTATTATTATTATTATTATTATTATTTTATTATTATTATTATTATTATTATTATTATTATTATTACGTCCTTGCACTGTACGCTGTCCATCCGAAGGTGTTTAGGAAATATATCCCCCATTAGAAAAAGGAGGATTTCTAGTCTGGTTGAGAAGACGAGCGGGAGGATGAATCAACTCCTGCAACACAAGTTGCACTTTGCCCTGACCCACCCTTGTAACTACTCTAGAAGTAATTTTTTTTATAAAAGCTATGACAGTTAGGACATTATTGATCTTTAGGACTTGAGTTCCTAATGAGAATATAAATAACATATCTGAGTCTACTTGTGTCTAAAGTGTTCTGAAAAGGCGAAAAAAATAATGAAATAAAAATACAAAGAAAAACATAAAATACCGCGGAAATTCATAACTAATTTCCCCATAATCCATCCAAATAAGCGGTAAGACGACAACAATGAAGATGAGACGAATCTTGCCTTTATAACTGTCACAGGTCCAGCTAATAAATAAACGGAAAAAACCTACAATTACCCTCAGTCACCTTGAATATAGAAAAAAAACCTGTACAGTCGTCAAATTCATGGGCACTTGATATTGCGCAGCTCACATTACAAAGAAACTTCTCAAAATTCAGCTGGGTTCTAGCGCAAAAGGCGTTGATCAACATATCTTCCTGGGAAAGTTTTGGAAGACTGGTGAAGTGACGACAGAGTTCATTTATGGCCAAGTTACTGGGAAAGGTAAATTATTACAATATACTGGTACGCATCTTGTTCCACTGAACATGCATTAAATGGTGTGGGGAAAAACCTTTATACAAAGAATCCATCTATTAAGCCTCAAAATGGCCAACCTCATCTTGTAGCAAAAGTGGTTGGAATCTTGTATTAAACCACAGAATTTAAATGGGTATTGCCTTTAACACTTTCAGTGGGTATGAAAGTTTATATCATCAATTAGCTGTAGAGGAGAAGGACAAGCCACTGCAGATTTAAAAAGAAATTCAATTACCATTGGAACAAGAATCACTTTTGTAATTTTGTATAAAAGGAAGAAACAAAAGCAGAAAGTGTAGCGATCAGAAGGATATTCATGTTTTTTAGACGTAAAGATTCCAAAAATTTTCTTTCCTGGTAAATGAAAAAAATAAATAAGTAAATAAAGATACAGCATTTAGCTACAACAGAAAGTTTCATCAGGAAATTAAGGGTTGAGCTGTTACGCTTTTTCATAGATCTGGTAATTATTGCTTTCTAGAGGTAAGAACAGACTGACTCCTTCACTCGACCAGTCGGGGGGTCCTTGTATCTGGAACACTGAAAAAAGTGGTGTTGGAGAAATAACTCCCCCACTATTAGAGAAGGGACTAAACAGGTAGGGAGATGTACCGAAGGTTAAGGTGCCCCAGGCAAGGAGGGTTGCCCTCGGCCCTGACCACTGTATCGACTCGCAAGTTACTTGAATCTCTTCATAGCATCAGTGTCTTTATTCTTTCGATAGGACTTTGAAGTCCCAGAATCTTATTTTGTCGACTGAAACACATAAATGGGACTTTTTGCCCATCTTGCAGGAAATCAGCATCTTTCTTGTCTGATGACTCTTTTATCTTAGTAGGTGACTCTCCCCCCTCTGCAGGATAATAGTAAATGTTTTTTGTTAACGAGACTAATGTTATTATGTTGCAGGACATCAGCTAACTTTTCGTTGAGGCGCCAAGATAACTTGCAAATCAGTTTCAGTGTTCTTAATAGCCTAACCGACTTTACGGCTGTGCTATAGTTGCTAATTTAAGGGAAATTGCAACTGTCTTAAACAATTTTGCACCAATACCATACTTTATTTAGATATGTCTTTGTATGCGTTATTTTTTCTCTTCATAATCCATTCAGACAATACTTTTTTTTTTTTACTAAAAAACAAGAAGGTGGACTTTTTTTTTTTTTTTTTTAACTTAATTCAGAAATAATTTTTTTAACCCTCTCTGTTCTCCGTGCCTTCAGTTCCTTTTGCTGTAGCAACTTCTGTTAATTTTATTTTCCATTTTTATTGTGATCAGTCCCCCCTTAAGGAAGCTTGCTTTGCGCAAGTTAATGGCTTTCTGAGACTGTGTAATGAAAATAGGTGTGCATGCATAATAATAATAATAATAGTAATAATAATAACGCAAAAGGAAGGAGGGAGAGGACTACTAAGTATAGAGGACTGCGTCAACATCGAGAACAGAGCACTGGGGCAATATCTGAAAACCAGTGAAGACGAGTGGCTAAAGAGTGCATGGGAAGAAGGACTAATAAAAGTAGACGAAGACCCAAAAATATACAGAGACAGGACAATAACAAACAGAACAGAGGACTGGCACAACAAACCAATACACGGACAATACATGACACAGACTAAAGAACTAGCCAGCAATGACACATGGCAACGGCTACAGAGGGGAGAGTTAAAGAAGGAAACTGAAGGAATGATAACAGCGGCACAAGCTCAGACCCTAAGAACCAGATATGTTCAAAGAACGATAGACGAAAATAACATCTCTCCCATAAGTAGGAAGTGCAATACGAAAAATGAAACCATAAACCACATAGCAAGCGAATGCCCGGCACTTGCACAGAACCAGTACAAAAAGAGGCATGATTCAGTGGCAAAAGCCCTCCACTGGAGCCTGTGCAATAAACATCAGCTACCTTGCAGTAATAAGTGGTATGAGCACAAACCTGAGGGAGTGATAGAAAACGACCAGGCAAAGATCCTATGGTATCAGAACGGATAGGGTGATACGTGCAAATAGACCAGACGTGACGTTGATTGACAAAGTCAAGAAGAAAGTATCACTCATTGATGTTGCAATACCATGGGACACCAGAGTTGAAGAGAAAGAGAGGGAAAAAATGGATATCAAGATCTGAAAATAGAAATAAGAAGGATATGGGATATGCCAGTGGAAATTGTACCCATAATCATAGGAGCACTAGGCACGATCCCAAGATCCCTGAAAAGGAATCTAGAAAAACTAGAGGCTGAAGTAACTCCAGGACTCATGTAGAAGAGTGTGATCCTAGAAACGGCGCACATAGTAAGAAAAGTGATGGACTCCTAAGGAGGCAGGATGCAACCCGGAACCCCACATTATAAATAGCACCCAGTCGAATTGGAGGATTTTGATAGAGCAAAAAAAAAAAAAAAAAAAAAAAAAAAAAAAAAAAAAAAAAAACTACTGATAATAATAATAACTGTTTTGGAAACGGTGATAACAACTGGTCCGAGCGAACAGGGCTCTCAGGAATCTACGCATTTATTCTACACTGGAAAAGGCTCTAATTTCTAGATGGTTGCCGGATGCCATATTAGATCTGCATGATGGAATCTTTTGATCCTATTAAAAGTTGTTCCACTGAATGCAGTGTAATCGAAACCTACTTATATATGTGATTAGGTTACAAGATTTCTACAATGAAGTCTACATTCCTTAAAAACCTATCATAAATTACAGAGCTTTTCTTGAAATTAGAAAAAAACTCTCACATTAACCACACAACTTTTCCCGAAATAAGGAAAGCCAAATATCCTGCGATTCTGATTACATCTATAACCTAATGTGTAAACAGAATGAAAACAGCAAACTCAATGCTTCTATTAGGCCTTGGCTCGAAAAAGTGTGTCATATTTTGTGCCGATTCTATACTGGTGCCGGTGTCACATATAATTTGCACTCGCTTGAATTTGGACTCCCCAGTCATTATAATACGTATAAGAGTAAACCCCAATTCGTTACGAAAAGTATGTTTTGCACTCCCCAGTCCATATTATACGTGCAATAAACACTCCCTTTGTATAATAAACACACCCCTAGTTTTTATGTGAATTGTAAGTATGCCGAGGACTCTAAAAGCCAAGCCAAGCCAAGCCAAGTCATGCCATGCCAAGAACTCTAAAACCCAAGCCACGCCAAGCCAAGCCAAACCATTCCATGCCAAGCACTCTAAAAGCCAAGCAAAGAAAAACCATGCCATGCCAGGCACTCTTAAAGCCAAGCACTCTTAAAGCCAAGCAAACCCATGCCAAGCCAAACCAAGCCATGCCAAGAGCACTAAAAGCCAAGCCAAGCCAAGCCATGATATGCCAAGAACTCTATAAGCCAAGCCAAGCCAAGCCAAACCATGCCATGCCAAGCACTCTAAAATCCAAGCCAAGCCATGAAATGCCAAACACTCTGAAAGACCAGCCAAGTCAAACCAAGCCCAGCCATGCCATACCGAGCACACTAAAAGACAAGCCAAGCCATGCCACGCCATGTCAAACACTTTAACAGGCAAGCAAAGCAAAGCCATGCCAAGAACTCTAAAAGCCAAGCCAAGCCATGTCAAGAACTCCAAAAGCCAAGCCAACCCAAGCCATTATATGCCAAAAACTCTAAAAGCAAAACCAAGCCAAGCCAATCCTTGCCAAGAACTCTAAAAGCCAAGTCAAGCTAAACCATGATATGCCAGGAACTCTAAAAGCCAAGCCAAGCCAAGCCAAGCCAAGCCAAACCATGGCATGCCAGCCAGTCTAAAATCAAGGCAATGCCAAGCCAAGCCAGGCCATGTCAAGAACTCTAAAAGCCAAGCCAAGCCAAGTCAAGTCAAACTATGCCATGTCAAGCGCTCTAAAAGGCAAGCAGAACAAAGGCAAGTCAAGACAAACCATGCCATGCCATGTGCTGCAAAAGGCAAGCAAAGCAAAGCCAAGCCACGTAATGCCAAGAACTCTAAAAGCCAAGCCAAGCCAAACCATGCCATGTCAGCCAGTCTAAAAGCCAGGCAATGCCAAACCAAGCCATGCCATGCAAAGAACTGTAAAAAAGCCAACCCAAGCCAAACAAAGGCATGCCAGCAAATGTAAAAGCCAGGCAATTCCAAGCTAAGCCAAGCCATGCCATGCAAATAATTCTAAAGGCCAAGCCGAGCCAAACCAAGGCATGCCAGCCAATCTAAAAGCCAGGTAATTCCAAACCAAGCCAAGCCATGCAATGCAAAGAACTCCAAAAGCCAAACCAAGAAAAACCATTGCATGCCAGCCAATCTAAAAGCCAGGCAATGCCAAGCCATGTCATACCATGCAAAGAACTCTAAAAGCCAAGCCAAGCCGCAATAAATAATGCCCTGCCAACCGCTCTAAAAGCCAAGACAAGTCAAGCCAAGCCAAACCATGCCATGTCAAGCCCTCTAAAAGGCAAGCAAAGCCAAGCCAAGCCAAGCCTAAGCCAAACCATGCCCTGCACCGCTCTAAAAGGCAAGCCAAGCCAAGCCAAACCATGCCCTACCAAGTGCTCTAAAAGGCAAGCAAAGCCAAGCCAAGCCAAACCATGCCCTGCCAAGTGCTCTAAAAGGTAAGCAAAGACAAGACAAGCCAAGGCAAATCATGCCCTGCTAACCGCTCTAAAAGCCAAGCCAAGTCAAGCATAAGCAAGGCAAACCAAGCCATTCAAACCACTCTAAAAGGCAAGCAAAGCGGAGCTAAGCCAAGCCAAACCGTACCACGTGCCTTAAAAGGCAAGCAAATCCAAGCCAAGACAAGCCAAACCATGCCCTGCCAAGCGCTCTATAAAAAGGCAAGTCAAGCCAAGCCATGCCCTGCGAAGCGCTCTAAAAGCCAAGCCAAGGCCAAAGCCAAACCAAATGCCCATGCCACTAGCCGCTCTAAAGACAAGCCAAAGCCAAGCCATTGCCCTTGCAAAGCCGGGCAAACTAACCAAGACCAAGCCAAGCCAAGCCATGCCCTGCAAAGCGCTCTAAAAGACAAGCCAAGCCAAGCCAAACCAAGCCAAGCCAAACCAAGCCAAGCCAAAACATCCCATGCCAAGCGCTCTAAAAGGCAAGCCAAACCAAGCCAAGCCAAGCCAAACCATGCCACCTGCCAAAGCGCTCTAAAAGAATGCCAAAGCTTCCTCCCTAAAAGGCAAAAGGAAACAAGCCAAGCCATGCCAAGTGCTCTAAAAGGCAAGCAAAGCCAAGCCAAGCCAAACCATGCCCTGCAAAGCACTTTAAAAAGCAAGCAAAACCAAGCCAACCCAAGCCAAACCATGCCCTGCCAAGCTCTCTAAAAGGCAAGCAAAGCCAAGCCAAGCCAAGCTAAACCACGCCATGCTAAGCACTCTAAAAGGGAAGCCAAGCCAAGCCAAACCATGCCCTGCCAAGCTCTCTAAAAGGCAAGCCAAGCTAAGCCAAGCCAAGCCAATCCATGCCATGCTAAGCACTCTAAAAGGCAAGCCAAGCAAGCCATTGCCCTGCTAAGCCTCAAAAGACAAGTTAAAAGCCCCCCCCCAAAAGCCCCTCCCCAAAGCCGCAAAACCATGCATGCTAATAAACTCTAAATAGAGCCAAAGCCAAGCCACCTAGCAAACATGCCATGCCAGCAGCTCTAAAAGCAAACAAGCCTAAGTCAAGCCAAACCATGCCCATGCCCTGCGTTGTAAGGCGGCCAAAGCAAGCCAAGCCAAACCCATCCATGCTAAGCACTAAAAAGCACCGCAAGCCAGCAAACCATGTGCTATGTTAGCACTTCTAAATAGAAGCCAAGCGAAAGCCAAGCAAAGGCCAAACCATGCCATGCCTAAAGCATCCTAAAAGGCAAACAACCAAAGGCCAAACCAAATGCCATGCTAAGCCAATTCTGAAGGCAAGCCAAGCAAGCCAAGCCAAGCAAAACCATAGCAATGCTAAGCTCTCTGAAAAGGGCAAGCCAAGCCAAAGCCAAGCCAACCATGCCATGCATGCCCTGCGTTGTTAAAAGGCGAGCCAAGCCAAGCCAACAAACATGTCATGCTAAGCAAATCTAAGGCACCGCAAGCCAAGGCAAACCAATGCCGATGCCTAAGCACTCCCTTAAAAGCAGCCAACTCAAGCCAAACCATGCCATCTAAGCACTCCTAAAAGGCCAAGCCAAAACCAAAATAACCCTGCCAAGGACTCTAAAAGGCAAGCCAAGCCAAGCCAAAAACCAAGACCATGTAAGCCACTTCTGAAAAGGAAGGCCAAAGCCAAGCCAACAACTAAAAGCAATGCCACCTAAAAGAACCCGCCAAGAAACATCTCAAAAGTCAAAAGGCCAAGCCCAAAGCCAAACCATGCCATGCTAAGCCACTGGAAAGCCAAGCCAAGCCAAACCAAACCATGCCATACCTAAGCATGCTCGTGAAAGCAAGCCAAGTCCAAGCCAAGAACCAAAAGCCCAACCAACCCAATGCCATGCTAAGCAAATCTGAAAGGCAAGCAAAGCCAGGCAAGGGCCAAACAAACCAGCCAGCTAAACCACTCTGGTCCCAAGGGCCAAGTCCACCAAGCCAACCATGCCCCTGCCAAGCTCTCTAAAAGGGCAAGCCAAGCCAAAGCCAAAGCCAAGCCAAGCCAAGCCTAGCCAACCAAACCATGCCCATGCTAAAGGCACTCTAAAAGGCAAGCCAAGCCAAGCGCCAAAAACCATGCATGGTTAAGCACTCTTAAAAGGCAAAGGCAAAAAGCCCCT
The DNA here is from genome assembly GCF_015104395.2 of Macrobrachium nipponense. Taxonomy (NCBI): domain Eukaryota; kingdom Metazoa; phylum Arthropoda; class Malacostraca; order Decapoda; family Palaemonidae; genus Macrobrachium; species Macrobrachium nipponense. Next base: position 117,286,640 of record NC_061108.1, read on the forward strand.
TTAACGCCCAAAGCAACAGTCCAAGCCAAGCCAAGCCATGCCCTGCAAAGCGCTCTAAAAGGCAAGCAAATCCAAGTAAAGCCAAGCCAAACCATGCCATGCCCTGTGCTCTAAAAGCCAAGCCAAGCCAAACCATGCCCTGCCAAGCGCTCTAAAAGGCAAGCAAAGCCAATCCAAGCCAAGCCAAACCATGCCATGCTAAGCGCTCTAAAAGCCAAGCCAAGCCAAGCCAAACCATGTCATGTCAAACACTCTAAAAGGCAAGCAAAGTCAAGCCAATCAAAACCAAACCATGCCATGCCAAGCACTCTATAAGGCAAGCAAAGCAAAGCCAATCCAAGCCAAACCATGCCATGCCAAGCACTCTAAAAGGCAAGCAAAGCCAAGCCTAAGCCAAGCCAAACCATGCCATGCTAGGCGCTCTAAACGTCAAGCCAAGCCAAACCATGCCATGCCAAACACTCTAAAAGCCAGGCAAGCCAAGCCAAACCATGCAATGTCAAGCACTTTAAAAGTCAAGCCAAGTCAAGCCAAGCCATGCCAAACCAAGCACTCTAAAAGGCAAGCAAAGCCAAACCATGTCATGCCAAGCACTCTAAAAGGCAAGCAAACCCCAGCCAAGCGAAGTCTAACCATGCAATGCCAACCATTCTAAAAGCCAAGCCAACCCAAACCAAGCCAAGCCAAGAACTCTAAAAGTCAAGCGAAGCGAAGCCATGATATGCCAAGAACTTTAAAAGCCTAGCCATACCATGCCCATGCCAAGCTCTCTAAATATAATATATAAACAAGTATACAATTACGTCTAAACCCTATGTATAAAAGCAACTATAGAATGCAGAGTACATAATACTTTATAGCATTAACGGGTGGGAGGGGAGTGGGAATGACATGTATAATAATGACTGGGAGTCTATATTTTACGCATAATAACGACTGGGTGAGTGTAAAGCATACGTATAATAATGACTGAGAAATGCATATTCCGGGGGAGTGCATATCAAACGCTACACCGAGGATAATTGTCTATCACCCTCAGTACTTATGGAAGCAAATGAAACTGACTTGAAGGTATCTGAGATACCAGCGCTGGACATTCCAAGACAGGAACCAGATTAACATCACTGAAAGAAGTCATGTACACAGCTAAGCAAGATTTCACGAAGTTTTGTTACAATCCGATTTAGGTAAAGGTAGGTAAAGAGTCTCCCATGATGAAGTCGAAAGTGGCCATAATCAAACTAACAAATGACAAGATACGAAGTTTTTTTTTTTTTTTTTTCATGTAATACGGAAGTCATCAGTTCAAGATCCAGAGCAGGCGGCACTTCTTCAAAGTGGCCTGAGCAAAGCTTATAGTTTGTTTGTTTGTTGTTTTTTTTTTATTTATTTTTTATATAAACACCAGGGCAAATATTACCGAGTTTTGGAAAATATATATTTGTCTAATACCAGAAAATCTTATTTTGCGGTAAAACAAAGAAACACAAATAAAAAAAGATATAAATAATCTTGGCAAAAAAATAAGGGATTATTCGTGTTGAACTGAAGCCTAATAATAATATTTGCAACACTTTCATCGTACATACTTCTTGCATTTAAAAATACAGTCGATAAGTACAATAACATATGGACAAATCACTAATTAACATTACCTGGAGTAAAGGTACACAAAAAAATGATGTCTGGGAAATGAAAAGAGAACAACTATTTCTACTGCACCTCTTCCAATTCAAGGCTCTATGTGGCTAAATTTCAAGGTTTCATCTGCTCGCTGAAATTAGAAGTCATTAATAAGGGAAGTGGTGTGATGGTCTATACCCGCCAACGACCCCGCTCCGGAGAAAAAAAAAGAAAAAAAATGGGGGGGTCGGGGGCTAGTGATGTTTTTTCTGTGTGAGAGCAGGAAAAGGATTCCGGATTACCACTCCTTCCCAAGGGCTTGAGGAAAGTGGGTCAACCAATTATAAAAAAAGAAAATTACCGTAACTTGCAACAACGCATGTCCTAATGCATTTTCAATACATATAATGTTGAAAGTGTTATTTTATATATTTTGTCAATAAATTATTAGTTTTCTTCATGATGTTACATGACAGTAGCTTCAAACACATAAATCCCAAAAGCTCTTGCATAGGATAACACCAAATTCTCGGTTGAACTTCATGACACTAATTCTGGAAAACTGGGTCCCCGTCACGCTTGAGTAGCAGTTCTTTGCAAGAGGATGCATGCAAACGCCCTTCTCATCTCTTCTTATTTATTCACGATAGCAGATGACCGTTAAAAGTTACCGATTATGAATGAAAAAACGATTCACTGATATGTATGCTTACATAATCTTTGTTAGAAGCTCATCAGAACCTTAATAATAACAGTAACAATTCAGTCACATACTCTATCCTAAATTACAGCCTACTACCCTTTGCCAACCACATCTGCAGTTTTAAATTTGTTGCAAGTGAAAAACATTAGCGAGCACTCAGATCAGGTAACTCGGAATTTTAGCATTTAAACATGATTTATCGCTTCTGGAGGAAGTTTTTTTTAACTCACGTTTTACTGGCCATCAAACGCATAATGTTTTTATGCGTCTTAATGAGCGTAAAGATCACAAAACTTCCCCGTCATCCCACACTATACAGCACCCGTTTCAACATTTTTTTTTATAAACTTACGAGATTACAGTCGGAGTTGTGAGAGCGTTTATCTCTCCTAACCTAGCCCAACTTGCAAATCCAGTTCCAGTGTTACAGTTGTCATCACTGCGCATTTTTTTATACAACGTTTACGGCAGCTCTCCATCTCAATTATGTTTGGGTCTTCTTAAAAATACTTATTTACTGAGATGCAACATTCGACCTACTCTTGGAGTAAACATAAGAATACAAACAAGGCCTCTATAAGCAATTCTTAAGTTTTGCAGTTTCAATCAAAACTTAAATCTTAAGCGGCATTTAGCTTATTTGTATAAATAGTATAAATCTCGTTTAAGGGGATGCCTCAATCCCTGAGGTTTACTCATGAAATGTTAAATTTGGTTAAATGATGAATAAACGTAGAGTAAAACCAGGAGGTTCTTACCGAAGCCTCTTCTATATTGAAAGAGAACGACCTGGACTAATGTGAAATGTACAGATCTGTAGGTGTCTAAATGGATGACGATATCAGTTATACTGATATTAAATTTCTGAGGAAAAAATAATTATAAAAATGTAGTCACAACAACTCACTCGGTTCATACATGACCAGTTGCTAAAAGGCTATTAAAAAAATTCCTGCTTTAATATCTTTTCTAAAATAGCCCATTATAATCTCAGTATTAACGCCTTATACTAAAAGCAAATGCTAATTAATTCCTTCATCAATTATAAGGAAAATTGTTATCAATATCTGATTACAAGGCACCTTAATAATTGTTGCAATAATATTTCTTGTATTCAATGCCACTTAAATTTCAACTCAGCGTGTCCTAGAGCATATAACAAGAAGTACAATACACATTATGTAGTAAAACGATGAAATGAAAAGATATTAATGACTTTTTGGGATATTAGTTTGGCGCAACAAAGTTGCAAGCTGATACACAATGCTAAACACAGTATATTTTTAAAAGAGCATTTACAACGCTAGTGCAACTGCTTTGCAAACCTCAAAAGGACGCAACCATAAAGACTTCCATCTATCTTTCGGTTACTTTCAACCAAATTTCCTGGTGTAGAACTTCTGATTGTGCCATGTGTCCTTGACCCCTTAGTCAGATAGTCTGATATGCGACTTATTTAATATTGTTGAAGTAACTATAAAAATGAGGAGACTGTTTCTCTGCTTCCTTATGTACCTGTTTAATTATATTTATTGGAGTCTGTTCTATTGTTCTTCGATACAGAAAGGCAGCAAAGTGCATAAGCTCACTGTACACTTGATCAGTGACATCATCTCGCATGTGGCACTGAAGGTGTAAAAACTTCGAGGTAGCCTCTAGAACCTTTTAAGCAGCAAGAGCAACCAATTGTTTCTTTTTCCAAACGAGAGCAACAAATATCCTTTTTTCGTAGTCATTTTTAAATAGTAGATTAATATAGTTAGTTTATATTGCCATTATATTATAACTAATCCTTTTAAGTACCGAACACTAAAATTTTAGGACTAATATGAATTTTGATATCAGATGTCATATTTTGTGTTCACGAAAACGTGTAAATATAAAGGAGGAAAGTATTTCTTTGTAGGTTTCTTTTTTTTCCATTTTCCATTTTCTTAGTAAGATTATGCTGCATGATAATGTAATTATAAATGTAAAAAAACATAGCCAACATAGTTATAATTTTATTTGTCTAAAAAGATTTTCTACTTTATATAATATATATATATATATATATATATATATATATATATATATATATATATATATATATATATATATATATATATATATATATATATATATAATGGCTGTATGTGTGCACTCAACGGTCATTTGGGAGCAAACAGAAAGGAGTTTTACTTTTCAGTGGTATGTTACGTGTTGGGTATTTTTGTTTACCGCACCCTAACAGTTTAAAGAAAATGTATTTATTTATAAATGTTTGATTATGAAATGTGCTGCATCAGTGCTCGCCAGCACTAAATTCACTTCCCTTGTAGAACACTGTCAGACCATCAAAGAGCAAGAGCGCAGTCGCAAGCAACAGCTCTAGATAAACACTTCATGGATCCCAGGTAAACTATAGCCTCTTCCTGAGTAGACTGGGGTGGTATATACTCTGAGTGAGAAAACAAGTTTAATCATTTTACTCTGTAACATGAATGGAGCTTACAGAATGTGCAGGGGGTGTAGTAGTTTCTTTGCAAGGGGCATACCAACCGAGTTATGTCCTCACGTTCTTTGGCCAAGCGCCTTGTCATTTTTTGGCAATTATGTTTTTAATGGATAGTTCTTTGAGATTTTGTACTCTGCCTCTCTTTCACTAATTTTGTTACCCTTCTAGGTAAATGCTGGTCCTAAAGTACGTCAACCATTTTATCTGGCTGACTATAAGATAAATATTCAATTTCAGTACTTTCACTGAAAGTTTTTGTTAAAACAAGAAAAAATATTTAAAATCAGTACTTTCACCGAAAGATATTGTTAAAACAGACTCGTACTGATGACTGCCACCTAAAGGAAACTTTACACTTAGATCTGGGAAAGTTTCAGCTGTAGGAAAAAATAATTCCAGACATCTAAAGCAACATATGTTTCCTCTTAGTTCCCCTCAATACCAGAGAAAGTGGTTCTAGTTGTTTCTTATATGATGAATATTACCATCCTGAGTTATATTAGGGTCTGTACCACCAAAACTGAAGTTTCCAAAATTATTTTACTTGTTCTCTTGTCAAGGATCATTTGTTAGGGTAAGAGAGACCTTTGAAAGGCCAGAGTAAATGATTCTTTTATAGAACTAGCCATGAAAGTTCACGAAAAAAATACTGCATGAAAAAGCTTGAAAAGACACAAGCAACCTTTCCTGTATTTTTCAGTAGCAATGACAAGAGCACCAACCTAATTTTCAATGTCTATTCAATACCCTACTCCAAACGTTAACGTCCAGAAGGAAGAGAACATAATAAATATAAAGATCAATCTAATTCGAACGCCTGAAATTAATTTCATAAGCACAAAAGACCAACTCGCCACACATGCGTATCTTTCCATACCTTTATATATATATATATATATATATATATATATATATATATATATATATATATATATATATATATATATATATGGAACTCGCAAAGCTTTTACTGAAACTGCCCTCTCTCTTTCTTTCTCTCTCTCTCTCGCTGGTCGTCTCTCTCTCTCTCTCTCTCTCTCTCTATACATACATATATATATATATATATATATATATATATATATAGTTAGAGAGAGAGAGAGAGAGAGAGAGAGAGAGAGAGAGAGAGAGAGAGAGAGGGCAGCTTCAGTAAAAGCCTGGAGGTCCATAAGGAAAACTGGAGGAAGCCAAGATTAGGTTATGAGAGAGAGAGAGAGAGAGAGAGAGAGAGAGAGAGAGTGGGGGGGGGGGAGTATGGGACCGGTGGCGGGTGGTTAGACGCTTCAGTAAAGACTGACGGGCACTTACGAAATAACGAAGGAATCTATTTATAAAACCTTATTCAGGTTCCCTTACGAGAGAGAGAGAGAGAGAGAGAGAGAGAGAGAGAGACGGAGAGAGAGGTGCAGTTTGAGACCGAAGTACACTGCGGAGAAGAAGCCACGCCCCACTCTACCTCTGGTATACATACCATGGCACTTGCCTTAGTCGGGCATAATCGAACTGCCCTTCCTCGAAGCATCATGAGTATGAAGGTTCGTATCTCATTTCCATAAGGCATTGAATAAGCGCTTAGCGATCGTACTTAAAACATGAATGCATATTTCAAAGGTTTCTTTAGTATATGATAACGTTTTACTCCCCTGTTAATAAGAAATATGTAGAGAAATGTTACATTCTAAACGCTTGTTTATTAGAAACTCCTACAGAATGCCTATCCTCATGTTTAACAAGAGGAATGTTTATTAGAATTGGGTTCCCATAACAGAGCAGGAATGAATCCCAGCGAGACATAAAGCCAGATGTCCTTCTTTCAGGTGGTCCTCCTGGTTGGCCTGTTTGCCACTGCTTCCTTCGCCGCCCCTCAAGTCTACGAAGCCGGCAATGTGGTGCACCCAAAGGCATCGGGCAACTCCGGCTACTTAGACACCCTGGTGGCTGAGACCGTCAACATTCTTCCCGAGATCACCGGCGTCTTCGATCGCATCACCGAGGATCGGTCGACCGACCACACGCGCGTGCAGGAGGTCATGATGGAGTTTATGCCGCTCACTCGCAAGGTCATGAAGTCTACCGAGAGGGTGGACGGAAAGAAATTCAGCCGGGGCCAGTGGGACAGGTTCAATGCCGCCGAAGCCGTCATGCCCTCTGTACTGACCTTCATGGACAGCCTGAGGGATATGGATTTCTTCGGCATCGGAACAACCGAAGGATCTAGTTAGTGAAATAAAGTGGATCCAGAGGAACAAAGCTTTACTCAATAGTCGCTCTCTTACAGTTAGTTCGTCCGAGTAGTTTTACCAAGAAATCAGTAACCATGTTTGATTATAAGAAGTAAAAATACTGACCGTCATGTTCGTATTTCTCTTCCCTAAAGCCTTCCAAATTTTGTCGGAATTCACCGCTACAAATCAGTTATTTTTACTTAATCATTATTATTATTACAAATGAGAAAAACAAAAAGTAAAAAAGTTACGGACTTACAAAGCAAGTTTCCAACAAAAAAGCGACAAAGAAACAAAATGTTATGAAAACAATCCACTAATGAAAATAAGAAGGAAATAATGATGAAACTATCAAAATACATATAAATGTATACCTCAATATACTTTAATCGAGAAATCCTTCAAAACACTTATTTCTAAAAAGTTGACAGTTACAATACATTTTTGTTTTAACTTAAAAATGACACTGTAGGGGCTTAACTGTTAACTGAGATATAATTCATTTTGTACTAAAATCCTTTGAGTCTCCGCATTTTTTTTATATTGGTAAGAAAACATGCATAAAGAATGAAGGACATGCATAAGTCTCTCTCATCTATAATTTCTTTTTAAGGGAACAAAGAGTAACAACAAATATGACAATAGGTATCCGAAGCTTATAGGCTGCTCTAGGAGCAAGAGCCCGTGCAGGCACAAAGCCAGCTAAATCATAACCAACCAACCAACCGTATCCGAAGCAGAGAAGTGCAAGTTAAAATATAAATCTCCCTCTCTCCACACCTTGCCCGGTCTGAACAAACACATTAACTAAGGTATTAGAATTTTGTGCTTTACTGCTAAACTACCGTCAACCATTATATTGTCAGTATTTCGAGTAAATCTAAAATCAGTTATGATACCAATTCATGGTATAACAATCGCTTTTTTGATCTGCATCTATATGCAATTATTATTTAGCTGATTTGTAGCCGAACTGAAATAAACGTGTTTATGCTTAAACCTCTCCGTTTTGCAAGGGTAAAATGGAATGGGAGCACGTGTACTACTAATGACAAAATATGCAAGAGAATAAGAATTTAAGGGTCAGAGATATGTTAGATTTGGCTTTCGAAGTTAGCATAGATAATGTCTTGATTTGGGTTCTGAAAATACACGTCTGATTCCGACTAATACCTCCAAGAGTTTCTTATGTCTACCGGATTGTACTACAAGGGTATTGTTGGAAAGTCTGCCTTCTTTTGGCCATATTTTATTCCAGTTTCTTTTTATCTTCTAAAGAAGATTATACCTATAAACTAAGCTTTGAAAATACTAAAGCTTAAAGAACTTTGTATATAGTGAATTATAAACGCGCATCATCATAGAATAATAATAATATTAATACCAATTATTAATATACTTTGTACCAAACCAGTTAAATTTGTTGGCAGGGTATGGCAAGAGCGAAAGAACTTCAGTCTCCATCCTTACTACATGAAAAATAATTATATACAAACTGTATTTCCTTATTATTATAATTTGTCTCATAAGATTTCTTGACTATATGTGAAACAAGACCTTCACGCAGCAATTACTTGTTGGCTTTCCTTATTGTGCACCTATCAAAAAAAATAGGTCGCCGATGGAGATGTGAAAGAAAAAAATCTTTGATCAAAAAGTGATAGCTTAGCTTCAGGCACAAAGAGAATTAGACGAGAACGCTGTTACGTAACGGGTGGGTTCTTCCGGGATATGAAGTCTTAAACCAGAATACAGTTCAGGCACGTCAGCTAATTACGTATCATATGTCTTTAACTATATCATCACCTTTATGGACGACAGGACGGTTCTGAGTGGTCTGTAAATTGCTTACCACGCTGGTCTCCTGCCCCAGGAAAATTCAGGGGAAAACACCCCTAATTATATCATCCCAATGATAAATCTTACGGCTTTGGCATCAACCGTTGCAGGGTAATAATCTCCCGCTGTTACGTTGATTTACACTTTTTTTCCATTTGCTTATTTTGATTACCCTAGCTGATGAAATTATCACTTACCCACGCCATTGAAATGATACTTGTTAATATATGTTTTGAGATGTTTCATCGCAATTTGAGAGGGACCACGAAGCATCAAGTTATAACAAATGAAATCATGCTCTTCTTTATGCAGCAGTTTCATATCAGATATGTAACGACTTTTGACAGGTAATATATTATCACAATATAACCCACACTTACCTTTCACATTCAACGCTACCTTTTAGAAGGTACGTCTGAAGAACCTCATCCAATAAATGTTAGCAACTTCAATTTACTGATGAACAACTAGATGTGTTTAGATATGGAAAGTATTAAGCTGTGGTTCCTTATCTTAGTCAATAAATAAATAAAAAATAAGACTGAATGAATTTTAATATAGCCAATAAAAAGATTAAAGGGAAAATAGCTTAAAACTTTCACACCTATATATCCTGCAATCGTTATGTTGACATTAATGGTATTTTCCAAAAAAGATATATATCTATGTACATACATACATACATACATAGATATATATATATATATATATATATATATATATATATATATATATATATATATATATATATATATATATATAGGATACAGGTATACAGCTAATCAGTCGATGATGAATCTATCCTTATGTAAATTTGGTTTTGAAGAGGTTTTTGTATAATCTATTTGCTTTTACAATTACAATATTTATTCTTTTATTACACCCTTGAAAATGAGACTAGTTGTCTTGAAACGTCTGCACCAATAAAGATGCATTTATGTAATAGCCTGTTTCCACTGCCCTCTGATTTTTATACACATACACACACACACACACACACACACATATATATATATATATATATATATATATATATATATATATATATATATTCATTGAATAGAATGGGTTTCTCACTGTTAACCAGCTTTTTTTTGAAATTGCTTCATAGTTTCTAATATTTCTCTTTACTTCATTGTTCAGGTTACTAATGGACACATAATGGGGTTCTTCCATTTACTCCAGTATTTTTACACTCGACAGCTGTTTCGTCAACCTATACGTATTGACGTTATCAAGCGTACTGATACAAATATGTTGTTGTTTAAGATTAAGCTGGCCTTGTGCCAGCACGGGCTCTTGCTCACAGAGCAGCCCGTATAGATACAAATATGAGCGTACATGCGTTTTGTGACGTCATGAGGACGGAAAGGTAGTACAATTGCCAGATACCTAGTTTTAAGTATTTACAAAAGACTATGGTGAAACATAAAATAAGACAAATAAATAAATATGTTAATAACAGAAATTATATAAAAAGTTGAAAGTAAGTTATTATATACACATTATACATAAATATATATTAATTACATATATGTTTAATTCACGGAATGTCAGTGTGCGCTCCTGTCCGCGTGTGGTGGTTTTGTTCCACGCGGTTGAAGGGCTGCCTCCTACACGAGGGCAAGGATCGGTCTGCCTCACGTTGGATGTTAAGGTTGGGGCGTTGCATGGCAGACCGATCCTTGCCCTCGTGTAGGAGGCAGCCCTTCAACCGCGTGGAACAAAACCACCACACGCGGACAGGAGCGCACACTGACAGTCAGTGAATTAAACATATAATGTAATTAATATATATTCATGTATAATGTGTATATAATAACTTGCTTTCAACTTTTTATATAATTTCTGTTATTAACATATTTATTTATTTGTCTTATTTTATGTTTCACCATAGTCTTTTGTAAATACTTAAAACTAGGTATCTGGCAATTGTACTACCTTTACGTCCTCATGACGTCACAAAACGCATGTACGCTCATATTTGTACTCTCATACGGGCTGCTCTACGAGCAAGAGCCCGTGCTGGCACAAGGCCAGCTTAATCTTAAACAACAACATATTTGTATCAGTACGCTTGATAACGTCAATACGTATAGGTTGACGAAACAGCTGTCGCGTGTAAAAATACTGGAGTAAATGGAAGAACTCATTATGTGTCCATTAGTAACCTGAACAATGAAATAAATAAAATAATTAGAAAATATGAAGCAATTTCAAAAAAGCTTGTTAACAGTGAGAAAGCCCTTCTATTCAATGAATGTTGTATCCGTGAAAAAACTTGTTGGCCCTAGAAGTATAAGTATATATATAAATATATATATATATAATATATATATATATATATATAATAGATAAAAATAATATAAATATAATATATATTTATAAAATATATATAATATATATATATGCATATATATATAGTACGTGCATGATAACCAACAATATTCAACCCATAAACTTTAGAACAATCAGGAGCTCTGAAGTACGTCGTATATTTTTTGTTTTTCTTGAAAGTGGGTAGATCTGTATAGCCTTCTGACGACAAAGAGGATGTCAGGTGCAAGGGAATTGCCATGATGAAGGACGAAAAGGGTTCAAGATTAAAAAAAGACAGACTTCAACGAGGGCAAAACAGGGGCATATTTAAATTGCGTGGGCAGAGGTAGCAATGAAAGACCCATGAACAATAATAATTGATGATTGCCTGAACTTTAAAGGTCAGATACCATATGGTGTGAAACTACCGTAGCATCGGATAAATGTATCTTTCTTTTTCATACGGATATTTAAACATAGTTGCTTTAGAAATGGTCATGAATAATTATGTAATAAAAAGACTTCATGACCTTAGCTGCCATGTGACGTATTAAAAATTGATATGTATGATTTAATAATGTTTTTAAATTGAGAATGAATGGACCTCTCGCAACATGGCACCGCTTGTACAGCCGACCCTCACCGGCTGTGAATAAAAGAGAAATACCTAAAAAATGTTTTGAATAACACTGTTGTAAAGCGAATGAAATGGGGATGCTTATTAGACCTCGTGTCACATAGCTTTGGTGTTTAAACTTACAGGTAAGGTAATGAGTGAATACTAGTTAATTTAGAAAGATTGCAACAAAGAGGTAGAAGGCAAACTTTTGACAAATACGGAGGTTATAACTAAATGACAGATGAAAGCCGATAGGATGACCCTCGTTAAATCCCATGCGCGTATGCTGACGTAAGCAATGAATTATCAACCTGGGAGTTTGGTCAAGAACTCTCTCATCTAAAAGGAAAATGAATGCACAGGTGTTCTACCAAATAAAGAATACGAGCACTTGATGTTTCAGAAGATATGAAAGTATACTTTGGAATCTCCATTTTTTAAGTGAAGAGGAATGCCCATACCCAAATCTGAAAACAACTTCTTAAGCAATGCATAATCACCCCCCCCCCCCCCCCCCCCCCCCCCCCCCCCCCCTCTCTCTCTCTCTCTCTCTCTCTCTCTCTCTCTCTCTCTCTCTCTCTACTCTCTCTCTCTTGCAGTATTCTATGCGTAAAGTTATGGCATCTAAAAGCATCTTCCACCTGATGGGTTCAACTACCTCAAAGAAAATATCAAAAGGTCCAGTATCCTGGTGGTCTTGTGAGCATCCGATTTCACACTCTAATCGTTTTGGAGAATTAGCCGAGACGTCTATTTTTAAGACTTCACACACGACCCAAGCCCCGAAAAAAGAGAAAAAAAAAAAAAAATAAAAAGAAAGGAAAGCTGGTTTACCAAACCGTCATTCTGATGATCAACAGACTGGCATTTGATGCCAATTAAGCCGCCATTAAAGCATTGTCGAAAACAAATTGCGACCATTAGAAATTATTTAATCTCCCACTAGTCCCAAGAAGACGTCAATCACTGCCATTATCACCACCCTTATAAAAAAATGAGATGGAGCTCGGGCCTCAGAAGTGATTAACTCGTTGAGCTTCCGCAGAATGGTCGTCAGTGAAACAGAAAATAAGAGAAAAAGCGAAGAAGTGGTTCTGAAATATTAAGCTGACAATGTGACATTCACATGATGGTGTGTTACATGACGAAGAAAACCACCAGCTATATTTAGCGCGCTTTTGATGAACTTTTTCCTTATGGGGGTAACTGATAGCAGCCTGGCTGGCAGTCACAATGTAGGTGGTTCTTGAAGTTTTTTTTGCAGTGTTCCTCCCACTCAGCTGTTTGGTTTTCGTTCTCCGACTTCGCAGCGGATCCTTTGACCTCTTCCAATCTGGCTGTCCATCTTCTTCAACTTTGACTTGCTTGAATTTGCCACCTGAATTAGAGAATGAATCTTGCAGGCCATCCTTATGAGTCTAGAAAAGCGTTTCTGTGTTCTTGTCAAGCTACATTACGATAATATCATTTACGCAATCAGCTGGTCGGAGAGATAACATGAGGCCGCATTGCGTAAGCCACTTGGTCAGCGTAAGCCGATATAACTTTGCTACTTAGCCACGCTCTTCATTTTCTGTGACAGTTACGTAACCATGATACAAATGCGGAAGTGTTGTCCTCATTAACCTGTAGACATTACGCAAAAGAGGCAGATTTACTGTTTCAGTGTCCAAGTAATGCCCAGCGTCTAAAACCTTTTTAAAAGCCATTTTTTCTCTCCGCCGCTTCTTTGCTCTTGCGTTGTAGTTATTCAACTTCACTACGGACGCCAAATAATTACTTTTCCCTAGTAAAGTGGGTGCTGTTTATTACCAAGTAACTACGTAAATACTTAAATCCGACAGACTTCCGAATTATTCTACAACCTAAAGACAATAAAAGGGTTTGTATGAATTTTTGATACTAAAACTCCTTATAAATGTTCTAGAGCTAACTTTTAATCGAGAGGAATAAACGGACATATGAGGAAAAAATAAAAACTTAGATATATAAGTTTTCAGATCATGATCGTTCCGTTCTTTCCACGCGTTTTGGGAAAGGAAGAACAAAAATGACACGAAGATGCCGTTGACATTTGTCCTTTACTTAAAGTCGTCATTAACATTTGCCATTAAGGTCTAAGAGGCTGTTTGTCAGATGGGGCCTCTTTATTCTTTTCTGACGATTGCATTTTTAATTCGATCTGGCCTACGTTCTCCTCCTAGGCTTTTCTCTACAATTCTATTCGTTTCAACATAAAACACTGGGCTGATTGTAAGCCCATTTACCCAATCGGATCGAATTAGGCTCGGCGCCTTAAGGGGGCGCCACGCCAGAGTTACCGTTTAAAGCCTTTTCTGTATTCTAAAAGGAATGAACCACTACATGAAGTGAAGAATGAGGAAGCAGTATTCCTCACATTATTATGCATATAATATTAACAGAAAATTTTCACTTGGAAATTCGCCGTAAGTTCTATAACTTTTTAATTGGGCCCCGTAATTCCTAGCACAAACATCAAGTATAAAATGAAATCTAAAACATACTGGACGTTTATGCTCTCCAAACATTCACAAGTTCTACCGACTTTCTTATATAAACTATAGAAACACTTTTCAAAGTACAAATTCATCACGCTAACCAATTCAACTAGATATCCTTGGATCTTCTCAAGGGTAAATAGTTTATACCCCGGTAATCAGGTACATGTTCCTTTTCTTAATACGTTCGTTTGTTTGTGAACTAAACTCCAACTTAGAGAATAGAAGCTCTGCTTATCAGAGACCGTTCTGATTGGTTGGCAACTGAGTAGCTCCTCCCACAGCCCTGACCCTCAAAATTACTTTTGTTCTTCGCTTCTGTCGCCATCTTGGATTCTATGTCTTAGGTGTGGGCGTGAGTTCGCGTGTTCGTATTTTCGTTATCAATGGGATATAATCGTCTCTCGATTTTTCATTTTGATTCTTGCTCTTTGGGAATTTATGAAAAATTTTGACTTTCAGTTATCGACCTTGATAATAATAAAGAGTATGGAGACTTCGAATGCAGCTCATAAAACCTCAGCAAGTAAGACGTACGCAGTGGGTCCTGGTAGTACGAAACCAAAGGTTCTCAAGATCAGATCCTTCTCTCTCTCTCTTTTTCCTCGGACTCCCAAGTCTAATGATTCCCTATCCATAAAAAAATCATGTTTTATTTTCAGTTACAGCTGCATCTAGTGTTATTATTATTGTTTTTAATGGAGAATTATACTGTCCTTGTCTACCACAACTGACCCCCCCACCAAAAAAGAGAAGAAGAAGAAAAAAAAAAAGGCGGTGGACTATGGGTGGGACACAGTACTGAAGCCAAGAAACCTCCATGAGGCAGCAGCTAAATAATTGTGTGTATTTGTTCTTTGGGTATTTTTCGCGATGATGTAGTACCTAGTCAATACTATATTTTTTTTATTATATACATACATATCTATACACACGCGCACACACACACACACACACACACACACATATATATATATATATATATATATATATATATATATATATGTATGTAACAGTGGCTCTTCCTGAAGTATTTGGACCACCATAACATAAAGCAGGTTATTTAATAGTCTTAGATTGCCTTGTTGAAAATGACTGAAAAAGTCTTTTTAAACTGAACCAAAAACTGTTACTCAATGTACCTAAAATGTATAAGTTCTGTTTTGGTTTGCAATTCTCCAAACATTACTTACAACCGCACAGATCAGGAAGACGAGAAAGGTAGCTAAAAAGGGCGTTCAGACGATTTCTAGATTTACTACATTTATTTCAACTTACGCTTACAGTATCGGTTAAAAAAAGAATCACTTAACAATAAATTCGGCTTGTGGTGACTGTTGATTCAAGCCATTTTCTTCGTCTACTGCGAGGAGACGGTTCTGACTGCGGGAGCCACGCCGAAGAAATCCATATTCCTGAGACTGTCCATGAAGGTGATGACTGTGGGCATCACGGCCTCGGCGGCGTTGAATCTCTGCCATTCTCCGGGGCTGAACTGCCTGTCTCCGACTCTCTCGGTGGAGAGCATCACCCTGCGAGTCAGAGGAATGAATTCCATCATGACGTTCTGGACGTGGGAGGGGTCTGTGGAGCGGCCCACCCCGGTCACACGGCCGAACACGCTAGTGATCTCAGGGAGGATGTTCACCGTCTCTGCCACCAGGGAGTCCAAATAGCCATACTCGCCCGTCGGCGGATGGTGCACCGCCCCTGTCTGGTAGTCCGTTGGGGCTGCGCAAGCCGCGCCCACCAAAGCGACCAAGATGACAATCTGGTGGATAAATGACAAAATCTCGTTGGTGAATGAATAAAAACGTGGATTGGAAAAAATACCTAGTCTAAAGCATCAAAAAACAACTTGGGGGCGTGGTGGGTGGATATGAATTAAACCAGCCTTATGCCAGCACATGCCCTAACAATATGGTGGCTTTTAAGTGATGGTGAATTGGGAAGTAAATGAGAGACCATGGTGCAGACCTCTGGTCTCACCCTGACAAGAATTGGGGTTAATAGGAAGTTTTTTTGTGATGAGGGACATTTAAAATTTCACCGTACTTTTAATCTATTGTAGTAAACAAGGTTAAGCCAAAGGTTTAAACGAAAAGATCATACATTTTTGGAGATAAGACTGATATTCTCAAGAAAGTATTCGAGTTAACATTGAAAGCTTAAAATTACGTCAGAAAATGAACAAGATGAAATTATTTGTCTGGCAAGAAATGATATTGCTTCTCATATACTGTGAGAACACTCACCTGTCCGTTCATTTTGCCTTCTTGTGGACTGGCTAGAAGTGTGTCTGAGTAAGCGATGGATTTTGGTTTTATATATAGTAGCTACAAACTAGGCGGGGCTTATTTCTCCTTGGAGTCCTTCCAAATTATTACGTGGGGCGCAGTAGTGACCGTTACGTAATGGCACATCTTTGTAGTCATCGTACCTTCTGTAAATCTTTCCCAGATTAAAATGCGAATAATTTGTTGGAATTTTGAAGCCTTTTTTTTTCCTGGTGCAGGAGGTCTGTTACGTAAGTCCTCAAACCTTTGCGTAGAGTTTCAAAATCGGATGAATGGTGCGCATCACTTACTCGTTAACGGAGAACTAAACTTTTGCAGGTCAACGCCCACATCGGAATAATGGGGATATGGTAAACGCGCTGGAGTTATTTTAATAAAAATACAAGTTTTGTCTCGTTCTTTATGGCAATTTTGCACAAGCTTATAAAAAAAACGCATTTTATATATATATATATATATATATATAATATATATATATATATATATATATTATATATATATATATATATCTATATATATATATATATTATATATATAGATATATATATATATATATATATATAGATATATAATTATATATATCAATAGAGGGATCCACAGTAATATCCTTGTTTATCTAAATATAATATGTTTATACAAAGCTTAAAGCTTTCGTCCATCCTCTGTGGACTTGATCACTAAGCAAAATCCACAGGAGGATGGACGAAAGCTTTAAGCTTTGTATAAACATATTATATCTAGATACAAGGATATTACTGTGGATCCCTCTATTGATTTCTTAGAAGCACGATACAGTGTTTTTATATTGCATATATATATATATATATATATATATATATATATATATATATATATATATATATATATATATATGTATGTATTTATATATATATATAATATATATATATATATATATATATTTATATACATATATATATATATTGTTACGATTATGTTTATTTGTAGAATATGATTTGCATTATCATATGTCCGGGGAATAATTGTTTCTGTACTCTATAATCATTAAGTATGCTACCACCTGTCCCCTTCAGTCTCGAGACTCCTTGCTGAGTCTCGTTTTTCTGTTAACCTCCTTGGCTTTATAAAGCATATATGATTGGCTTTTCAGACTACGGGACCTTTAACCTCTCTCCAGCTGATCTGTGGTGGTAACTACATTTAGTTTGTTTTTAACATACTTGAAGAGTGTTTGTGAAGTGATTATTTACAATTATTAAGTATTGCAAGTTTTTCTTATTTCATTTGTATGATTTGTACTGCTGTTTTATTTAGTTAGAACTTGTTATTATTTGTGTAATTGATATATATCTAGCATTTCTTTCATATTTAATTTACGTTCCTTAATATATGTTTTAATGGAGATCCTGAAATTGGAAAATATACTAGAACATTGTCACCAACTGTAAACTTTCGCAACCTTAGTTTTTTTTTTTTGTATAATTTTCAATTTCAGGATCTTCCATTAAAACATAAGTTCTCTGGACCATATAAACGGTATCAAAAGTGAGTAGAAATTAAAACTTAATTATGTTGTCTCTACTCCTGACAGGAAGAAGTCTACCCAGCTAGTTCATGTCAACCTAATTAAACCTTACCATAAGATTTCCCCAGTGTTAGTTGATAGCAGTGTGCAACCCTGTGAAGTAAGTGTGCAACCTTGTGGAGGAAGTACTGAAGACTACGATGAAAAAGATAGCCACTTAGACATGAATACTTCATGGACAGATTTTTTCCAACTCTGATATTCTTGCTTCCTTAGATAAGTATTTTGAACACGTGACTTGCGACAATTGCAGAGCCTGTTACGTAATATGAAATGTGTGTGTTTCATATTCCTGGTAACTGTAATATTGTTTTAACATGATATAAAGCTTCTCCCTAATACCTTTCCTATTCGACAACAGTACTATCGTATTGTGGCGGTTGAAAAACTACAGTTAATGAAAAGTGAAGTTTAATATTTATTAAACAATGGATTAGCCGTTCTTCCCCTAGTTGCTCACCTTGGGCTTCGCCTTGCATTTTAGTTGCCAAACCTAATGGGAAAGTAAGGATGTGCACAGATTATAGAAGAGTGAATAGTGTTACAGAGAAGGACTCTTACCCACTTCCTAGAATACAAGATATCTTAGACAATATAGGAAATTGCAATTATTTAACTCAAATAGACCTCTTAAAGGGATATTATCAGATTCAGGTAACTGAAAAGGCTAGAGAAATCGGTGCATTCATTACTCCTTTTGGCTTGTTTCAGTATAACGTTCTTCCCTTTGGCATGTGTAATGCACCTGCAACCTTCCAGCGTGTGATGAATGAGTTGATCAGAGATCTTGAAGATGTTTATGCCTACTTGGACGACTTGGTTGTTGCAACAAGCAGCTGGGAAAAACATTTTGAACATTGGAAAAATTGTTCCACAAACTTCACTCAAAACAATCTGACCATTAATCTTTCGAAATCTTGTTTGGCAATGCCAAAGTTAACTATTTAGGTCATGTAATTGGTAGTGGTTCTGTTGTAACCTAAATATAGTAACTTAAAGCAGTCTTAGAATACCCAGTTCCTTCTAACCGTAAGCAAGTACAGACTTTCCTTGGGATGTCTGCTTATTACAGTAAATTTTGTAAAGATTTTGCTATTGTTGCAAAACCTCTCTATGAACTCACATCAGCTAAAGCAAATTTCATCTGTTCACCCCAGAATGCCGAAACTTCTTTTGATCAGTTGAAACTAATGTTAACCTCTCATCCAATCCTAAAATGCCCAAATGTGTACAAGCCTTTTTATCTGCAGGTTGATGCTTGCAACACAGGTATTGGTGCTGTGCTTCTGCAGTCAAAGGATGAAGAGCCATCTGACGAATCCCCATTGCTTCCTGTTTCATACTTTTCCAGGAAGTTCTCCCAACTCAGCAGCGTTGGTCTACTTGTAGAGCAAGAGCTCTATGGGGTGTTGTAGCTGCACTTCTACATTTCGGCGTATATCTGCATGGAAATACTCCTGTGACAGTCTTATCAGACCACTTGCCATTGGCCTTCCTTGAAAGGGCCAAGCTCCATAACAAGAAACTGCTCTGGTGGTCTTTAATTCTCCAGGAATTCAACGTGAAAGTGAAGCATATTCCTGGAGCAGAAAATAAAGTAGCAGATGCATTGTCTCGCGTTTAGGCATCTTCAAGCATCCCTCCCATCCATCATAAATGGATGATCATCGTGAAACCTCTCAGCCGCCTTTTAGCACGGGGGAGCTGTTACGATTATGTTTATTTTGTAGAATATGATTTGCATTAATCATATGTCCGGGGAATAATTGTTTCTTGTAGCTATAATCATTAAGTATGCTACCACCTGTCCTTCAGTCTCGAGACTCCTTGCTGAGTCTCGTTTTCTGTTAACCTCCTTGGCTTTATAAAAGCATATATGATTGGCTTTCAGACTACGGGACCTTTAACCTCTCTCCAGCTGATCTGTGGTGGTAACTACATTTAGTTTGTTTTACATACTTGAAGAGTGTTTGTGAAGTGATTATTTACAATTATTAAGTATTCGTAAGTTTTTCTTATTTCATTTGTATGATTTGTACTGCTGTTATTTATTAGTAACTTGTGTTATTTGTGTAATTATATATATATCTAGCATTTCTTTCATATTTAATTTACGTTCCTTAATATTCTGGTTTGATATAAAGTGACTGTGGGTGTTTGTGTAATGACTCCTCCCCTACTCCTAGACTAACTCATAGGAGATCGTTACAATATATATATATATATATATGCATATATATATATGCATATATATATATATATATATATATATATATATATATATTGTTATAACTGCTTAGATTATTTCATGATTATTGTCGTAAAGTAAATTTTACTTTTCTTTTGCGTAAGTCACCACAAACAGAAACTGGTTTAGGAAGACTCTTTCTGCTTCCCCTTCTTCAAGGGTTTTGATACGAGGTAAGTGAAGTCATTACTGGAAACGGGCTCATTTCTGGCGGCCCGGCCTGGCCCTAACGCTTAATTTTTCAAAAAATAATTAAAATAATATAATATAATAATAATAATAATAATAATAATAATAATAATAATGTTTATTTTCAGCTCAATGCCATATGCATGGAATGTACAAAGTACAGACAGTAACATACACAATCTAGAAACATGAGATAACATGACAAGAAAAAGAATAATAATCGGCAATATACACACAGTTGCTGAGGTAGTACAAAAGATGGTAATCACAATAATGGCAATAACAGTAATAATATTGAGAATAGTTAAAAAAAGAATTAAAAGTTAGAATAATTAGTAAACAGATTGTATATAATTAAATTCCAGCTAAAGACCTTCGGCGGTTACAGTAGTCAAGTCCAGTGGGCTTAATAAGAAAACTGAATGTAGAAAAACTTTAAATTGATAATATTCACAGTAATAATGAAAAAGTAAAATACAGTAATAACAGTAACCGTAGGAATATAATAATAATGACAGATTCTGCATATAACACTTTCCAAAGACAGAGATTAAGTCATTAAGGGAACAAACGCCTCATTTTCCCATCTTTCCCAAAATTTAGATCTTCTTGCTTCACTTCTTAGGATGCTTTGTATGAGCGAGTTGCTGCTGTTTCTCACTCGGGTTACCAGACTGGACATTGTTCGCCTAATAATGATTTTTAAATTGTCCAGGTGGTTTTCTATGAACATCTGTGTGGCGGAGTGGTAGCGGGGAGTGTTTGTGAGGCGTCTCAAAAGGTCATTGTGCACAACAGTAATAAGTCTGATGGACTCTCGGGTATAGTTCGTCCAGAGGGAACACCCATAGATACTGCGGCAATATGAGCAGAAAAGCAGCAGTTTCATGCCTCGGAGACAGAAGGCAAACCTCCTTGCAATCATGTTGCCAGTTGCAAATAGTTTACGACGCCTCTGTTCTTTGTCTGTCGTGTCTTTTAGGTCGTCCGTGATAATGTGACCCAAATCCGGAAGTTCGTGTACGAATTCCGAGGAAAAATTGTGGTTCTGCAATATGCTTAAGCGAACTCGGGAGGAGCGACATGTATTTAGTCTTGTTTCGTTATATAGGATATCAAACTCCAAAGCATATTTGCGGCAAGTGTCGATGAGTCGCTGGAGACCTTTCACTGACGGGGAAATAAGAACCATATAGTCGGCGTAACAGAGGTTGTTTATAGTTTCGTTGACAGTGCACCCGATTGGGAGTGAGTTCGGTTTGACATTCAGGGCACCTGGGTACGTATTAAAAAGGTATGGAGAGAGAATGTCCCCTTGCCGAAGCCCGTTTAGGGAGCAGAAGGTGTATGGCATTACGTTATCCCATTTGACAGAATTGCTGTGTGGAGAACCAGCGATATAAAATGCTAATCAAATATAGAGGTGTGCCTCTTTCTTGCAGCTTCAGGAAGAGCTTCAGGTAGTTTATTCTGTCAAATGCTTTTCTCGCATCTACAAAACAGGAAAACAGGAGAGGTTGATGATAAGTTTGTTTGTTTGTAGGGTGTTTTTACGTTGCATGGAACTATTCAGCAACGGGACCAACGGCTTTACGTGACTTCCGAACCACGTCGAGAGTAAACTTCTATCACCAGAAATACACACCTCAATGGAATGCCCGAGAATCGAACTTGTGGCCACCGAGGTGGCAGGTCAAGACCGATGCAAGTGTCGGTTGAGGGGTTTGCTTTAAATCCGAACTGGTTGTCAGTGGTGCAGAAAGGAGAGACTCAAGTATGTGCTTTCGACGCGATCGTAGTGATTTCAATCGGGCGGTAATTGCCAGGGTCAGCTGCATCCTTTGGCTTGCTTTTGATTAAAGTTATATAGTGAACTAGGAGTAGGGAGTCTGGAAGAAACTGGTGAATTATACATGCACTGAATAGGGCAGCTAGCAAAATGTACATTATCGGGTGGCAGAAATTGAAAGCTTCTGCAGGAAGACCATCGCAGCCGGCCGATTTATTATTAGATAGGTTGCTCATGGCATCGCTGATGTTACCTACCTGGCGTAATACGATCTGCAAAATGAAATTGAATGTTATCAGTAAGGAGGTTATCTACATTCCTTCGGGAGTCTTGATCATTTATGCAATTCAGGATATTGCTGAAGTGATCGTCCCACATGGTACTTGCGATAGCCTCGCCTCTGACTGCTTCTCCTATTCTCTGTGATAGCTTTTTAATTGTGGGATTTAGGGATTGAATGTCTTTCCAAAGACGAGTATAATCACCGGACTCTAAATTTCTGAATGTGAATACAGATCTTTAACCAAGTCATTCCAGCCAGGTATATTACGAGAATTACCTTGACGAAATCTAAAGGTAGGGCTACCGGAAGCAAGCATATCGGAAATTATGTTAGAATAGAATTCATTCAGATCTCTCTTGTGGGGGTCATTTTTACATTTTGTGTTAGTACAAAGTCAGGCGTCTGTTGGTTGAATTATAGATCGCAACCTGGTTTCCGTGGTCCCCCTAAAGTATCAGGTTTTCTGTTGGTTTTCAAAATCCCAGTTACAGCAGGTGGGCGGTCAGTTACGGGGGTTCACGGCAGGGAGGGATGGGGTACTGAATGACACCTGTAAAGGGATGTGATTGTAGCTCGTTGCAAGATCGTAGCGAATGCTGCATGTCACAATGGAATCATGAAGGTTGCTGGAGATCGTGGATGCAGTTGGTCCAGCCAGGGCAGGTTGTGAATTTCTGGTCTGGGTTCATATTTTGTACATAAGAATATGAGGAGTGAGGGAGGAGCTTACATCGCTAATTTGGAGAGCATGATTTTGAGAGAAGCGAGTAAGTTCGTTATCAAATTGTTCTGTGGGGTGACAATTAAGGTCCCCGATTATACAAATATGACCAGCAGGAGAATCGTGAATAATACAGTGTAACTCACCTACGATCATGCAGTATTGATCAAAGTTATTGTTATTTTCCCAGGGCGTATAAACATTAATTATTAGGATCTTATAGTCCCCTACTGTCACTTAATGCCGCAGCAATGCATCACTCCTGTAGGTCATCACATTTACCATATTGTCTAGCGATCTGTGCCACAGGAAAGAAAGGCCCCCTTTCGGGCGACGGGCTACAATTCGATCTGTAACTTGCATCGATGAGATCGAGAAAGCTCGGAAGTCTTCATGCACTGAATCGCAGATGACAAGGTCATGTGACCAGAGGAGCGTTTCTTGCAGTGCAATGATGCCTTTGAAGTTTTTGCAGAACATATTTAGGAGATGAGTGTTCTGCTTGAGGCCAAAAATATTCCAAGAGATTATATCTGATGTATCCATGGTAACTCACAAAGATGGGAGATGAAAGAATTGATCAATTGGGTAGATGAGGGGTTAGCCAGCTGGGGTGGGCAGTCACTCGTCGTAGGAGGTTGGCTTACACCCCTGCTTGGGGTGTCAGTAAGTTCCCCTGAGTTATCGACTTTAGGGCATCTTAAAGTGAGTTTAAACTAGGCTTCACCCCACACTGCATGCGTAAGACTCATCACCAACTCCTCCCAAATTCTTGTTAGCCCTGGAGTGCTCATTAAGGTGAGTTAGTGGTGTGGCGTGACTCTTGATGAACAGTCCAGTAGGCAGGGCTAACAAGATGGGAGGAGTTGGTGATGAATCTTATGCATGCAGCATGGGGTGAAGCCTAGTGTAAACTCACCTTTACTGGTATAAACTTTTGTATAGTTTATATTTTACCCGCTTGTTTTTCTCTTTTTCATATTGTTGAGCGGAGCTTTGGTTTGGTGTCTGCCTTGTTTGCCTGTTTACTATTTTTGCTTCTCTGTCTCCCTCAATTGACTTAGGGGACTTTTTGGTCAGGCGAACGATGTTTCGTCTCCACTGAGAAGAGATCCAGCCCCTATCTTTGCCTTTAGCTCTCTGAGTTTTGTGTAGCACCTACAGTTGACTCTGCCTATTCGGGTCAAGGTTCAAGTATTTAGAGCTCGTTTAGTCTGCCTTAC
Organism: Macrobrachium nipponense; assembly: GCF_015104395.2. NCBI lineage: Eukaryota > Metazoa > Arthropoda > Malacostraca > Decapoda > Palaemonidae > Macrobrachium > Macrobrachium nipponense. Next base: position 117,311,298 of record NC_061108.1, read on the forward strand.
GACCCATAGGTCCTGCAAGTAGTAAAGGTGACTAAAAGGACAGCTGCTGTCTTGCAGTCTTACTTGTTAGTAAAAGGCTAGATCCACCTCCAATAACTGTGGAAACTGCTGCCTTGCAGTCTTACTCGTTAGTAAAAGGCTAGGTCCACCGTCAATAACTGTGTAAACTGCTGCCTTGCAGTCTTAATTCTTAGCAAAAAGCTTGGCCTGCTGCCAATAACTGTGGAAACTGCTGCCTTGCAGGTGGACTTTTTAGTCAAAGGCGAGGCCCACCGCCGCCAAAAACTGTGGTTGATGACAGCAAGGGCATGTGGTCGTAAAAACCCCTTTGACAAAAATAAAAACATGCCGGATGTTGTGAGGAAGGGTGTGGAGAAGATGCATCAGGTAAGCGACTCCTTAATGAAGGGGTAATGGTGGGAAAGAGAGCTTACTCTGCCTTACACCACTTAACGAGCAATGCAGTGGGTTCGCCTTTCGCCCACATGATGCGAATGCTTTTGCTGGATTCTCCTGGAGCCGTCAGGAGGCTTCTTGAGGTCCATTGAAGGGTGAGAATAATTCATTTGACTCTCCGCCCTTTATTATAATCACCATTTCCGGATTATTCATGTTACACAGGATCCTTAGCTGCTCACCGCCCCAGTACGAACTCTCAAAGGAAAGTGGGGGGTAGCTTGACCTGTCTCTACCTAAGTCGCATAGATATTAACACATTAGAAGAGAGCTTCATTGAAACACTTTTCTTGCAGTGACAGTGCCTGATTTTAGTAGACATGCCTCTCTGTTACCTCATCATAAACAAGGCGTGATCCGAGCTTACTTGGGAACGTGCTAAAATCTATGGTTAAATAGAGCAGGTTCACCAATAAGCTATATTTTCTTAGAAATACTGATTATTCTGTAATGTTACACATGCACGTGATTTATTTTTTATTTTCATTCCAATAAGTAAATCATAAATATCATATCCTGCAATTCCTATCTTTAACTCAACGCGAAACACCCTTTTCAGATCTTTTTAGGGTTTTCTATAGGGCTTTCCTACGTCTCCAACAAGAACAACAACAGCAACAACAACAACAAAGTAGTTTGTAGGCTTACTCCTAGAGTAATCGAAAAGCAAACATCTAGCTAAAAATCCTATAGTCGGGAGTTAAAACCGATCTCGAAAACCAGCTTATGATTTCTATCTCATTCCTTTCTTATATATTTTAAGAACACAGTTGTGGATTTTAATCTTTCATTTCTATCATCATTTAAGAAAACGCATTCGTGAAGAACAAGCCTTCCCTTCTGTTATCAAGTATGATGAAGTGACAACCGGTAAAAGCGAATAATAAGCAATTTAATATGAATATATGCATATGTACAATGTATATATACATATTATATACATAATGTACAACAATTGCAGTCAGAAAACGAGTGACATAATGGCCGCACACACACATACACAAACACACAGTTATGATTGTTAGGTAGCAGATTAAATCATGGACATAAACACAGTCCTTTAATCCTTCCATCTTGAAAGGAACCTACCTGACACATCCATCTGATGCCTTTAGGACGATTTTTGGAAGTACCTAATAGTTTTCTTGTTCCAGACGTCTTACCGCTCGAATACTGTTTGTTTATAGTTCCACCACCATATAAAGACTTCACTGATGATATTACCGAGAGCAACTGTATGATTCATAATGGATACTTGCGTCGCCCCTTATTTCATGGTCAATAGGTTATTTTGAATGGAACGCCAACCTTTCCTCTGGAATGATTTTGAACCTATCGACCCCCACTTTTATTATTTATTTACTTTTTTACTGTGATAGACCTTTCTGCGTTACTGCAAAGATCTCATGCCGAATTTCTGGTTTTTTAATATATATATATATGTGTATATATATATATATATATATATATATATATATATATATAATATACTATATATATATATATATATACATATATATATATATATATATATATATATATATAATATATATATATATATATATATATATCTTTCTTCCCAGCTTTATCCCTATATAGGGTGTCGCGGTTCTTAACGAGGTTCTTCCATCTACCCCTGTCCCGTGTTATTTCCCTCCCGTACTCCCTTCTTCCTCATATTATCTCTAATGCAATCTTTCCGCCTGGGATATCTATATATATATATATATTATATATATATATATATATATATATATATATATAAATATATAGTCTCCAGTCAACAATATCACAGTATTTCAGAGGGTTCCATGATATATCTTAGTTAAATAAAGCTATGGTATTCTACAAAGATGTGTCAAGGAACCTCTGAAATACATATATATATATATATATATATATATTATATTTAATATATATAATATTATAATATATTATAATATATACATATATATAATATATATTATATATATATAATATATAATATTATAATATATATATAATATATAAGACTGGTAAAAATGTTCTGTTATAACAGATTCCATCTAATAAAAGGAGCCCATAAAAACAGAAAATACTATACTTCAGAGACTGCTGTTTTGAAATATAGTATTTCTCTCTCTATATTTTTGGCTGTTTTTATTGGCTCCTCTTATTATATATATATATATATATATATAATATATATATATATATATATATATATATATATATGTGTGTGTGTGTATATATAATAATATATACGTGACAGTTCCTGTATGAAATTTCAATCAGGTTTCGTAAAAGTCTATTAGGCCTTTAGACGAGATACAAACGCAGAGTGGACTAACATGGATCAAAATGTCTAGTACAGTTTTTGCTTATTATTAGTAAGGTTTCACAGTAGGTTTTAAACAACGGATGATCGATATTTTACTCTGAATTGACGTTACCAAACCAACATTAACGAATAATATAGAGCCTGTTACTACATTCAAGTGTAAATGATTATAGGACTTTTACAGAATTTTATGGTGTAAAGCTAATGGAAATCTAAAAAGCAACAAACACAATGATTTTGAAGCTCCGCCCCCCTTTCTAGAGTTGCCAGGTGTGGCATTATTGAACAATATGTGTCTGAAAATTTAAGAAAATTGTATCTTCACTATTTATTCCTCTCGACTGTACTGCCGATTTATATTGATTTATCGCTGAAAGGGAGTTTCCTCAGCTTATTGCGGTTTTTCCTAATTCCTTTCTACCAGAGGGGCACCTAATATATCATCCACAAAAGTGAGTGACTGTTTTTCATATCTTACTAGCCCTCATCGTTACAAACAAGTGGGTCAACCTGCTTTATCAGTCATTTCAAACCTTCACGTGGGATTTCCTTCCTTCAGCTTACGCTCATTCGATTTATCTTATTATAAGGCACTATCTTTTTGGGACTGTAGTCCATTAGCACGTTGAAAGCAGTCACTGTCCTTAATTTACCCAAATATTCATGATGGCTGTCCAATGAAGAGAAAGCTTAATTCCTCAAAGTTCTGACTTGGGAACGTAGCGGGAGAACTCGTGTCAAAGGTTCCACTGGCAGCTCATTACGTAAAGCGAAGAACGTGTTGATTATGTAAGTCATTCGATGTGACCTTAGCCCGAGTTCGTTGCTATGTAAAGTCTCTTTCTGTGTGTGTGTGTGTATGTTTGTGTATGTGTGATGTGTATGATCGTCTGCCTCTCTTTCTAAACTACTCGAAGTTGTATAAAACGACTTCAGGCAGTTTGTATAATTCGTAAGACAATAAAACTCTGCAGATTGCTTTCAAAGACCAGTATCTGAGATCGTATTTTTGTAACGTCAGAGATGCGATAGTGTCTTCGGAAAAGAGACGATCCCATGAAAAGCATGGAATAGTATTTATCGTGTTTTTGAAATGGAATGGACTTAGAATTTAGGCCGAAGGCTAAGCACTGGGACCTATGAGGTCGTTCAGTGCTTAAAGGGAAAAGTGATAGTAAAAATGTTCAGAGGTTTAACAGGAGGAAAACCTTGCAGTTGCTCTGTGAAACAACTGTTTGTGAGGGTGGAAAGTAAGATGTAAGGAAGAGAATATGAGCGAAGGTACAACTGGACGGCAACAAAAGACGCTCACTTAGGTTACTGGGTCCCACTTGGAAGGGAGGCAACGCCTCGACTGCCCCCCCCCCCCCCCCCCCCCCCACCCCCCACCCCCCCCCCCCCCCCCCCCCCCCCCCCCACCTCCCCTCGCTCAATCCCACGTGAATACCCTCTTCTCGGAGAAAATACAAGGCGGTGCTACTAGTTTACTCGGTAAAATCGGGAATAATTTGAAATTCGGTGAGCCCAGAAGACGGTTGCAGACAAGAAAGTGTGGCCCATTATTTCGGGCTGTATTTAAAAGCATAGCAACTATAATCACAGTAAAGCGAGAATCGGGCCCAAATAAATACTGAGAACGATTCAAAAAAGGTTTTCTTTTGACGATCGTTGTTATATGCTGGACTAGTGAGGAGAAATGCCCTGGATAAAGGTGAGGACGAAAGATCTATGTATAACATAAATGTATTTAAATGTATTTAACAGTCTCTTCTTTATACATTTAATAATTTGCTGGTCAGTAGTTCTTCCCAAATATCTTGCCATCCATATACTTGAAATAAAATCTGCTATTATTACCATTGGTGTATTTTCATCCCTGTTTGCTTCAAAATCTAGTTTTAAAATCCTTAACCTGCTATTAGTTTTTAATTTACAACATTTTCTAAAACTTCATGAACATACTTAAACAAAATTTCTCTACTTTTATTTTCTATATACTTATTATTTACATGTTCCCAAATTAGTTACCAGTTAACTGAATCGTGGAAACAAGTTTTCAATATTTGGAACATATTCACTGTTTTTCATTTAATGTTCATATCCCCCTTTCGTTTTTATCTGTGGATAAGAGGTCATCTTATTAGCACTTCGTAATATATTTATCATACTTTCATAAAAACTAGGTGTAAAAATAGTGCAATCCTGATGTTGGCATTCATTTTCTATAAGGTAGGTTGCTCTGACTTTACAATAATAAATAATCATTTGGTAACCAAAACAAAAATCTTTTAAACATTTTAGAAATGTACTAAACATGATTGACTTCGCTTTACACTGAATATCAATAATTCCACAAGTACCTCTTAATTTTGACAAATACATAGGTCGATTGGATGGAAGGTTGCCGCGCATTCTGGGGAGGATAAAAGAGGCCGGACAGACCACAGGGGCATCATTCGTGCTCTGACACCCTGTCGACAATGTATAAATAAATAGAATTTCATTTTTTAAATAATAAACGATTTTTTAGTTATTTTCTTAATACCAAATGATTTTGTACATTTTATATCATTCCTAATGTTTCTTTTTGTAATAAATATGTTGAAATACTGACTTGCATTTACATTTTCCTTATTTATGCTTAATTCATATGTCATGTCTATATATATATGAAGATATGATTGGGTGAAATGAAATTAAAAAATGAAAAAGCATGGCCATAAAGAATAATAACATGAAGAAATATAACAGGAAATCTAACATGAATATGATATATGAAATATGAATTAAATAGAACTCGGAAAATAACTTGAACTATAAAATGAAATGTAACATGAAATAAATATGGCCATCAAATGATATAATAACATATAAGGTAAAGAACAATAATATAATTTTGAGAACATGATCAAATGAACATGATCACATACAAATATGATAATGAAACAATAATTAACATTGACTGGACATTGTTATTAACAGGGGAACAATGAAAAATCAGTAGCAGACTAAAGACATATTGACCTCAGTTGATAATATATGATATTTGCAGTTGAAAATGTTATGGCATAAACCAAGTTCCCAATTTCATTTTTCTTACATTCTTAATATGATTGCTTTATTTTCTGACAGTTCTGCTTTTTCATGTTCCTTTTCTTACAGTTCTATGCTTTTCATGTTCATTTTCTTACTTTCTATTGGCTTTCATTGTTTCATTTTCTTATTCTTGATTTTCAATGTTTCATTTTCTTACTTCTATGCTTTTCATGTTCATTTTCTTTATTTTCTTACTTCAGTTTTCATGTTTTCTTTTAACAGTTCTGTGTTTTTCATGTTTATTTCTACATTTCTATGCTTTCATGTTATTTTCTTATTTCTAAAATGGTTTTCCATGTTCATTTTCTACATTCATGCTTTTCTGTTCATTTTCTACTTTCTATGCTTTTATGTTATTTTCTTACATTCTAATACTTTTCATGTTCAATTTCTTACTTTCTATGCCTTTCATGTTCATTTTCTACATTCTATTCTTTCATGTTATTTTTCTTAACCTTTCTATGGTTTTCATTTCATTTCCTTACATTCTATGGTTTTCATGTTCATTTTCTTCAGTCTGTGCTTTTCATGTTCATTTCTTACTTTCTATGCTTTTCATGTTCATTTCTAACTTTCATGCTTTTCATGTTCATTTTCTTACTTCTATGGTTTTCATGTTCATTTTCTTACATTCTATGCTTTTCATGTTCATTTCTTACAGTCCTGTTGTTTTTCATGTTCACTCTTTCTTACTTCTATGCTTTTTCATGTCATTTTCCTAACTTTCCTATGGTTTTCATGGTTCATTTCCCTTACTTTCTATGGTTGTCATGTTCATATTTCTTACATTCTATGCTTCAATGTCAAATTTCTACAGTCTGTGCTTTCATGTTCATTTTCTTACATTCTATGCTTTTCATGTCATGTTTTCTTAATTCTATGCTTTTCATTTCATTTTCTTTACTTTCTATGGCATTTTTCATGTTCATTTTCTTACATTCTATTAACTTTTCATTGTTCATTTTCTTACATTTTCTTACTTTTCTGTTCATTTTCTTAAACAGTTTTCTGTGTTTTTCATGTTTCATTTTCTTACATTCTATGCTTTTTTCATGTCATTTTCTTACTTTTCCTTATGCTTTGTCATGTTCATTTTCTTACTTCTATATGCGTTTCATGGTTCAATTTTCTTACTTTTCTATGGTTTTCATGTTCATTTTCTTACATTCTATTGCTTTTCATGTCTTTTCTACATTTTCTAATACTGTTTCATTTCATTTTCTTACAGTCCTGTTTGCTTTTCATGTTCATTTTCTTCATTTCTATCTTTTCATGTTCATTTTCCTTACTTTGTCTATTTGCTTTTTCATGTTAATTTTCTTACTTTTCTATGCTTTTCCATGTGTTCATTTTCTTTCTATGCTATTTTCATGTTTATTTTCTTACTTTCCTAGCTTTACATGTTTGTTTAGTATAAGTATTTTTGTTATGTCCATCATTTGCTTCTCATTTGTCTCATTATTATGAATTATGTTATTGTTACTCCGCAACAACACTGCAAGCCACCCGCAACACGCCGCTACACGGAGTAACAAAGCCCTGGCATAGCAACAATGACCATAAAACCGCGCCAACTTAGTAACACTCCGCTAGACACCGCATGAACACGCCATGACATGACCATAACACATCGCACGGGTCCGCGCCACGCCGCCCAATAGCGGTCATTTTTTCTCCCCACAGCGTCAATTTTGTGGCGGTTTCTTGCGGTCCCACGCCGTAAAAGCCCGCAACACAAAAGTGCGTAGGTGTAAACCTACCTTAACTTTGTGGCTCTTGCTTGCACTCCTAATCTACTTATGTCTTTTCTTAGTGTTGGTGACCAAAACTGTACTGCGTATTCAAGAAGGGATCTAACTATAAATGTGTAGAGCTACAGCACAGTTTCCTTGTTTCTGTATTTGAACTGCCTCTTTATGTATCCCACTAGTTTCTGTGACTTCTTCTCTGCTTTTATGCATTGTTTTGTGGATTTTAAGTCCTTGGTAATAATGACTCCAAGGTCCTCCTCTTGTTCTTCACTATTTATGTCATTCCCAAGCAGCATGTAGCTGGCATGAGGTTTGTTTGTTCCTATTTGTAGCACTTTACACTTATCTACGTTAAAAGGCATTTGCCATTTTTTGGACCACTCTCCTATTTTCATTAGATCATTTCTTAAACTCTCCACTACATCTGGGTCTGCTGCATTTACGCCTAGTTTGGTGTCATCTGCAAATTTGGCTATTCTGCTAGTTAAGCCTACATCAATGGCATTAATATAAATAAAAAACAAGAGAGGGACAAGGACAGAACCCTGGGGAACTCCGCTTGTTACATGTGCCCATTCTGATTCTTCACCATTTATTACGACTCCCTGTTTCCTATAAGTTAGCCAGAGAGAGAGAGAGAGAGAGAGAGAGAGAGAGAGAGAGAGAGAGAGAGAGAGCATAGGCCTATCGATAGCGATACTTAATTCATTATATTTACTTTGAGAGATTGAGTGATATTTTTTCAAATGTGTTTCAAAAGTGGAGAGAGAGAGAGAGAGAGAGAGAGAGAGAGAGAGAGAGAGAGAGAGAGCTGAAGTATATGCCTACCTACAGAGATACTTAATTCATTATATTTACTTTTGAGAGATTGAGTGATAATATTTTTTCAAATATGTTTTAAAAGTGGAGAGAGAGAGAGAGAGAGAGAGAGAGAGAGAGAGAGAGAGAGAGAGAGAGAGAGAGCAAAATCTGTTTACGTGAAAGCATAAGTCTATTTATAACTACTTAATTTCATTATATTTTCATTGGGAGATTGAGAGGTGATATATACCTTCAAAAAATGTTTTAGAAGTGGAGAGAAAGAATTATAGCATTGGTGACGGAATTGTGATGGGTTAAGATAGAAGAAAGAGCGGTGCGTCGGTGCACAGATACCCGGAAAACAGGGTGATATAGCTGCCAAGATCGTGCTGCACTATGCTAGATAAAATTTGAAGGATCATAGTATTCAAGTTAATTCTTTAAGAAATTCATAACCTAATCTTGATTTCAATCGACAGTTGCCATAACATTCAAAGATTGTAGAAAGACGTGGAAAATTTCAAAACACAGTCTGCGGTCATTCTTGCTCTCGTGATATAGTCGCACTGTACTTTTGAAAATCGGTTTTTATCCACGAATCATTCACGAAAAAAGCTGTGATTACTAAAAATATTTATTGCCACAAATAATTCAATATGTATTGCACAGACAATTAACGTTTTATATCGTGCAAAAAATGCTGATGTGTTGGGAGATCTTTCAGCCTCGCGGCAAAGTATTGCAGTCGTGTAGGCTAACTACGAACTGCTTTGTAATGGGAGCAGATCCAGAAAATCTTTGAGCTGACATGCTATTTTAACCTTAATAAAGATTTATTTTTAAGGACAATAGGTTTTTAAACAGCAACTAGCATTCGATCCATGTCAACGTCAAAATAATTCGATCCATGTCAAAGTCAAAGTAATCAAAGTGTGAAATCCGTTATGTAAGCCAGTATCCAGTGACTTGGGTCCTCCCGCTTGAAGTTCTAGGGCTCTTCCTCACATCATAAAAACGCTCTTGCGGATGCAACTAAATTTGCTCAACCTACCTTAACCGTCGCAACAATGACTGCCATTGACGTCAGCTAACTTTAAACGCTTTGAAATACAAACATAAACTTATAGAAACTAAAATAATTACATTCACCACTTACGATGATGCAATAATATTCCGTTCATGAAGGAAAACGAGTAAATACTGTCGTCGCGATACATACAATCAGAAATTCGCATTCTATTAACCAGATTTCTATGAACAAATTCGTTTGAGAAATTCCAATTACTTCGGACATATATCGTGTTTTTAAGTATCTGAATGGTTTTGTTTAACTTATATGATATAATTTGCAATGTATTTTCATATTCTAGAGTAAATTTTGCGAGATTGTCTTTACAGTAAAAACAAATCGGAAATTCGATGATCGAAAGCTAATGAAATCTGTATCTTAACTTTCCTTGTCGATAGTACTTACAATTAGCAAAGGAAAAATAATGAAAGGACCAATAGATATGTTAAAAGAGTAAAAATACCGGAATTAGGGATTTTACAGAAAAGGGAATAATACCAGTTGAATGAAAAAAGGTAAAAAGCAAAACACTTCTTTCGAGAAAGTAAAAAATTTTAATTACAAACTCCGAGACATAGAATTATATTAAAGAGAAGGAACCGAGACTACTGGAAAATATACAATGCAGGGTTATAAGGTGTAGGTCTGTAAAACCATAATGCTTCCTTAATCATGAATGTGAGCAGTCCCACGAAGGACAGATATAAGAAAATCACGTTTTTCCAAAAACAATTAATCACATCTGAAAAAGGGTCTAATGCATGAAATAGACGAATAAGAATATGATTTAATAAATGTCACATGGTCATAAAGAACTGGAGGAATTACGAAAGAAACACTGGAATGCTACTTTGAAGAGATAATAAATGAGGACATTGGAAAATTCCTAGAAATAAAGGAGATTGGAACAAACAGCTGATTTAAGGAAAAAAGTGATGAGAGGCAGTATTCCAGTGAGTTAGAAGAAAACTTGTGATATTAATTATGAGAGCAAGTCTAAATATGTTGAATGTGACGGCACATTTTAAAGAAAAATATAAAAGTGGCTTCTGTGACCAGTGCAAGGGATAGCAGGACACAGAAAAACAGCTATTTAGCTGCATAAAACTAGAATCGTTGAAAGAGCGTGGAAAAATTATTGTGGAAATGTTCGAAAAACCCATAGAAAAAAGTAAAACATATAATGCTTATATAAGAGTCCAAGGTGATAAAACTCTTGCGTGCCCGAGGAGGTACCGACTGCTAAATAAAAAAAGAGAAAAAAGGGAAAGAAAGGAGAGGAAATAAAGGTACATTTAACATGTAAATTAAACTTAAAAATGACTGAAAATGAGTTTGCTCTGCAAATGTCCCAGTAGAACATCGGCTACAAAGGTCTTTGTCGAGTGCTGTTAGGGAAGGATAAGGTCGACATTAACATGAATGAATTGACTGCAGAAGATTGTGGAATATAAACAGAATACTTGGACTCTCAGAGGCCTTTTCATCCAGGATCTTTACTTGATTCCTTCCTAAATATGCACTGTAAGCAGTTCAGTTTCCAGATATCAAAATGTTACTTTGAAAACGGAACAGGGCGAAGAAATGACCTGATTTCTACTTTAAAGTGTTGCCCCAAAACAATGGGTGGCTCTATTACGTTATAGCACTCTGACTGTTAATATCAGTGATTTACCTGTTAAGGAAGTTTTGTGACTAGCCCGCATACTTCGGTGCCATTGAAATCGAATTGTTAATGACTGCATTTGCTTGTCCTCTCGAGAGCGTGAATTAACTCGGCCCACACCAAGAGAATGTGACTGATCTAATCTCTAAATGGTCTCATTATTTTAACATTTACCATCGATGATGTAAAATAAAATTAATCTAACTCTTTCTATCACATTACACCTTTGATTCGACTAATGCCCTTCACATCATGCATAATGTCTATGTAGATTAAGGCATTGGAAAAGTCACTTGGACATCAAATGTACTTGTGAGTCTTTTATTGTCATTCATAACACTTCTGGAGAAAACATTCAACTTTGGCATATGGATCTCTTGAGCTAATTTCCTCCTCACAATTTAATCTCTGTTAACGTAATAATTTAGTAAATTGTTTTCATCAACATCTGGTGTTGCTGACAGTATGATATTGCTTCTTCCTCAATATGCAGTTGTATTTAATAGCGCTTTGACTTCCTCATTTTGTATAAACATTATTTTAGCCAGAGTTTCATTCATTTAGAGGAAGACTTCAGCCTTCATGGCTTCAGCCGTCTATAAGTAACGCTTTCTAAACCTACAATTCCAACATGCAATATGCAACTATTTTGGTTAAGAAATGTCTCTTACCCTCCACAGTCAAATTTAGGAACTCTCAACTTGCTTCCGATTTCCTTGGCTTCTATCCCGTCGGACCTGATCTTGTACAAGACGGCTTTGGGGGACCCATCCCCTCGATCTGTACATGGTAAGATTATATATTTATACTCGTGTTTATACATACATACATAACACAAAATCCACTTAAGTAGGCGAGTGAAAACCTTCTTACGTGGAGTGTGTGATATTCTCAAGCGTGTTCGTTCGTGCTGCATTGGATATATACATGCATAATATATATATATATATATATATATTATATATATATATATATATATATATATATATATATATATATATAGATATAGATATATATATATATATGTATATATATATATATATATATATAATATATCTATATATATCTATATATAATATATATATTTATATATATATATATATATCTTATATATT